>NC_134355.1:400120706-400434872 GCF_048569485.1 Anomaloglossus baeobatrachus
TTTCTTTGCAAAGAGCCGATGCTTCTTATGACAATATTTAAGATGAGGCTTCTTCCCCTTTTTTTGGGACACCATTGCACACTTGTGTAACGTGCGTCACAAGGTGCTTGCATGGACGACTGTGATCTTACTATTACGAAGCATATGAGTCACCTCCACTGCCATGTTTGTCGCATCAGAACTGATAGACCTTGTAATGAGCCGACTTATTGGCGTCGATATTTTGCCTTGACGTCCACGTCTTGGCTTCTGAATGGATGGACTTAATTTTTTATTCTTCCAACTTTCATGGCACTCACATTATGCAGTTTAGCAATTTTCTTGACCGATAGACCACTATCGGTGAGCTGGATGATGCAGTTTCTCTTTTCTTGGGAAATCTTCTTCATTGCTGCTCCTCGATTCGAACCAGTGACTTTTCGCTTGGGAATCAACCTAATAACACACTCAGCTATTAGGGAATGTGAGAACAGGTTGTAATTTGTAGTATGCAGGAACAAAAAGATTTTTCCACCACCAGTAGCAAAACAATAACAATGCAGTGACAGGACAAGAATCTGCATAACTTATCATATGCTAAATAGTTGCAAGTCAAATTTATGTATGAGATAGCCAAGATGATGTCTATAAAATGACAAAAGAATCAAAGTTGTAGTGGATGGTGAGATACGGAGCCTGAAAGTCAAAAGTTCATAGCACTATAACCCTTTTGACTATCAGTGTGTATATAAATATATAGTGGGTACGGAAAGTATTCAGACTCCTTTAAATTTTTCACTCTTTGTCTAATTGCAGCCATTTGGTAAAGTAAAAAAAAGTTCATTTTTTTCCTCATTAAATGTACACTCTGCAGCCCATCTTGACAGAAAAAAAACAGAAATGTAGAAATTTTTGCTAATTTATTAAACAAAAAAAAAACCAGAAATATCACATGGTTATAAGTATACAGCCCCTTTGCTCAGTATTGAGTAGAAACATCCTTTTGAGCCAGTACAGTCATGAGTCTTCTTGGGAATGATGCAGCAAGTTTTTCACACCTAGATTTATGGATCCTCTGCCATTCTTCCTTGCAGATCCTCTCCAGTTTCCGTCAGATTGAATGGTGAACGTTGGTGGACAGCCATTTCAGGTCTTTCCAGAGATGTTCAACAGGGGTTTAGATCAGGGCTCTGGCTGGACCAGTCAAGAATGGTCACAGAGTTGTTCTGAAGCCACTCCTTTGTTATTTTAGCTGTGTGCTTAGGGTCACGGTCTTGTTGGAAGGTGAACCTTCGGCCAAGTCTGAGGTCTAGACCACTCTGGAAGAGGTTTTCTTCAAGGATATCTCTGTACTTAGCCGCATTCATCTTTCCTTCGCAACCAGTCGTCCTGTCCCTGCAGCTGAAAAACTCTCCCATAGCATGATGCTGCCGCCACCAGGTTTCATTGTTGGGACTGTATTGGACAGGTGATGAGCAGTCCCTGGTTTTCTCCACACATACCGCTTAGAATTATCACCAAAAAGTTCTATCTTCGTCTCAGCAGACCAGAGAATCTTATTTCTCATAGTCTGGGAGACCTTCATGTGTTTTTTTTGCAAGCTCTATGCGGGCTTTCATATGTCTTGGACTGAGGAGAGGCTTCCGTCGGACCACTCTGCCATAAAGGCCGGACTGGTGGAGGGCTGCAGTGACAGTTAACTTTGTGGAACTTTCTCCCATCTCCCTACTGCATCTCTGGAGCTGTCCCAGTGATCTTGGGGTTCGTTTTTACTTCTCTCACCAAGGCTCTTCTTCCACGATTGCGCAGTTTGGCTGGACGACCAGGTCTAGGAAGAGTTTTGGTGGTCCTAAACCTCTTCCATTCAAGGATTATGGAAGATACTGTGCTCTAAGGAACCTTGAGTACTGCAGAAATTCTTTTGTAACCTTTGCCAAGTCTGTACATTGCCACAATTCTGTCTCTGAGCTCTTTGGGCAGTTCCTTTGACCTCCTGATTCTCATTTGGTCTGACATGCACTGTGAGCTGTGAGGTCTTATATAGACAGGTGTGTGCCTTTCCAAATCAAGTGCCATCAGTTTAATAAAACACAGCTGGACTCCAATGAAGGAGTAGAATCATCTCAAGGAGGATCCCAAGGAAATGGATAGCATGTGTCTTAAATATGAGTGTGTGAGCAAAGGGTCTGAATACTTATGACCATGTGCCATTTCAGTTTTTCTTGTTTAATACATTTTCAAAAATTTCTAAATATCTGTTTTTTTTCTGTCAAGATGGGGAGCAGAGTGTACATTAATGAGAAAAAAATTAACTTTTTTGAATTTACCAAATGGCTGCAATGAAACAAGGAGTGAAAAATTTAAAAGGGGTCTGAATACTTCCCGTGCCCACTGTGTATATCCTGAAAAGGTGCCAACAAAGCAATAGAATATCCAAAGGAGTTAAGTGCAAGAGCAGGCAAATACATGAAAACAGAATATATTTCCCTGCATACTGGGATATTATACAGTAAGCCAGATCAACACTCCCATCCTGACAAATTTCACCATCAGCTTTCTCAAGGGTTTTTTGGTAGGAGCCTATATAAAGAAGATTCTTTATGGCTAGACCGCAAGACTACTGCAAAAGAGAGTCACCCCACTGTGAGCATACTTTGACTGCAGAACAGTAGCTGGCAGGAATAGTAACTAAGGCCTTGTTCACACACTGCGGTTTTACCTGCGCTTTCTTTGCGGTTTTGCTGCAGAAATTTCTGCAGAAAATGGTTGTAACTTTTCTGTAGACATTCCCAGCAAAACCTATGGAAAAAAAAATATCTGTGCACACACTGCGTTTTTTTCTCAAGAACATGTTCTCAAGAATGTGCATGTCACTTCTTTTCTGCAGGTACCTGCGTTTTTTTGTAGATAATGGAAAAAACCGCATGCGGTTTTCGGTACGGTATTGGTGCGGTTTCTTTCAGACTCGAAATTTCTTGAGAAAAATCCTTTTTCTAGAGTGAACAAAGCCTAACAAAGGAGCTGGGCTCCAGTCACTTCTTAAAGGTGGGTGAAGAGCTGTGATAATATCAAGTCTATTCCCTGTAGCCACTTGGCTACAATCATTGAGCAATGTTTCCCGCTTCCCATCAATAAGGGAAAGAGATAAAAAAAATAAACTAAAATTATAAAAGCAGAAAGGACTTGCAAAAGCAGGGAGGTCTGCTTCCTATGGACACCAAGCTGAAAATATTAGCTGTTTGCACTAGGGCTATAGTCTGTGTAGGAGACGCTAACAGATTTAATTTAATGTCTGCCCCCCCCTGTAGCTCAGATATCCTATGTCCCACCCTACACGCTCACCCACTCAAAGCATGAGTGAATAAATATCACTATTAACCGGATATGTCGCATGGGGTAGGCAAGAAGGTGTGACATCCATATCAAAAAGCCATAGAGACACGATACCTTTTTGGAGATCTTAACTTTGTGTTCTTTGTTTTTCAGGATATCCTCAACTGGCTTCATTTTTTCCTGAGGTAAGTTATGACATTCTGTCATCATGGATCTCTCATTTTCCAAAGTTTTATCATCTTGGGGTAAATCGCTCTTCTGATTATCACTAGAAATATCCGTTTCTATATCCATTTTTTCTTCTTCTGCACAGCACTTTGCACAAATGTATTCCTTGTCATCCACTTCCATTTGCTGTGCTTGAGCTAGGCTTAAGCCAACACATTCTCCGTGGAACCAATCATCACACCTTCCACAACCAACCATGAACCTAATAAGTGAAAAATAATCTAATTAGTAATACAGAACGCATACCGCAAGAGAACATCATTCACCGTCAAGTGTAATGCAGATGAACAACATGTTTACTACGAGCCTGATATATAAGGTTTTGCGGAGTGGGTGACAGTTAAAATAGTTTTCGGGATGGGTTCACTAACTTAGAGGTTTTCCATGTCACACGGTGGGGATCATTTATAAATCACTGGGGTTTGACCTTTGGGAGGTCCACCAACCCCAAAAAGGAAGATGATGACGTGGCTTACCGTCCCCTACACTGCTGTCCTAATACATGGGACAATCTTCAGTTCCCTGCATAGCTAGATGGCCAGAAGAATTACTAAGCATATGTGAAAATAAGAAGACTGCACTACACTGACCACAACATTTAGGGGTACTTTGCACGTTGCGACATCGCTACTGCGATCTCGTCGGGGTCAAATCGAAAGTGACGCACATCCGGTGCCGGTAACGACGTCGCAATGTGTAAAGCCTAGAAGCACCGATAAACGATCGCAAAAGCGTCGAAAATCGGTGATCTGTGTAGTGTTGGTCATTTCCATAATTTCGCTGCAGCGACGGGTACGATGTTGTTCCTCATTCCTGCGGCAGCACACATCGCTGTGTATGAAGCCGCAGGAGCGAGGAACATCTCCTTACCTGCGTCCCGCCTGCAATGAGGAAGGAAGGAGGTGGGCGGGGTGTTTACGTCCCGCTCATCTCCGTCCCTCCGCTTCTATTGGCCGCCTGCCGTGTGACGTCGCTGTGACGCCGCACGACCCGCCCCCTTAGGAAGGAGGCGGGTCACCGGCCAGAGCGACGTCGCAGGGCAGGTAAGTGCGTGTGAAGCTGCCGTAGCAATAATGTTCGCTACGGTAGCTATCACAAGATATCGCATGTGCGACGGGGGCGGGGACTATCGCGCTCGGCATCGCTACAATTGGCTAGCGATGTCGCAGCGTGCAAAGTACCCCTTACATTACACTGACTGCAGCAAACAGGACATGCACACTAGACTAGCTTTCATTACCACCAGTTCAATTTTAAGGCCCTCATGCAGAGTAATGTCAGGTACACAAGCCGATGTTCACGGAATACATAACCATCTAATGTGTAAGAGCGCCTCTATTAGTAATGTCTTGAAGTGGGTTAACCCCTTCACCCCCGGGGGATTTTCCGTGTGTCCGTTTTTGTTTTTTTTTTGCTCCCCTTCTTTCGAGAGCCGTAACTTTTATATTTTTCCATCAATCATAGCATATAAGGGTTTATTTTTTGCGGGACGAGTTGTGCTTTCAAATTAAACCACGAGTTTTACCTTATAGTGTACTGAAAAACGGCATAAAAATTCCAAATGCGGAAAAATGAAAAAAAAGTGTGATTGCACGATTGTTTTTGGGTATTTTATTCACCGTGTTCACTATATGGTAAAACTGATGTGTTAGTGTGATGCCTCAGGTCAGTTCGAGGTCGTAGACACCAAATATGCATAGGTTTACTTTTATCTACGGGGTTAAAAAAAAAAAACAGAATTTTGTCCAAAAAAAGTGTCACACTTTTTGCGTCATTTTCTAAAAACCTGCAGCTTTTTCATTTTTCCGGATATGGGCTCAATGACTGCTTAATTTTTGCGTTTCGTGCCATTTTTGCGCAGATGCTACATTTTCATCACCTGTTATTGCATTTTGTACAAAATTTGTGGCGACCAAAAAACGTAATTTTGGCATTTGGCCCTATTTTGACGCTACGCCATTACCGATCAGGTTAATTGATTTTATATTTTGATACATCAGGCATTTCTGAAAGCAGCGATACCAAATGTGTGTATATATTTATTTTTGTAACTCTTTAATTTTCAATTGGGCGAATTGGGGGTGATGTGAACTTTTAGTTTTGTTTTTTTTATTTTTTAAAATTTGTTATTTTACTAGTCCCCCTAGGGGGCTATAAGGATAAGCAGTCTGATCGTTTTGCATTTCTCCTGATCATAGCTGCACAGCTCAGACCAGAAGAAATGCTGCTTTCCTCTTACAGCCATCTCTCTGGCGGCAGGAAGAGAAAGTGAGTCATGATAGTGACTGGAGTCATCACATGACTCTGGGCTATCAAGGCAATCATCACGGGGCCTCCGATGGAAGGGGGGAGGGGGGAGTGTGTTCCTTGCCACTGCTATTTACATAGCGTTGTCACATTTTGACAGCATGATCAAAGGGGTTAACAGGCGCAAGTGGATTGCGGATCCACCCATTCCTGATAGCAGCACATGTCAGCTATTCAAATCAGCTGACATGTGTGGAACTCTCCGCCGACTCACTGCAACAGCCAGTGGTGATTATACCGACATAAGGCAGGTCATACCCAGTACGTCTAATGTCGGTAAGAAATTAATGTTCACTCCCCATATAGAAAACACTCATGAGGGGCTGAACCAAATTCTTGATGTTGAAGGAAAGTACCATAGAAACAACCTTATGCACATTAAATAGTTATGCAGTCCCAGCAAAATTGGTTGATTTGGCGTAGAAAGACATACCGTACATCACTGATTCACATGTCTATAAGAACCCCCGTTCTTATAACTGGCCCCAGGTCCCAGTGGTAAGCTCCCCAATAATACCAGATTTTATATATGTAATGTGTATTAGAATGCAGTAAAGAATAGGATGTATAGAAGCACAGGTAGTAAAAAATATTTAAAAAATAGAATGGAAAATAAAGATGTACAAAATGTAACTTTTGTATAAAAGATTTCTGGCATTACATAACAGCACTCATACTAATAATACATATACCGGATAATTCAAAAGTTTTGAAACTTGTTCAGGAAAAGGTTTTATTAATTCCTATTGGAATGTGTACATTGTAGATTCAGACTGAATGAACACACATGGAAAGAAGGATTAAGAAATGTGTGAAAAACTAGAATGTGCCTTAAAATTTTAGATTACTCAAAGCAGCCTGCAGTTACTCTAATAATAGCTTTGAACCCCTCGACATTCTCTCAAGCATCTTCATCAGGTTGTCACCTGGAATAGCATTCCAATAGTTGTGAAGGAATTCCCTGAGATGCTAAGGTCTTGCTGGCTGTTTACCTTCACTCTGAAGTCCAACTCATCTAATACTATCTCTATTGGATTCAGGTTGGCCGATTGTGGAGGCCATGTCATCTGACGCAGCACTCTATCCATCTCCTTCTTGGTCACATAGCCTGAACGTGTTTTAGGCAACTGGCCTGTCACAACATAAACAATGGTCACATAAACTGAGAATAATAAAGGGATGGCCTGTCTTTGCAGAATATAGTGGTAGCCATGCTGGTTAAGTGGTCCTTGAATTTGGGATAAAATCACCAGCAAAGCACCCACCCCAAAACCACTCCCTTTATGCTTCACATTGGGTGCCACACATGTAGAAACTATTGGCTTACTTTTACTGAGTCTTACAAACACATGGCTGGTACCCCAAAAAATATCAGATTTTGACTCATCGAACCACAGAAACGATTTTCACTGATCTAGCCTCCTGTCCTTGTGTTTCTTGGCCAAAACAAGTCTCCTCTTTTCTGTGGTCCTCCGTAGTGGATTCTTTGCAGCAATTCAATTAAAACATGCTTCTAGCAGTCTCCTCTGGACAGTTGATGTTAAGATGTATCTGCTACTTAACGTCTGTGCATCATTTGTGAGGGTTGGAACCTGAAGTGCTGACAATTTACGGTTTCTGAAGATGGTAATTCTAATGAACTTATCCTCTGCAGCAAATGTAATTTTTCATCATTTCGGTCCCGATATCGCTAGTGTGGGTACCCGCCCCCATCTGTTGCGCGACACGGGCAAATCGCTGCCCGTGCCGCACAACAGCCGTCACACATACTTACCTGTCCGGCGACGTTGCTGTGACGGGCGAACCGCCTTCTTTCTAAGGGGGGCGGTCCGTGCGGCGTCACAGCAACGTCACTGAAGCGTCACTGAACCGCCGCCCAATAGCAGCGGAGGGGCGGAGATGAGCGGGACGTAACATCCCGCCCACCTCCTTCCTTCCTCATAGCGGCCGGGAGGCAGGTAGGGAGAGCTTCCTCGCTCCTGCGGCGTCACACGCAGCGATGTGTGCAGCCGCAGGAACGAGGAACAACTTCGTTACTGCTGCAGTAACGATAATTGAGAATGGACCCCCGTGTCGCCGATTAGCGATTTTGCACGGTTTTGCAACGATGCAAAATCGCTTATCGGTGTCACACGCAACGGCATCGCTAATGCGGCCGGATGTGCGTCACAAAATCCGTGACCCCAACGACTCCGCATTAGCGATGTCGCAGCGTGTAAAGCCCGCTTAAGAAATTTAAGGTTTAACACACATTCTGGTTTGTTTCATGTGTTTTGTTACTCCTCCTTCCATACAGTACGTGCTTCTCTTAGCTGCCTGTAGGCTGAATCTACAATGTACTCATTCTAATAAGAACAAAGGAAAATCATTGCATGAACACGTGTGCCAAACTTACCTGTAGATTTTAAACTGTACTGTACATAGCCATAATAGGCAGAATAAAGAATTTATCAGGTTAGTCCATCTAAAACATGAATCGTAAAAAGAAAATGCAGAAATATTTTTTCTACAATTGCGTTTCAAAAACAAAATTGCACAATTATATCACCAAACAGCACCTTAAAAAAACCCTGAAGTCACTAATAGCAGACATAAAAAGGTTGACAGTGGCAAACAAAAAAACAAGGAACAGCCTACCTATTTCCATGAAGTTTTCTACAAGAACTACAATGTCTGGTTGGGTTCCAAATATACTTTTCAGTTGGAGATGTTACGTCTGTTCCTTCTTTTTTTATAGTGGGAATGTTATCAGGAATGAACAATGGTGGCTCATCCACAGAAACACTTTTACTACTCCTTCTCTGGCGAGGTGGCAATGACTTTTTCAGCTTGGTTTTCTCTTCCGACTGCTCAGTTACCTCTTTCTTTTCCTCATCATCCTTGGTTTGATGGCTCACTTTGGAAGATGCCTGTTTACTTACACCCTTGTCACTCGAATGAGACAAGCTCCTAGCATGAGCACGAGATGAAACCACTTGAGCCACTTCTTTAAAACTTCCTTGACCATCTCTTAATGCTTCATCCAATTGTTTTAACAGTGTGGACGTGTTGCGCTTCTTGCCCACCTGATCCAATTTCTTTTTCATTTTACTTTTTAAAGTAACGTTATCAGCTTTCTTACCTTCAGATAATTGCTTCTTTACTTTGACACTTTTCATTTTTTCAGGTTGGTTTACAGATGGTGCATTGACATTTTTAGTGATTTTAGTCCTAATTTGAGGGTTATTGTTATTGAGACTTGCATGTTTTGAAGCCCCTAGACTCTTCTCTGTATTTTCTTCACATGCTGGTAATTTGGATGAGGTCGATTTGACTTTTTTGACACCTTTTTTAATACGACTTTTCTTTTTGTTATTGTCATTCTCTATCACCTGAATTGTCTCTTCCTTTTTCCAGTTTCCCAGAGGATTCTGAGTGCTACTTTCAAGAGCTGAAAGATCAGTATTTAACTTAATGCTGGGATCTAAAAGTTCAGAGGGATTGAAACGCGTTTCTACTTTGCTATCCTGTGTAGATCCTTGGTCAGCATTTTGCACCATACATTCATCACTCATTTCAGGGTGCACCACTGCTTTCACATCCAGACTACATTCAACAACTCCCGATAAAAGGGCCAGCTCCTGATGAACTTTATCATATATTATATCTGTCTTTTTATCGTCAGGTTGATACAACGGATATTCTTTAACATCGCTTGCTGCTGCTAGGGCTTGGTCACTAGCATGTTGTCCTTCTGAATTACTAGAGTCATGTGCGGTCATTTCATCCACAACTTTATCAGCATTTTCATTTAGTAAACTAAGGGCATCATCATGTAAAATTTCTTCTTTATCTCCTGTTTTCTCCAAAATGAATTCCTTATTAGATAACAGATCATTAACTGGACTGAGACACTCTTCTGCTGTTTTGTTTTCAGCGGTATTCCCTTTATCCTTATTAGCGATTCTTGTCGATCTCCTTGAGCTTTCTGGAGATGCGTTTGTTTCTTCTAACGGAATTGTTTCTCTGCTTCTCACATCATTGGTCTCTATCTGTAGAACGTCTTCCTCTTCTATCACATTATCTACTGCTGCATCTTTCTTTGAATATTTAGTTTTTTTGGGACTTGAAACCTTTATAGGACTTGAAGATTTCTCAACTGTGCTTTGTCTAAGCGATCTTGTGGATTCTGTATAGACATAAAACAGAAATCTATTTGAAATAATTTTATAAGCAACAAAGAGGATCGCTACTTCCAATAGGTGGCGCTGTGCTAGAGTTTGTCTCCTTTACTGGAGAGACAATTTGAATCTAGTCAGATAGACATGAGCGAACCTCTGGTTCGATGTTTGGCGTTCGGTTTGGAAACAGACTAACAAAAAAACCCCCAAAGTTTGGGTTCAAAGTTCGAGTGAGTTACAAGTGCAAATCACTCAAGTGAGCAGCGCTGTGCTTGGGTATTAGTGATGCTCAGCCCTGTACAGTGTTTGAACGGCTCGCATTGGGGGTAACAACAGTGTGATCAGATGTAGTGTGCACTCCCAAAATAAAAAAATTGGGGCGGGGGGGTGGGGGGGTACACCCCACCCCAAAGTGCTCTGCTTATGGCTGGCAGCATGTGGGTAGAGCCATTAACTGCTCAATTAGAGACTTTCATTGAGGTTCGGATCAAGTCGAGGTCACAAACCAAACATTTTTAAGGTTCGACTGTACCTGCCGAACCGAACTCCCAAAGGTTCGCTCATCTCTAGTCACAGACTGCTGTAAATTCACCTATAGAAAACAATACATTTTATATTCAGATTCTGTTCCTAACTAGCAGCGTGGGTCAGTCTTGGTATGGTTTGCAGGTTGTGAATATTTATGGACTAGGAGATTGTCTTATAGGCTCGTGTATACCGTAGAAACAGAATACTACAGCACTGGTTCTACTATTAGATGATGACGTACAAATATTAGTAGCCTACAGTGCAGACCAAAGCTGCAGAATCTGTGATGTGAGACACTTCAATTTATTATTTGCACTCCTGGACTATAATCATTTTCTATTAAAAAAAAAAAAAAAAAAAAAAAAAAAAGTACACTTTACAGAAAACCTGTCCGCAGCTTTTCACTTTATATACTGCTGCCAGCACCTTATATGCATCTTAATGCACTTATCTTCAACCCTTTTATATCCTCACAGTAGCGCTGCACACCTTTGAAAAATAGCTTTAGAAACCTGCATCCCCTCTGTCTGCAACTGCGGCTTCTTGGCCTTTGATGGACGTAGATAATGTCTCAATACCACCTTGTAGGAGACGTTCACGTATGAGGCATTAATCAAAGGTGGAGGGGCCGCGATTGCAGGCAGAGACATTGCGTGATGGATGTTTTCGGACCATGGTCATCACTGTCAGGCACACATTTACATGAAGCCCGGGACCTTTATAAAACTATTTTACAAAAGCAAGGCTGTGTTAGTGTGGTGTTGTAGGGACGAGCGTTAAGGTGAATAAAAAGAAATAAATCGCCCGACAGGCTCTCTTTAATATCACAGAGGTGAATTCTGCAACACTGCTTTTTCTGTCAATGTGTCATCACACAGCCAGTCTTTAAGACGAGTACGGTAGTTAAGTAATCTGAGGCTGGATGCAGGTGACACACAGCCTAACAACAACCATTTCTTAAATGGGAAATTTAGGAAGCAGATTCTGTCTAATCTGTTTGCTTCACGGTTTCTTAAAGGGAACCTGTCAGGTGCAATATGCACCCAGAGCCACGAGCAGTTCTGGGTGCATATTGCTAATCCCTGCCTAACCGACTCTGTATACACTAGCAAAGATAAAGGGATCTTTAGAAAAAAGTATTTCTAAAGATCTTTTAGGAGGTGGTAATGAGGCAAGGGACTAGTCACAAGGGCGTTAGTTCCTGTGCTCATTCCTCCCTCTTAGCATGCCCACAGAGGCGTGCTAACATGCTATTCAATGCAGCATCACCAGCGGTGACGAACATACCTGTGTCAGCTGTCAAAACTGATCTGAAGTCAAGGCACTTCCAGTCATCCGCAGTATGAAACCAGGTGTACATGTCCCAGCTTCAGAGAGGTCTACTGCGCATGACCGGAAGTGCTGGGACTTTGGATCAGCGCTCAGAGGACACAGGTACATGCGTCACCGCTGATTACTCTGGCATTGAATAGCATGTTAACACACCCCTGTGGGCATGCTAACATTCTAAAAGGTCGAAATAAGCGACTAGTCCCTGCACTCATTATCATGTCATAAAAACTCTTTAGAAATACTTTATATAAAGATCTCTATGTATGCTAGAGTATACAGGGACGGTTAGGCAGGGATTAGCAATATGCAGCCAGGACTGCTCGTGGTTCTGGGTGTATATTACACCTGACAGGCTCTCTTTAAGTCTTTACCTCAAGGCAAAATGATGACAGAACTGGGGCAGAGCAAGTAAGATGCTTGGAGCACACTTAGCTGTTTTATAATGCTTCTCTTCAGCATGATACATGTCTGCCATAGTAATAGTCTCTTTGACAGCTACTTTTAACTGCGTATTTCCTGCATAAAACGCAGCATTTGTCTGTCCCAGCAAAGTGAATGAGATTTCAGAAATCTTATACAAGTCCCTTGTTTTTTTCCTTGCAGATTTGAGTAGTTTCAAATCTTCAGCATGTCTATTCATTCAGTGTTTTTCACCCATTCTAATGAATGGGAAAAAACACAAAAAAGGCATGGGAAAAAAATGTGCAAAAGCATGTATTTTTTGATGCAGAAATGTCTGCTGCAAATACTTATCGTGCACATACCCTAGCATCACTCCTATTGTAGGTCTACAGTACTAGGTAGGTGGCCCATAATGAATACAACATTCAGGAAACTTACCCTGTGCTTTTAAGCGTAGAGATTTCCTCACTGATTTCCTAGAGGTTTCATCCAACTTATTGACATTCTTATCAGACAGAATGAGATCCTCTACATCATTGACACTGACTTTATCGACACCCACATCCATTATGTCATCAAGACCAACACCTTAGGGGTATAAAAAAGAAAAGGTTCAAAATCCAACAGGCAGAAAGACTTTGGTTCACATACAAGGACTAAGAAAAATGTCAACCATTGTGAGCAAAATAAAAAATTATTTAACTTTTTTCTTTCCAGAAAATTGCTGGTAACAAAGGAGACATGTTTTTTGCAGACAGACAATATCGCAATCCTTTTCCAATGGTTTGCATTTCAGTATTTACCAGACTCAGTTTAACATCTGCACTGACCTTTATATAAAAAGAGGCAATACCAGATCCGTTACACAACTTATGATGACTGATAATGGAGTCCATGGGGTTCTAATTAGTATTCAGCGATTTGACAGGAAAAAACAGGGGTTTTTCTCTTGGTAAATGTGACGAAGTCTGCAATGCTATTTGTCATTCAGATGTTCTACTTGTGGTGGGCACTTAGCTGTCATAAATATGCCATGTGATAACCAGAAAAGCATACATGACTAGATGTTTGGAGCTGTACAAAGGAGCCATTACACTTTGCTTTTAAAATGAAGCAAAATACAGGCCGACAGTCTAATGAGTAGAGGGACCTCCCGACTCTACCGTGAAAAATGATATGGAGAGAATGAAGGATTCACCATGTCTAATTTCTGACGGCCGATCCGGCACTGGCTCTCTCATAGAGAACATAGGAGCACTCGGCTGAGCCAAGCATTCCTGTGTATGTGGGACTAAGGCCACTTTACACACAGAGATAAATCTGCGGCAGATCTGTGGTTGCAGTGAAATTGTGGACAATCAGTGCCAGGTTTGTGGCTGTGTACAAATGGAACAATATATGTCCATGATTTCACTGAACCACAGATCTGCCAAAGATTTATCTCTGTGTGTAAAGTGGCCTTAAAGGCCGCTTTACACGCAATGACATCGCTAACGCTATGTCATTGGGGTGACGGAATTTGTGACACACATCCGGCCTAGTTAGCGACGTCGTTGCATGTGAAACGTACGAGCGACCGCTAACAAGCAAAAATACTCACCTTATCGTTGCTCGTTGACACGCTCCTTCATTCCCAAATATCGTTGCTGTTGCAGGACGCAGGTTGTTCATCGTTCCTGCTGCAGCACATATCGCAATGTGTGACACCGCAGGAACGAGGAACCTCACCTTACCTGCGGCCGCCCGCAATGCGGAAGGAAGGAGGTGGGCGGGATGTTCGTCCTGCTCATCTCCGCCCCTCTGCTTTGATTGGGCGGCCGCTTAGTGACGTAACTGTGACGCCGAACGAACCACCCCCTTAGAAAGCGGCGTCGCTAGGCAGGTAAGTAGTGTGACGGGTCCGAACGATGTTGTGCACCACGGGCAGCGATTTGCCCGTGACACACAAGCGACGGGGCGGGTACACACGCTAGCAATCTCGCTAGCGAGATCGCAGCGTGTAAAGCAGCCTTTAGGCTAAGAACACACATCCGACTTTTCTGCCGTTTGTCGTATCCGGTGCGCTCCCGTACAGTGTATACAGTACAGTGGCTGCGCTGCTACTTCCTGGTCACATGACATCACGTGACCGGAGCTTGTCGCGCAGCCACTGTACTGTATACACTGTACAGGAGCGCGCCGGATCTGACAAACAGCAGAAAAGCCGGATGTGTGTTCTTAGCCTTAGGAGACATAGTTGTCACACGAGCAATACTGATAGCCATCTATTATGTATGGGGGGCTTAAAAGGGTTGTCCATGTTTCAGACCAAAGTCTGCAGACACCCTATGTGACAGCGAGTTATGCGAGAAGCCAAATAAGACTAGTCGGCATGTGACCGCATGTATGCAGATCGCACATTGTCAAGATTTAGAAGTCTGTAGTCACTGAGTGACTGCAGTCTTTGTTTTCAAACTTAGGGGCATTTACACAACACAATCGTGAACAAGTATTGCTAAAAATGTTTGTTAACAATTATCTTGCCCCATAAACAAGCTGCCGACCACATGATGAACGAGCCACACCTCCTTCATTGGGCGAGATGATCTTTTATGCAACACTGTATCCGGCAAAGGACTGTTCTGTGTAAACAGGACTCGCAATGCAATTAACAATGGCAGCCTATGCACACTGAGCAATCTAGTGTGCATTGCTCAGTGCTCATCGTTTCCTTTGGTCTTCCTGGGAAAACAGGCATTTATACAACCGCCATTTGGCAACAATTTAGTTTAGCCTAAACTGGTTTGTGATGTGGAAACACTGATAAGGCTTTGCAAAAAAAAATAATATTATAATATTTGTAAACTACCAACCATAAACTACTTTCTACTCCTACAACTTACCTCCCAACATTTAAAGAACACAAAAGGGGTAAATTATGCAGTGTGTGTAGCGCACTGCAGGAAACCTTGACCACACCCCTAGTGACCTCAAGCCACACCCATTTACCATTTCTCTCTATTCTGGCAAGGGGAGATGTCAGAGGGGCAGGGGCAGTGAGGGGCATTCAGCAGATGCAAAGGACTACAGTGCATAGAGTCAGATCCGAGAATGTCCACTGTATCCATGATGATTGAGACTAGAGATGAGCGGATTGATTCATGGGACTCTGGTCCAGATCAGCAGTACCTGGCAGCTAGATGGCAGGTCCGCGAATCTCTAACCTCCAGCATCACCGGGGTGGCTTTTGATTACCAGGGCTAGTATAACATCATCCTTGCGTTTTCCTCATCTCTAGTTGGGACCTACAGATTTATGTTTTGTTCATTCATTCATTCATTCATACTTGTAGCAGCCAGAACTTTCTCATCTTGATGTAGCTTCACTGTACAATATCTGGGGGTTTTTTTGTCTATGTTAGACCGTGTTCACACAATACACGGGTGCTTATTGTTTTTGGCAACAATTTTCTTTGATTTTTTTGCACACTTTTGTCTTTTCCCCCTTATTTGATGTGTTTTTGGTGCAGCTTTAATCCACATTTTTAAGCGTTTTTTGCAGTACAGAAAAGCTTTGATTCTGTACTTAAAAATGTAACTGCAGCTTTTTACAGGCATTTATTTAGTCTCCACATGGAAACCTCTGGGCAACAAAAAGCACCAAAACTGCAAAATTCAGCATGGTCTTTAGAAGCACAGTGGGTGACGTTTACATGCAATCACATCCACTTTCCTTGGACAATTAAACGCAGCAGAATTTCTGTGCAATAAAACAGCATTTATGCTATATGTGAACACAGCTAAAATGTCCAAGCAAACTGGATGTGATTTCATGAAATCTCCACCCGATGTGCATTTAAAGATGCTGCTGAACTGTGCGGTTTTGGTGTTTTCTCTCTATAAACTCTTAAGTGTTACATTTTTAAACACAGAATCAAAGCTTTTCTGTAGTATTAAAAAAAGCTTTAAAAACCCGGATTCGCATCTGCACTAAAAACTCATCAAATAAAAGGGAAAGAGAAGATTATTATTGTGTTATGTGGTATGGACATCTGCAGAAAAGAGCAGGAGAAAAAAACGCGGCATTTTCACTACACATGGACACAGCTTCAGCGTTACTTTTTTCTTACATTTTTTATGGATTTAATAGAAAAAAAATAATTAAATATCATGGAATTTCTGTCTACGCCATTTATTTATTTAAATAAAAAAAAGCCCTAAAAATGTAATTATTGTAATAGTAAAGTACAATGTATTTCTATGTACCAGCATAATGTTCCTGGAAAATCAAACAATGCGATGCAGCTACAAGATTACAAAATTCTCCCTGTGATATCAGCAGAGCCTGTGGCTTTAGGATTTAGCTATTGCCTGCAAAGTTGAAAGTTGTCTGGTCGAGTCCAGGTGGAAATACAAAAAAAAAAAACAAAGAAAAAAAAAAATGAACTTTTTGTAATCGTTTCTCACTTTTAGCGGATTAATTGATTTTATATTTTAATAGAGCGGGCGTTTCTGAACGCGGCGATACCAAATGTGTGTATATTTTTTTAACCCTTTAATTTTCAATGGGGCGAAAGGGGGGGGTGATTTGAACTAATGTTTTTTTGGGTTTTTTTTAATTTTTTAAAACTTTTTTTTTCACTTTTTTTTTAATTTTACTAGTCCCCCTAGGGGGCTATTGCGATGAGCAATCCGATCGCTCTGCACTATCTGCTGATCACAGCTACACAGCTGTAAACAGCAGATACGTGCACTTTCTGCTTCCCTGCCCTCCGTGGAAAGCGAAAGTGAAAGTAGTTCATGTCTAGCACAGGAGTCATCATATGACCCTGTGCTACCATGACAACCGTCGGAAGTCACGTGATCATGTCACGTGACTTCCGGTATCGGGTGGTAAGTAAAACTTTACCGCGATCGCGTTTATAATGGCGCTGTCACATGTTACAGGGGTTAAACGGCACGAGCAGATAACGATTCTGCTCGTGCCTAGCAGACACACATCTCAGCTGTGAAAATCAGCTGAGATGTGCGCCGATCGCAGCATGCTGCTGCCAGGAGACCGCGGGCAGTAACGTTATGACCGCTATGACGTAATTTTACGGCCCGTGGTTGTTAAAGGGTTAATATAGGAGTCGGCGGGATGCACTCATACATTGTTGGGTTTGCCTGCCTTCACAGATACTGCTGATATGGGAATTGTTTTTCAGTGATTAATGGAACAATATTTGTTGCATAAACTACCCTACTGGCTCAGATATGGCCCAATAGCTGTATATAAACTACTTTAATATATGTCTATAATGTCCATTTTCAGATATTCACACACCTGTTGGGGTTGTTAATTGGAAACTGGGTTCAACGTTGTCCAAAACTGGTAGACAGAATTGGGTGCTTGCCGATCCAAGCATAGGATCCTTGTCACTGAGCATGTTCTTCAAGGAATCTTCAACGACATGTTGGCTGGAGGCAAAATCGTCACAGCCTTCACTTTCTAGGTTATCGCCTAGAAATAGGGCATCATCCAAATGTTCACTAGGGATTAAATGGTTGAATGTGTCAACTATATCCATGAAGAATTCTGTATATTTCAGTCCTGTAAAAAAAAAAAAAAAAATCTAGGGTTACTCAATTGCAGCAAGTTCTACTGTTCATCAACATATTGGCAAAACGCTGCAGAGAAATTCTACAAACCATGTTTACCCGTCTTGTCCTGACTGTTTAGGTTTTATTCTGGAGTCAGACAAGTCACAATTTCCCAGGCTTCTTGTTACTAGAGCGCAAAGCACCATAGGACAGCCGATATGTTACACAGCATCGCTGGCCACACATTACATGCAAGCTGGCAGCCTGACGGAGGTGAAATCAAATATGGATATTTGTTTGAAAACTACTAAACAAAAAAAGTCTTAAAAAAAAGTTCTCCGGCTTCTCTCTCACATTCTATAGACAGGATACGAGTCTGAGTGCTGTGGATGTGTGCTCTGCACCTCCAGCTTGGTGGACTATATACAGAGAGTGTAATAAGCCGCTGCCAGACAATTCAACACGCTCATTCATCCCTCCTCAAAATGGAATTTCAGATGTCTCATTATTATTATTATTAATTATTATAGCGCCATTTATTCCATGGCGCTTTACATGTGAAAAGGGGCATACATAATACAAGTACAGGAGGAGAGAGGACCCTGCCCGCGAGGGCTCACAGTCTACAGGGGATGGGTGAAAATACAGTAGGTGAGGGTTGAGATGGTCGTGCGGCGCTATAGAGGACTGAGGTTTATTGCAGGTTGTAGACTTGTCAGAAGAGCAGAGTCTTCAGGTTCTTTTTGAAGCTTTTCAAGGTAGGCGAGAGTCTGATGTGTTGAGGCAGAGCATTCCAGAGTATGGGGGATGCACAGGAGAAATCTTGGATGTGATGGTGGGAAGAAGAGATGAGAGGGGAGTAGAGAAGGAGATCTTGTGAGGATCTGAGGTTGCGTGCAGGTAAGCACCAGGAGACTAGGTCACAGATGTATGGAGGAGACAGGTTGTGGATGGCTTTGTATGTCATGGTTGGGGTTTTGAACTGGAAACGTCGGCGGTCAAGGGGAAGCCAGTGACGTGACTGGTAGAGAGGGGAGATGGGGGAATAGCGGGGGAAGAGGTGGATTAGTCAGGCAGCATAGTTTAGAATAGATTGTCTATATACAATCAATAATTAGTGATGGGCAGACTCGCAGATAACCATGACCGGCGGGTATCACCGGGTTTAAAACAAATGGTTCTGGCCAGGGATTGGTCTTGGATATCTGGCAATATAAGCCTACAGGGACCAGAATACGGCAATGAAACATGGTGGTAAAAGGGATAGGGGAATAGGAGCAAGCGCTTCATACTTACCGAGGCTGTAACTGCTTCCTGGCCGCTCATTACCTTCATTGCATATGCACTGCTTTCCCCGCCCACCTCATCTGTGATTGGTTGCAGTTAGACGCGTCCGCACCCTGAGTGGCAGCGTATCAGCTGACTGCTTCCAATCACATAAGATATGTGCATCTATCGTCATGTAAAAAATAAATAACATATTTGGCGTAGAGTCCCCTCATATTATGATACCCAGCACAGAGAGGGCATATGGCTACAGGCTGCAGACCCCAACAATGCTCTTATCTTCGCGGTGTATGAAAATAAGAGGAACTGCTTGAGTTTTCTGTTTGTTTTTTTAAATACTTAAATAAATAATTATTAAAACTAGGGTGCGGTTCCACACCAATTTTGATACCCAGCCATGATAAAGCACAACAGCTGGGGGCAAGTATTCTCAGGCTGGGGAGACTCACGCTTATTAGGTAACCACCCAGCTAAAAAATAGCAGCCTGCTTCAGGCAGAGACTGTGCTGCGCGATCAGCGGTAACATTACTCAGGTGAAGGACTGTGGGAACTTCCAGTTGTGACCGCAAATCACCTGAGCGACATCACAGCTTATCACGCGGGTCATACAATATCCAAAATAGCAATGGCACTCAAGTAAAGGGAAGGATAAAAAACAAGAATGTAGATGGTGAACATTGGAATATGAATACACATTACTGCCAAGAAACCATGAAATATTTGAAAACAAAAAATATGAATTGCTCAAAATAGTCACCACAAAGATAAAAACGCTGTATCTTTGTGGTAAAAAAAAAAAAAAAAAAAGCAGCGCGAGTCTAGAATTGATAATTTTGGCTTCTCGTTCATATGAAATATTGTCAATAGAGGTACGTTTGGGTCTGATATATTCAGTCATGGGAGATTAGCAAATAAAGGTGGCCAAATTTACTTGTGCCCACATACCAACGTCAAGGTGTAACTCTCATCTGGGTCCTACTCTAATTGATATGATTCGCTTGTCCAAGAGAGGCATAGAAATTAGAGTAGGACCCAGATGAAGTTACACCTTGACGTGGTACCTTTATTTGCTAAGTAACTCATATTTTTCAGAAAAAAAAATGTTTTCTTGGCAGTAATGCATATTAATATTCCAATGTTCACCATCTACATTCTTGTTTTCTACTTCCCTTTACTTGAATGCAGCTGCTAATTTGGATATTGTCTGGAAATGTTCAGTCCACAGACATCAAAACTACTACATATAGAGAAAATCTAGAAGTGGGGATATGTTTCTGCATGCAGAGAGTAATCATCCAAAACATACCATCATTAATCTCCCATGACTGAATATATTAGAGCCAAACGTACCTGTATTGACAATATTTCATATGAACTAGAAGCCAAAATTATCAATTGTAGACTCCGTGGGATTAGGCTCTGTGCGCAGGCTGCGTTTTTTTTTTTGTTTTTTTTTACACCACAAAGATGCAGCGTTTTTATCTTTGTGGTGACTATTTTGAGCAGCGTTTTTGGCTTAAAAAACGCAGTAGTCCTCCACCTGTCGGGCCTCTACTGAAGTGAGCCGCGAGTTAGCGCTGATGTCACTCAGGTGATGTGCGGTGAAACCGCACATCACATGAGTGACGTCACCCCTGATCTCACGCTCACTTCAGCCATGGCCTGATATGCGGTCACAAGTGGAGAACTCCGGCTATCACCGTACATCACCTGACTGAAGTCACTGCTGATCTCACGCGGCTCACTTTAGCTGCGGCCTGATATGCAGTCACAAATGGAGGGCTCCAGTCAGGTGATGTGCGGTGATAGTTGGAGTCTTCCACTTCTTACTGCAAATCTGGCAGCGACTGAAGTGAGCGCGATATCAGCGGTGACATCAGTCAGGTGATGTGCGGTGACAGCTGAAGTCACCACTGATCCCGCACGGCTCACTTCACTTGAGGCCTGACCCTCACAGCGACCAGTCATTTTTTATGGCCGCTCGCTGTGATTGTCAGATTTAGCAGAGCTGGATGTGTCGTGAGACCTCATGTGGATTACGTTGGACCTGGAGGGTGTTTTAGGGATTAATAAAGTGGTGACAGAGGGGGCTTTTTTTGTTTTTTTTCAAATAAAGGATTTTTTGGGTGATTGTGTTTATTCACTTTCACTTATTACAGCTAAGTGATGAGGGGGTGTCTCATAGACGCTTGCCATCAGTAAGCTAGGACTTAGTGGCAGCTATGGGCTGCTGCCGTTAACTGCTTATTACCCCGATTGCCACCACATCAGGGCAATTGGGATCAGCAGGGAATAGTCCAGAGATTGTCGCATCTAATGGATGCGGCAATTCTGGGTGGCTGCTGGCTGATAATTTTAGGCTTGGGGAGGTTCCAATAACGTGGGTCTCCCTAGCCTGAGAATACCAGCCCCCAGCTGTGAGACTTTATCTTGGCTGGTTATCAAACATTGGGGAGAGGACCGCACGTTGTTTTTTTTAATTATTTATTTAATTTACTGTACAATATAGACCCGCCTACCGGCGTCTGTGATTGCCTGTATTCAGACAGGTGTCACTCAGCGTGGGGGCAGGTCTGCCTGCAACCAATCACAGCCACCGTTAAGCAGGGAAGGAATGAATATGTTATGAGCCTAATGAGCGGCCGGCTCTGGAAGACGAAAGAGCTGCTGCGGGAGCAGTGTGACAGCCGACTGGTGATCAGTAAGTATATAGCGCTTGCTCCTCCCCCTTTGTGCTCGATTGTGGTCCCCATAGGTTTTATATGGGGAGCAGTATCTGGCCAAATACCAGCCCTCCCAAAACGCAGGGACAAGATGCAAGAAGAATTGACATGCTGCATCTTTGTGGTCGCCACAAAAACACAGCTAAAAAAACTGCAATGTGCGGACAGCAAATATGAAATCTCATACTTTGCTGGGGAAGGAGATTAATGCAGTTTTTAGAACAAAAGCGCACCCAATAAATGTGCAAAAACGCGGCACTAAACGCAGCGTGCGCACATAGCCCTATAGTACCAAAACTCTATGTAAAGCTAAAAGTATAGTACATCGCAAAACAAGAGGATTCGTTCTATTCGCCCCTTCTAATAATATTAATAAAATTCTTTTCCACTCTATACAGCTAAGTTTTTAACAACATCAAACTGTATTCTACACCATCTTCTCATTTTATACCAAGACGAAGTTATCCAATATTCTCAAAAGTGGCATTGTGTGTGCATGCGGCACATCAGAGATTATCTATTTTTTAGTATGATCTCACCGAGCATGTTTTCTCCTCTCTGGAAATACGTGGCTGTTTAGTAAGGGTTTCTTTCCATACGCGTCCCGTAAATGCAATATGTGCACATGTGCACACAAAATACTAGTTTTTCTTCCTGTGCCACAAACAAAAATTATTTAATTAAAAATGTCATAAATTGTGATGCCACATACGTGGTATATATAACCCACTGAATTAAAAGGGATGTCCACTACCTGGACAACCCCTACTCATTCTCCTTGTAAAAATAAATAAGCCTATACTCACCTCCGGTGCAGCCGCGGTTCCAGAAATGTCTGAAGCCACATTCCCAGGGCCCAAGTGAGATTATGACACGCGAACCCAGTGACCAATCAGCGCCCGGCATCTGTCTCCCCACCTTCAGATATTTGATCAAGATCTGAGCACTGCGCACACTGACTGCTCAAATGTCCGAAGGTGTAGTGAAGGAAGCTGGTGCTGATAGATTGCAAGGCCCGTGTGTCATAATATCATGTTGGCCCTGGGAATCCAGCTTCAGACATATCTGGAATCACAACCGCACCGGAGGAGAGTATAGTCTTATTTATTTTTACAAGGGGGAACAAGGGGAATGAGTAGGGGCTGCCCAAATAGTGGACAACCCCTTGAAGTGTAATAAAGAGTATGTTGGTAGCACAGGAAGAAAGCTGAAAAAACATAGCTCAGAACATATCCAAGGTTCCAAATCACAAAATAATTCCAGCAAAAAAAATCAGGAGCGACAACATTTTTTTGGAAGACTAATGACTTATTTCAAATTCACAGGAATTGAAAAGGCTAACAAACCTATTAGGCTGTGTGCCCATGCTGGGTTTTTTTTCCGCATTTTTTTCTGGCAGATTTTAATTAATACAGCAAGCAAAAACGCATCTCAGCAAAGTCTATGAGAATCCTGACTAAGGCCCTGTGCGTACTGGAAAAAGGAATTTTCTTAAGAAATTTCCGCAGGCACTGAAAGATTACCGCACCCGCGGAAAAAAATGAAAAAAAAAACGCACCGAAATCCGCATGCGTTTTATTGCGGTTTCGGTGCGTTTTTCCCGCGGGTTGGTACATGTGTTTTTAATGCATTTAATGCAATAAAGCACATTGAAAGAAAAAAAAAAAGGACATTTCCTTCTGATATAGATAGATAGAGAAATAGATAGATAATGGATAGATAGACAGATAGATAGATAGATAATGGATAGATAGATAGATAGATAGATAGTCAAAAGATAGAGTCCCTGTGAGGACACTGCATTTCTCACGGTCGGTAGTGTGTTCACATTACCGACCGTGAGAAATGACCTGTGGTTACCTCTGCAGGCTCGTTACGAGGCTGCATTCAGTACAGTGTGTCAGTCGCGGCTGGATGCAAGCGTCGTGGGACCTGTGTGGATTACGCCGGAGCTGTGTGTTGGGAGGGGTTAATGAAGGGGTGAAAGAGGGGGCTTTTTTACTTTTATTTAAAATAAAGGATTTTTCGTGTGTGTATTTATTCACTTTACTTACGGGTTAATCATGAAAGCTGTCTCATAGACGCTGCCATGTTTAAGCCTGGACTTTGTGGCGGCGATCCGCTGCCATTTAACTCCTTAGGCTGCTTTCACACCTCCGGTTTTAGCAGAGTCGGCCAATCCGGCTCTAAAACCTATGCAACGGATGCGGCGACAAAACCGCATCTTTTGCATAAGTTTTTGACATGCGGCCCGTCCGGTTTTTGCCACTTGCGGCACGCATGCGCAGTGGAAAAAAAAAAATGTGGCGGTCGGATGCGGTGTTTGCCGCAGGACGCCCATAGGCATGCATTGCAAATCACGCCGCTTCGGCTAGATGCGGCGCGATGCGTTTTTTTTTTTTTGCCGGACCAAAAAACGTGACAGGCAGCGTTCCATCCGGCCGCCGCATCGGCTAAATCTGCCGCATGCGGCAAAAAACGGACCGAACGCAAGCCCATGCGGCACAATCCGGCACTAATGGAAGTCTATGCAAAAAACCCGCAACCGGAGGCAAAAAAAACCGGTCATGGTTATTCTGCAAAGTGCCGGCTTGTGCTGCACAGGAAAAACCAGATGTGTGAAAGCAGCATTATTACCTGGATTGCCACCGCATCACGGCAATCTGGAAGAGCCAGGGACACTCCGGGACTGTTGCATAATGGATGCGACAGTCCCGGGGCAGCTGCGGGCTGATATTCTCGGCTGCGTGAGGAGGGGGGCATTAACCCTGGCCCTCGCCCTCCCCAGCCTGAGAATACCAGGCTGCCGCTGTGTGTTTACCTTGAGCTGAATGGTAAAAATACGGTGGAGCCGTACTATTCATGCAAGTAGCAAATAGTACGGCATTCGGGTTAATCGTTACTTTGCAAGTTTTTCCCCATTGACTTGCATTGCACACGCTATTCGGAATGAATACGCGAGTATTAGACAGTACTCGTTATGAGTATAGCGAGTATGAATAGTTAGTACTCGCTCAACTCTAGTAATGACAAATCCCCAACAAAAACATGTAAAAACTGCAACAAAACACATTTCACACAGCATTTTTCTTGCCAACAAGTCAGGATTTCCACCAGCTTTTTTTTTCTGCTGCAGATCCTGAAGCTGTGCACATACAATTCCACAGAAGCCATCACCAGACTTCACTGATCACTGAAACATTGAGGATTTGTGTTCCCAGCCTCAATAAAGTGTATTATTATGCTGATATCCCACTACTTTTTATTTTTAACTTTGACTGACTGTTGTATGACACATGGCCTAATCTATTGATTGATTTTTCCATTAGTATGAAGCTTCCTTGTACATTTCTGATGACCCGGATTCAAAACACTGGTGAAACTGTTTAGTCAGTGTAAGGGTACTTTGACACATCCGGTTTTTGCTGTCAGGCACAATCCAGTGTGTGCCTGATGCAACAGATGCGGCGCAGATTGTGGTAAAACTGATGTGCCAGATCCGGCAAAAAAACAGATCCGTCATAGCAGTTTGTACCGGGAATCCAGCTGTGGCCGCAGGTAACCTAAGTGACGTCACCGCTGACAGCGCCACTCACTTCAGTTGCTCCATGGAGCTCACAGGGAGTAACGGTGCTCTACGGCCGCTCCTGTTAGCTTCATGTAGCAGAGCTGGAAGCGTCGTGGGACCTTGTGTGAGTTACGTCTGGGGGGGAATTTGGGGATTAATAAAGTGGTGAAAGAGGGTGTTTTTTTTGTCTTTTATTTCAAATGAAGGATTTTTCGTTGTTTGTGTTAATTTACTTTCACTACAGATTAATCATGGAAGGTGTCTCATAGACGCCTGCCATGATCACCCTAGGACTTAGTGGCAGCTATGAGCTGCTGCCATTAACTCCTTATTACCCCGATTGCCACCGCACCAGGGCAATTCGGGATGAGCAGGGGAGAGTCCCAGGACTGTCGCATCTAATGGATGCGCCAAATTCCGCGTGGCTGCTGGCTGATATTTTTAGGCTGCGGGGCTCCCCATAATGTGAGGCTCCCATCCTGAGAATACCAGCCTGCAGCCGTGTGGCTTTACCTTGCCCGGTATCAAAATTGGGGGGGGGGGAGTTACCGCACGTCATTTTTTTAATTATTTTTTTATTTTACTGCAAGATTTAAACTTGCCTACCGGCGGCTGTGATTGTTTGCAGTGAGACAGCTGTTACTCAGCATGGAAGCAGGTCTGACTGCAACCAATCATAGGCGCTGGTGCGCGGGGGAAGCAGTGAATACGAGATGGAATAATGAGCGGCCGGCATTTTCAAAAGCAGGAGAACACGCCGGAGCAGAGTGACAGCTGTGCAGCGCTGTGCCGGTGATCGGTGAGTATGAGAGATGGGGTGAGAGGGGGAGACCGACCGACAGAGAGAGAGACCGACATCGATAGAGAGAGAGACCGACCGACAGCGAGAGAGAAACTGACATCAACAGAGAGACTGACATCGACAGACACCAACATCGACAGAGAAAGCAACAGACAGAGAGAGATATTTTCAAACCAGAAAGGAATTTACACATCTGAGCATGCTCAGTTAAAAAAAATGGATCAGTAGGTGGAATTAGTTTTTTGTCGCATTATGACGGATCCGGCGCCCATAGGCTTTCATTTTACAACACGCCGCCGCATCCGGCGCGGTGCGTTTTTTTGCCGGTGACAAAAAACGTTCCCTTGTGCGACCTCTCCGCCAGCTAGACACAGAAATTTTCCTGGCGCACGCCGGATGAAACGCAAAAGCATCAGGCACAATCCGGCGCTAATACAAATCAATGAGGATAAAAGCGCATCCGGGACGCCGGATCAGTTTTTTCTGGTATTCGCCGGATTGTGCCTGATGGAAGAAAACGGATGTGTGAAAGCAGCCTAAGTTGTTACCATTACCTTTATCAGTTTTTCTGCAATGAAAAAAAAAACTGCTGGAGGTTTCTCAGTTTCTCCTATCCTTCTCCTAAGTTGAGACTGACCCAAGACTCGGATCAAAATCTGTCATGTCTCCTTGAATTTATGCAAAAAAATAAAAATATATATGTGAACAGCCCCATAGACAATTATAGGTATTAACGTCATCTGTGGAAAAATACGGACAGAAGTATGTAATACACTGACATCTGAATGAGGCCTTATTTAGTGCCTTGTGTGCTTTCTGTTGACATTTGAACACCACATGACTGTTGCACATGTGACAACACGTTACTGCTGAGGGCCAGGACTCACAGACTGTCGCAGGGCTGACGGCCTAATCTTATATCTTTTTCCGGATAACTAGATCAAAAATCATGCACATCCCCACAGACATAAACCATTCCTCAATATCAGAATGCCCAAGAGTCACACACAAAAGAACTGTACAGATAGACTACATTATATACACAGTGTTAGCAACTTAGGACACTACAGTCACTGTGAAGCTCTATAGCAGGGGTGGGGAACATGCGGCCCGCCATGACCTTTTATGTGGCCCCCGGGCAGATTCCCAGGGGAGGCAGTGCTGGTGCTGTCACCGCGGTCTTGCTACCGCCGGCCCTTTAAATCCACAGCAGCCTCACAGCTTCCAGCGTTGTGTGCACGCCCCCTGCCCTCCGGAGATCAGTGCCCGCCTTCTCCTTCTGATGCAGTGTGTCCGGCTCCTGCACTCCGGTGATGTGAATGCAATGCTGCTGTGAGTCCAGCGCCGACCCTCTGCTGCTACGTGCCCTGCCCAATGCTTTGTGCCTAAACCCCAGTTCTGTAAACCCTCTCCCCCAGAGTTGCATGAAACTCAGCACAGTGTGCCCCCCAATGTCCTGTGTGCACCCCACCCCCAGTCCTGTGCACAGCCCCCCAATGTCCTGTGTGCAGCCCCCCCAGTCCTGTGTGCAGCCCCCCCAGTCCTGTGTGCAGACCATCACCCAGTCCTGTGTGCACCCCCCCCAGTCCTGTGTGCTGCCCATCACCCAGTCCTGTGTGCTGCCCATCACCCAGTCCTGTGTGCTGCCCATCACCCAGTCCTGTGTGCAGCCCAGCCCCCAGTCCTGTGTGCAGCCCAGCCCCCAGTCCTGTGTGCAGCCCAGCCCCCAGTCCTGTGTGCAGCCCAGCCCCCAGTCCTGTGTGCAGCCCAGCCCCCAGTCCTGTGTGCAGCCCAGCCCCCAGTCCTGTGTGCAGCCCAGCCCCCAGTCCTGTGTGCAGCCCAGCCCCCAGTCCTGTGTGCAGCCCAGCCCCCAGTCCTGTGTGCAGCCCAGCCCCCAGTCCTGTGTGCAGCCCAGCCCCCAGTCCTGTGTGCAAAGCAACCTCCGTGAGGTGCCTGTGCCCCCAGCCCCGCGTGTGAGGTGCCCCCAGCCCCGCGTGTGAGGTGCCTGTGCCCCCAGCCCCGCGTGTGAGGTGCCTGTGCCCCCAGCCCCGCGTGTGAGGTGCCTGTGCCCCCAGCCCCGCGTGTGAGGTGCCCCCAGCCCCGCGTGTGAGGTGCCTGTGCCCCCAGCCCCGCGTGTGAGGTGCCTGTGCCCCCAGCCCCGCGTGTGAGGTGCCTGTGCCCCCAGCCCCGCGTGTGAGGTGCCTGTGCCCCCAGCCCCGCGTGTGAGGTGCCTGTGCCCCCAGCCCCGCGTGTGAGGTGCCTGTGCCCCCAGCCCCGCGTGTGAGGTGCCTGTGCCCCCAGCCCCGCGTGTGAGGTGCCTGTGCCCCCAGCCCCGCGTGTGAGGTGCCTGTGCCCCCAGCCCCGCGTGTGAGGTGCCTGTGCCCCCAGCCCCGCGTGTGAGGTGCCTGTGCCCCCAGCCCCGCGTGTGAGGTGCCTGTGCCCCCAGCCCCGCGTGTGAGGTGCCTGTGCCCCCAGCCCCGCGTGTGAGGTGCCTGTGCCCCCAGCCCCGCGTGTGAGGTGCCTGTGCCATAATATGACTGGAGTATAAGACCTAATGTAACAGTGGGATGGGGACTCTGGCTCTGGATGTGACTGAGTATAAAACATAATGTAACAGTGGGATAGTGACTGCAGCTCTGGATGTGACTGAGGCATAAGACACAATGTAACAGGGGGATGGTGACTGTGGCTCTGGATGTGACTGGAGCATAAGACACAATTTAACAGCGGGCTGGTTACTGCAGCTCTGGATGTGACTGAGGCATAAGACACAATGTAACAGGGGGATGGTGACTGTGGCTCTGGATGTGACTGGAGCAGTGGGATGGTGACTGAGGCATAAGACAATCTAGAGTCCCAGGTGTTTGTACAGCTTATCTTCAGTCCAAACTTTTATACAGGAAAAAACAAAGAACCTTGAAAGGTGTCTTTTCTTTTTTCTGCAGGAAACTACAGACAGCAGAAAAAAAGCACTCGTTTTTTGAAGACTATCCAAGAATTTACGGACGTTTGACAAGGCCGGTGTCAGAGATTTGGGAAATGTTGCTCCAATAGCTCGAGGGAAGGAAGTGTGGTTGAGCATGACTTCAGCGTTTTTAACTGCTGGAGTGATTAAATGTAAGTCCCCTGCTCCCTGTCTTAGGCCGAGGCCACACGGGGCACTAGTGCGATACTTGCATGACACTCGGCTCGCGCTGGCAGTACAGCAGGAGCCGAGTGTCATGCTAGTATCCATGCGACTGAGGTCCGACTGTGCGGGGGGCGGGCCGGCTCTCAGGAGGGGCGGGCCGGCTCTCAGGAGGGGCGGGCCGGCTCTCAGGAGGGGCGGGCCGGCTCTCAGGAGGGGCGGGCCGGCTCTCAGGAGGGGCGGGCCGGCTCTCAGGAGGGGCGGGCCGGCTCTCAGGAGGGGAGGGAGGGATTTATCTCCCACTGTCCTCTGTTGTCGGCTATTGCGAATCTCACTCTGCATGCGCGATACACCGGTGTACCGCGAGTGCAGTGCGATTTTTCTCTTGCCCCATTCACTAGAATGGGTGCGAGAGAAAAGAGTCTCGCATTACAGTCACAGCATGCTGCGATTGTTTTCTCTATCCGATTAGGGCTGAGAAAATAATCGTTCATGTGCGCTGACACACAGGCTAATATTGGTCTGAGTGGAATGCGATGTATTATCGCGCTCCACTCACTCCGATTTTCTCGCCGTGTCTTAGGCCTTATACTCACCTGCGCCGTTTTCATCTTTTTTCAACATCATTCCAATCGGTCTCCTGTGATTTGTGACCTGCCAGCTGTTCCAAGTGTTTCATGGAGTGCGCCGGAGGTCACAAATCAATACAACTCTGTGAGAGCCTCGTTCTGTCTCTCAGACGTGCATTGAGCACTTGTGACGCAAGTTCTGACTTCCAGCCATTCAGAAATTACGGGCACTAAATGGTGCAGCAGGATTGGAGTGGTGCTGATAAAAGGTGAAGATGCAGAAGGGGGAGTATAAGACATGGGGCCTACATTTAACGCGCCTCTGCTGTGATGGGAAAAAATAGTGGTGCTTTAAGCATACCTGGACTAAATATAGCTAAAATAAAAGGAAAATCAAGACTAAAATTGATAATTGTCTATAGTATTTAAGTACCGTATTTTTCGGACCATAAGACGCACTTTTTTTCCCCCAAATGTTGGGGGAAAGTTGGGGGTGCGTCTTATGGTCTGACTATAGGGCTGCGGCTGGGAATGAGGGTGCTGCAGGTCATCAGGGGCACGAGCAGGCAGCAGCAGCGCCTGCCGTGACCATGTGGGCCCGCTCATTACATATGCACGCCCATCCTCCCGCACATCTCTCAGCGCAGAAGCCGGCGCTGACAGGTGGGCGGAAGGATGAGCGGGGACGCGCGCATTGCAAAGAGCCGGCATGATCACCCCTGGCAATTACAGCCTGGAGTGATCATGTGCGGCTGTATTCACTGCCCCCCGCGCGTCATTACCAGCGCGGGGTGCAGTGAATCAGTACACTCACCCGTCCCCGTGTGTGGAGCCGGCCCCCTGCAGCACGCGATGTCTTCCTGCCTGTGCCGGTCAGCTGATCTGTGCTGAGCTGGTCAGCTGATCGGCACAGACAGGAAGACATCGCGATGCAGCAGGGGAACGGCTCCACACACACAGGTCAGCGTGCCAGAGAGGAAGATGTGATCGGTGCTGCAGGGAGTGAGGAAAAGGTGAGTATAAACGTTTATTTTTTTCTCTGTGCTATAGGATACAGGCCATATACCAGGATGGTATATGAGCACGATGGGAGTATATGAGCAGGCAGGATGGGGGGGCATGTGAACAGGCTGGATGGGGGGGCATGTGAACAGGCTGGATGGGGGGGCATGTGAACAGGCTGGATGGGGGGGCATGTGAACAGGCTGGATGGGGGGGCATGTGAACAGGCTGGATGGGGGGGGGGCATGTGAACAGGCTGGATGGGGGGGGGGCATGTGAACAGGCTGGATGGGGGGGGGGGCATGTGAACAGGCTGGATGGGGGGGGGGGCATGTGAACAGGCTGGATGGGGGGGGGGGGCATGTGAACAGGCTGGATGGGGGGGGGGGCATGTGAACAGGCTGGATGGGGGGGGGGGCATGTGAACAGGCTGGATGGGGGGGGGCATGTGAACAGGCTGGATGGGGGGGGGGCATGTGAACAGGCTGGATGGGGGGGGGGGGCATGTGAACAGGCTGGATGGGGGGGGGGGGCATGTGAACAGGCTGGATGGGGGGGGGGGCATGTGAACAGGCTGGATGGGGGGGGGCATGTGAACAGGCTGGATGGGGGGGGGCATGTGAACAGGCTGGATGGGGGGGGGGCATGTGAACAGGCTGGATGGGGGGGGGCATGTGAACAGGCTGGATGGGGGGGGGCATGTGAACAGGCTGGATGGGGGGGGGGGCATGTGAACAGGCTGGATGGGGGGGCATGTGAACAGGCTGGATGGGGGGGCATGTGAACAGGCTGGATGGGGGGGCATGTGAACAGGCTGGATGGGGGGGCATGTGAACAGGCTGGATGGGGGGGCATGTGAACAGGCTGGATGGGGGGGCATGTGAACAGGCTGGATGGGGGGGGCATGTGAACAGGCTGGATGGGGGGGGCATGTGAACAGGCTGGATGGGGGGGGGGCATGTGAACAGGCTGGATGGGGGGGGGGGGCATGTGAACAGGCTGGATGGGGGGGGGCATGTGAACAGGCTGGATGGGGGGGCATGTGAACAGGCTGGATGGGGGGGGCATGTGAACAGGCTGGATGGGGGGGCATGTGAACAGGCTGGATGGGGGGGCATGTGAACAGGCTGGATGGGGGGGCATGTGAACAGGCTGGATGGGGGGGCATGTGAACAGGCTGGATGGGGGGGCATGTGAACAGGCTGGATGGGGGGGCATGTGAACAGGCTGGATGGGGGGGCATGTGAACAGGCTGGATGGGGGGGCATGTGAACAGGCTGGATGGGGGGGGCATGTGAACAGGCTGGATGGGGGGGGCATGTGAACAGGCTGGATGGGGGGGGCATGTGAACAGGCTGGATGGGGGGGGCATGTGAACAGGCTGGATGGGGGGGCATGTGAACAGGCTGGATGGGGGGGCATGTGAACAGGCTGGATGGGGGGGGCATGTGAACAGGCTGGATGGGGGGGCATGTGAACAGGCTGGATGGGGGGGCATGTGAACAGGCTGGATGGGGGGGCATGTGAACAGGCTGGATGGGGGGGCATGTGAACAGGCTGGATGGGGGGGCATGTGAACAGGCTGGATGGGGGGGCATGTGAACAGGCTGGATGGGGGGGCATGTGAACAGGCTGGATGGGGGGGCATGTGAACAGGCTGGATGGGGGGGCATGTGAACAGGCTGGATGGGGGGGGCATGTGAACAGGCTGGATGGGGGGGCATGTGAACAGGCTGGATGGGGGGGGCATGTGAACAGGCTGGATGGGGGGGGCATGTGAACAGGCTGGATGGGGGGGCATGTGAACAGGCTGGATGGGGGGGGCATGTGAACAGGCTGGATGGGGGGGCATGTGAACAGGCTGGATGGGGGGGCATGTGAACAGGCTGGATGGGGGGGCATGTGAACAGGCTGGATGGGGGGGCATGTGAACAGGCTGGATGGGGGGGCATGTGAACAGGCTGGATGGGGGGGCATGTGAACAGGCTGGATGGGGGGGCATGTGAACAGGCTGGATGGGGGGGCATGTGAACAGGCTGGATGGGGGGGCATGTGAACAGGCTGGATGGGGGGGCATGTGAACAGGCTGGATGGGGGGGCATGTGAACAGGCTGGATGGGGGGGGCATGTGAACAGGCTGGATGGGGGGGCATGTGAACAGGCTGGAGGGGGGGGCATGTGAACAGGCTGGAGGGGGGGGGCATGTGAACAGGCTGGAGGGGGGGGCATGTGAACAGGCTGGATGGGGGGGCATGTGAACAGGCTGGATGGGGGGCATGTGAACAGGCTGGATGGGGGGGCATGTGAACAGGCTGGATGGGGGGGCATGTGAACAGGCTGGATGGGGGGGGCATGTGAACAGGCTGGATGGGGGGGCATGTGAACAGGCTGGATGGGGGGGCATGTGAACAGGCTGGATGGGGGGGCATGTGAACAGGCTGGATGGGGGGGCATGTGAACAGGCTGGATGGGGGGGCATGTGAACAGGCTGGATGGGGGGGCATGTGAACAGGCTGGATGGGGGGGCATGTGAACAGGCTGGATGGGGGGGCATGTGAACAGGCTGGATGGGGGGGCATGTGAACAGGCTGGATGGGGGGGCATGTGAACAGGCTGGATGGGGGGGCATGTGAACAGGCTGGATGGGGGGGCATGTGAACAGGCTGGATGGGGGGGCATGTGAACAGGCTGGATGGGGGGGCATGTGAACAGGCTGGATGGGGGGGCATGTGAACAGGCTGGATGGGGGGGCATGTGAACAGGCTGGATGGGGGGGCATGTGAACAGGCTGGATGGGGGGGCATGTGAACAGGCTGGATGGGGGGGCATGTGAACAGGCTGGATGGGGGGGCATGTGAACAGGCTGGATGGGGGGGCATGTGAACAGGCTGGATGGGGGGGGCATGTGAACAGGCTGGATGGGGGGGGCATGTGAACAGGCTGGATGGGGGGGGCATGTGAACAGGCTGGATGGGGGGGCATGTGAACAGGCTGGATGGGGGGGCATGTGAACAGGCTGGATGGGGGGGCATGTGAACAGGCTGGATGGGGGGGCATGTGAACAGGCTGGATGGGGGGGGCATGTGAACAGGCTGGATGGGGGGGCATGTGAACAGGCTGGATGGGGGGGGGGTATGTGAACAGGATGGATGGGGGTTTATAGCAGGATCATATACAAGGCAAGAGGATCATTACCAGGATGGGGTACCTTAGTAGAGAATTTGGGGACATTACCCCCATAACAGTGTCAGCAGCAGATCCTCGCCCTATAACAGTGTGTCATGACCACATTTTTTGCTTAAAGTTTTATTTTCCCATTTTCCTCCTCTAAAACCAGGGTGCGTCTTATAGTCCGGTGCGTCTTATAGTCCGAAAAATACGGTATTTAAAACAGGGCTGTGGAGTCAGAGTCGTGGAGTCGGAGCTCATTTTGGTGGATAAATAAAATATAAAATAAATTGGGTGCAGTAGGGCAATGCAGAATGTGCTGAATATTTTTTCATAGGAATTTGGGAAACTTATGAAATGTCCTATAAATGTCTGTTCTATTCCTGATCTAAGCCTGCATTCTCACACAGTGATTTTGCTGCGTTTTTTGAGGATACGTTTTTTAGCTGCATAAGAAGAGCAGCTTTTTAAACCGCATCACCTGAAAGGTTTTTGAGCTCATAAATAATGTTTTCAATAGCAAAAGCAGATTAGAAAAACCGCCACAAACTGACTGCTCATTCCTTGTGAGGATCCTCACAAAACGCTGTGTCTGAATGTCATGTCTTGAAACCCATTGCCTTTGCTGGATGCCCAGAGTCACTGCATTTCACTGAATTATTTTGCCATCAATGTTCGATATGTTTGTGACATGAAAGAAATTGTTAGCAAGACACTGGCAGTGAAAGATAGTAAAGCTCATCACACCGGCCAGTTTCTCCAGGCCTTAGTGGAAAAGGTTCTGCAAGATTAGGAACGCAAAAAAGAACAGGTTCTTGCCATTGTAAAAGACAATGCTTCAAACATAATTACAATTAAACTGATGAATGAGAGTAATGAACAACAGCTAGAAGAAAATTTAGGATTCAGTATGTGTGAGATGGAGCCACAGCGCTGTTCATGTAACTGAGGAGCAAACCGATATTACAACAGAAGAACAGCAAAATGATACTTTAGGATTAGATGATCTTGTTGAAGCTGCTTCAAAACACTTTCATATTCATCACATGCGCTGTGTTGTGCACACGCTGCAGCTGGCAATAAGAGATAGCCTGCAAGAGGGACATGCTGGAAATATGATTGGAAATGTGAGGAAATTGGTTATTGCTGCCAGAACCCCTAAAATTGATTCCATCTTGAAGAGATGTGCTGGGAAAGGGGCAATTGTTGATCAAGCCACTCGGTGGGGCAGCACTTATTTAATGATTAAACGATTGCTTGAACTAAAATCAATTCTTATAGATATGGTAAACCCTCAGGTAACCCTAAATGAAGGTCAATGGACAGAGGTGGCTGAATTGAAGGAATTGCTTAATCACCCATTTACCATGACTAAAAAATTACAAGCTGAGGATTTAACTCTTGGCATTTTCATAAGCGAATAGAAGAACTTGCTATTTTGCCTGTCCCAAAGAGGAGCTTTAATCGCAGATGGCATTTGTGAATCAATGAAACGGAGAGAGACACAGCTATTGGAAAATAAAATTCTTCTGGCAGCTGTTTATGTGGACCCAAGTCATCGTATACTGCTTGATCAACAGCTTACTAAAGGAAAAGAAGCTCTGACTGAGGTAGCCGTTAGGATGAGTGGCCTACAGGACTGCCAGGCGCAAGAGGACTTGGGTCCTGGCAGTGCTACTGCTGCCATATCTTCATCCTCATCAGATGAGGAGTTTAACTTTGACAAGTATTTGGATGACATGGAGCAGGCAAAGCGTTGCCGCAAGGAAAAAGATTTCACTCCGTCTCCTATAGCAGCAGATTGACCAGATTTCAGCAAAATTTTTCACTTGCTCTAAAACAAATAGAAAAATTCAACTGTTCATCAAAACTGACTGTGCATGAGGCAATTCCTTTATACCTGGAAATTGTTGGAGATGTTGCCCATGTGGTTACAGCTTTGCCTCCAACCCAAGTTACTGTAGAGAGGTTGTTCTCTAGCCTTAAAATTATTAGGTCAGATTTGAGGTCATCTATGAAGGAGGATCTGATAGAGGCAATTCTATTTCTTAGAACAAATTCATAGACTGCACAAATGTTATTTACTATGATTTTGTTGAAAACTGTTTTTTGCCACTTACATAGTTTATTAGATAGTGTTATATACAGTATATAACACTATGTAATAAACTATGTAAGTGGCAAACAACAGACTTCAACAAAAACATACTAAATAATAACATTTAGTATAATGCTTATATTTAAGTGAAAAATGTATTGTAGTACAATGTGAACATCACACACTAAATCATTTTTATGATACAATAATCAAGATATTTAGATAGAACATAAAATATATTTATTGGAATACAACTTTAAAACACAAAAAACTGTAATAAATTTTAAATATGTAATTATATATATATATATATATATATATATATATATATATATATATATATATATATATATATATATATATAGTTAGTGTATGTATGGTATTACATATTTACAATTTATTACATTTTTTTGTGTTTTAAAGTTGTATTCCAATAAATATATTTTATGTTCTATCTAAATATCTTGATTATTGTATCATAAAAATGATTAAATGTGGGATGTTCACATTGTACTATTAATTTTTCACTTACATATAAGCAATATATGTGAGAGTCGGAGTCGGTGCAAGGGAAGTTGAGGAGTCTGAGTCGAAGGTTTGGCTTACCGACGCCACAGCCTTGGTTTAAAATAGATTAAAATTGCCCATCTGGGGCTATACATAGATGTATCATGAAAGAGTTTTAACCCCTTCACGACCATGGACGGAAAGATCCATCATGGTGCCCTGGGCCTTAAAGACCAAGGACGGATCTTTCCGTCATGGCGGAATCGCGGCACCGGAGCCTCCGGTGACTGCGATCGCTTAACACAAACCGCAGATTCGGGGAGGAGGGGACCTGTACCTGACCTCAGGAGGGGTGGTGCCTCCTCCCCGGACCTACGGAGGCTGTGATTGATTGAGCGGCGTTCCTCAGCCAATCACAGCCACTGTAATGTTCCAGCCATTTAAAGTGAGTGAAACATTGAAATCCAGCCATGGTCAGTGCAGCTGTAGCACTGGCCATTGGCTGGAGCTGTGTGACCTCACTGGATCACCCTCCCCCAGCTCCAGTAGCTCTGATTGGAGAGATTGGCCTTGTGACCGATCTCTCCAATCACAGTGGACCTGTTGCCGGTGACCGCCCCCATCAGCTTCACTTGTCGGTCCCTGCAGCATGCCAGCACAGTGAGTGTATACAGTGCAATGGCAGGGTGACAAGCTCCGGTCCCATGCTGTTATGTGACCGGAGCATGGGACCCGGAAGTTGCCGCGCTGCCATTGCACTGTAAGAAACCGGCACCCCCGTGATGTGTGCTCCCTCCCTTGTCACCCCGTGATGTGTGCTCCCTCCCTTGTCACCCCCGTGATGTGTGCTCCCTCACCTGTCACCCCCGTGATCTGTGCTCCCTCACCTGTCACCCCCGTGATGTGTGCTCCCTCACCTGTCACCCCCGTGATCTGTGCTCCCTCACCTGTCACCCCCGTGATCTGTGCTCCCTCACCTGTCACCCCCGTGATCTGTGCTCCCTCACCTGTCACCCCCCGTGATCTGTGCTCCCTCACCTGTCACCCCCGTGATCTGTGCTCCCTCACCTGTCACCCCCGTGATCTGTGCTCCCTCAGCTATCACCCCCGTGATGTGTGCTCCCTCCCTTGTCACCCCGTGATGTGTGCTCCCTCCCTTGTCACCCCCGTGATCTGTGCTCCCTCAGCTATCACCCCCGTGATGTGTGCTCCCTCACCTGTCACCCCCGTGATCTGTGCTCCCTCACCTGTCACCCCCCGTGATCTGTGCTCCCTCACCTGTCACCCCCGTGATCTGTGCTCCCTCACCTGTCACCCCCCGTGATCTGTGCTCCCTCACCTGTCACCCCCGTGATCTGTGCTCCCTCACCTGTCACCCCCGTGATCTGTGCTCCCTCACCTGTCACCCCCGTGATCTGTGCTCCCTCACCTGTCACCCCCGTGATCTGTGCTCCCTCACCTGTCACCCCCGTGATCTGTGCTCCCTCACCTGTCACCCCCGTGATCTGTGCTCTGCTCACCTGTCACCCACGTGATTTGCGCTGCGCTCCCTTTCCCACCTCTCACCCCTCCCCGATCTGCTGCCTCCTTCATCTCCTGTGATACTGCTGCCTAGATCCATCCTGTAGGGTAACTATACCCAATCTCACCTCCCACTCCCCTTCCCTCCCATCCCCCTCCATCCCTCCTTCCCCCCATCCTCTGCCGCTCCTGCATCCACTACGCCCTCTCTCATCTGCCCCCACCCTATCCCAGCCGCCGCCGTCTCACATTCACAGATGCTCCCTTTATATGCCGCTGCCCCCCCATCTGCCGCTCCCCTCCTATCTGCCGCAGTTCTGATCCATCCTGTAAGTATTGTTCGTGGCTCTTTTCTAACTATCCCCAATCGCATCTCCCACTCCCTCACCCCCCCTCCTCCCCCACCTGCTTGCCGCCAAGTGCTGATCAGCTACGTGATTGGCTGATCAGGTACGTAATTGTTGCTCTAGTTTTTGCTTTTTTTTTGTGCACCCCAAATAAAAAAAAAACAAAACAAAACAAAACGAACAATTAGGTACCTGATCAGCAATCGTCCTGCAGTCGTACTCGACTTTGGACAGGACTTCTTTTTTCCATCCCACCTAGTCCCCCCCCTTTTTTGCAGAACATTTGTGCAGAACATTTGTGCGTGCACCCTATTTTTTTTTTCTATGCAATGGGGGTCTAGTTTCCAAAATGGGGTCACTGTTTCGGCACCTCAGGGGGTCTCCAAACACAACATGGAATACGCTAATTATCCCAGACAATTTTGCGTTTGAAACGTCAAATCACGCTCCTTGCATTCTGAGACCTGCTGTGCACCCAAACATTTGATTTCCACCACATATGAGGTGTCTGTGTACTCAGGAGAAATTGCACAATACATTTTATTGTGCAACTTTTCCTGATACCCTTGTGAAAAAAAAGCTACCTGGTTGAAGTAACAATTTTGTGGTAAAAAATTTTTTTTTTTTTTCACGGCTCAACTCTATTAACTTTTGTGAAGCCCCCAGAGGTTCAAAGTGCTCAATAAACATCTAGATAAATTCCATGAGGGGTCTAGTTTCCAAAATGGGGTCACATGTGGGGGAGCTCCACTGTTTCGGCACCTCAGGGGCTCTCCAAACGCAACATGGTGCGGCTAACGATTCCAGCTAATTTTCTGTTCAAAAAGTCAATGACGCTCCTTCCCTTCCGAGTCCTGCCGTGCGCCCAAACAGTGGTTTTTCGCCACATATGAGGTATCTGCGTGCTCAGAAGGAATTTCCCAACAAATTTTGGGGGCTCATTTAATCCTGCTACCCTTGTGAATATGCAATATTTGAGGCTAAATTAACATTTTTTTTGCAAAAAGTAAAATGTTAATTTTTTCCTTCCACATTGCTTTAGTTACCGTGAAGCACCTGAAGGGTTAATAACCTTCTTCAATGTGGTTTTGAGTAGCCTGAGGGGTGCCATTTTTGGAATGGTGTCACTTTTGGGTGTTTTGTGTCATGTAGACTTTTCAAAATCGCTTCAAATGTGATGTGGTCGCTAAAAAAAGTGTCTGTAAATTTTGTTGTAAAAATGAGAAATTACTCAAACTTTGAACCCCTATATCTTCCTTAAATTTTTTTTTTTCCCAAAATTGTTCTGATGTAAAGTAGACATGTGGGAAATGTTATTTATTAATTATTTTGTGTCATATGTATCGTTGGTTTTAGAGCATAAAAATTAAAAGTTTGAAAATTACAAAATTTTCGCGAAATTTCCGTTTTTTTCACAAAGAAACGCAAAAAATATCGGCCTAAATTTACCACTAACATGAAGCCCAATATGACACGAGAAAACAATCTCAGAATCACCGGGATCCGCTGAAGCGTTCCAGAGTTATAACCTCATAAAGTGACACTGGTCAAAATTGCAAAACGTGGCCTGGTCTTTAGGGTCAAAATAGGCTGGGGGCTGAAGGGGTTAATATCAACAATTCTGTAACGTGACCTGGGGCAACGTCTTAATCTCCTGCCACTTTCTTCATATATTAATAATACAACTTCGAGTACTCAGTTGCTTTTGGCTATATGCACATGCTGCAACCAAAACTGCCCCTTATCACAGAGAGCCTGGAAATGTAAACAAAAAACGCATGTAATGATGGTGTGTTGTTGCCGCATTTTTGTTAATACGTTTTTTAAAGGAGAAATAAAATGTGATAGCATAGGAGCGGGCAGTCATGTTCTATGGCGCTCGCTATGATTGTCAGATCAAAAAACAAAAGAAACATGGAGTAATAAATAGTGCAAAACAATAACAAATTTTATTCAGTTATATGAAATGGACAAGACACAAAAAAAGGGGAGGGAATGGCCATGTAAACACAATAAAATGCAAAGAATGGGGGGATGGGAGTAGATGGTGACCCCAGGGGAAGAGGCAGCAGCATGTATGGAAACAATCCAAAAATGTCAGTATATTAACCTGACTGGCAGTTATTACAGACAAAATACCAACATGACAGCATGTAATAAATAAATAGTCATAAAGTGCTAAGTGCATAAGTGGATTCAGTGCAAAAATAGCAGCATACAGAGATTATAAAGTGCCAAGTGCAAACATGAAATCGTAAAGCTGCTATGAGCACAATACATGTGTGAAATCCACTATATCACCTGCCATCAACATAGTACAATATATAACGATGGGCGCGGCCTGTGCGCCTTCGTACGCCAATTTGTTCCTAGGGTTCTGGGAGCGTAACATCTTTGGCGACGGAGGCGTCGGGGCTAGCGCCCATGTGCAGTGCTGGCTAAGGTACATTGATGACGTTTTGTTTTTTTGGCAGGGCACGGTGGAGCAACTCGATGTTTTCATGGGGCTACTTAATGCCAATGATTTTGGCATTAGGCTGACTTATAGGCATAGCAGCAGTAGCATTGATTTTTTAGACATCAAAATAGAGGTTGGAGTTGATCACTTAATACAGACTGATGTCTACCGTAAGAGCACCTCGGTCAATGCTCTGCTGCATGCCTCGTCAGCCCATACACCCGCCACCATTCGTGCTATCCCTACCGGCCAGTTCCTGAGAATGAGACGCATCTGCTCGACCAATGACAAGTTCGAGGCTCAGTCGGCCGACCTAAGTTGCTGCTTCAGAAAGCGTGGCTACAGTGGGAGGATGGTGAAGAAGGGCTATTTGAGGGCTAAAAAAAACCCCAGGGCGCAACTCCTCACCTACAGGCCCAAACAAACATCTTCTGGTGGTGAACCAAGGTTCATCAGTACATATAATCACGAGTGGGGCACCATGAAGGATATCCTTTATAGGCATTGGCCGGTTTTATTATCTGATCCAATATTATCGAGGATCCTCACGGATGCTCCACTCGTGACAGCGAGACGTGCCAAGAACATCAAGGACCTGTTGGTGAGGAGTCACTACGTCCCAGACATTAAGAATCCCTTCAGTACTCGTGGCCCAACCCCTTGGATGTTTTAAGTGCGGTCACTGTCTGGCGTGTAATAACATTGCCCGCACTAGGACATTCTTCTCCTCTGGCCACGTAAAGACCTTTGAGATCCGGAAATATATATCATGTGGCACTACACATGTTGTTTATTTTGTCACTTGCCCGTGCTCTCTGATCTACGTGGGGCTTACTTCGCGTGAGCTCCGCGTTAGGGTCAGAGAGCACGTGCGTGATATTTCGGCAGCAACATCTGCACAGGATCTTACTCTTCTCAAAACTCTTCCCCGTCACTTCAGGAGGTATCATAATTGTGATCCCACACTTCTTGAGGTGCGTGGAATTGATACAGTTAGTTGTGGCTCCAGGGGGGGGGGGGGGGGGGGGGGGGGTGGGGGGGAGATATAAAGAAAAAATTGGCTCAATGTGAGGCCCGGTGGATCAGTACTCTTGAAACTCTTGTCCCTAGAGGACTTAATGAAGTCATTAGTTTCGCATGTTTTCTTTGAATGATTCTCTCCATGTTCCTCTTTCATGAATATTTTTCGCAACTTTTTTACTGATTTTTATTATATATATAGTATTCCTTCCTTGTAAATATTTTTATGTAATTTTATATCAATTTTTCATGGTCTTCCCCCTTTCCCCCCCCCCTTCTTTTTTGAATTCTATGCCTCATTGCCCTTATTTATTGCATTTTCTACATCCCTAAATAGGTGGTGCTCAATGTGAACATATTGGGTATCCATCCCCTGTTGATGTCTAGGAATCTTCTGGATTTGGGACCCACTAAGTGAGGTCACGCTATACCCATACCAACTACTTCAGAGCCATCTGGATGGGATTCTCGTTTCTGGCTACCTATATGGACTGATTATCGATTGTGGCAGAGGATCGCTATTTATGTTACCTGGTGCTGCGTCTCCCATGATACTTTTTGAATTGCATGCCTGCATTGTTTGTATATTCGATTTGGTCCCGCCCCGCCTGGTCACATGATCTGACCTCTCTTTGCCACATTACTGATTTTCCCTTGACTTCCTGGCCTGCCGCCCTCCAGCATGCGCCGGTTCGCCGGCCCCTCCCCTCTCTCTCTCTGATGCGATCGCCGTCTCATTGGACGGGAGCGCGTGTGTGGGATATGGGTTACGCGTCCCTGCTCCCACGTGCGCGTTCCTGGTCTGACGGCGCTCCTTTAGTGGGGAGGCGTGGCGCCGGCTCCCGTGCGCGTAATTCCGGTGGGCGTCACTCCAGGAAGCCGCATACACAGCGGGCATTATAAATGAGGCTTCCTATCTCTACCACCCTCGCCTTTCCTCCCTGATGAAGCAGTACCCACAGTGGTAGTATCTATCCTGCGAAACGTACGTTAGAGGTTATAGGGGGCTCTCTTCTATGGGGGGTCTCCCTACCTGGGGATCTTGGCCTCTTTTTTGCAATTAGCATCTTGCAAGCAGCCCTTTGTACATCGTTATATATTGTACTATGTTGATGGCAGGTGATAGCAGCTTTACGATTTCATGTTTGCACTTAGCACTTTATAATCTCTGTATGCTGCTATTTTTGCACTGAATCCACTTATGCACTTAGCACTTTATGACTATTTATTTATTACATGCTGTCATGTTGGTATTTTGTCTGTAATAACTGCCAGTCAGGTTAATATACTGACATTTTTGGATTGTTTCCATACATGCTGCTGCCTCTTCCCCTGGGGTCACCATCTACTCCCATCCCCCCATTCTTTGCATTTTATTGTGTTTACATGGCCATTCCCTCCCCTTTTTTTGTGTCTTGTCCATTTCATATAACTGAATAAAATTTGTTATTGTTTTGCACTATTTATTACTCCATGTTTCTTTTGTTTTTTGATATTGTATAGGAGTATGTGCTAGGCACATGTTTTGCCCCATTGAGGGCAATTGTGCCTCATATTGTGATAAATGACGGTCATGAGGTATAGTTTTCTTAGGATTATCAGATGTAGCCATGCTGGAAGCATTGTGGGACCTCGTGTGGATTAAGTAGGACATGGAGGAGTGTTTGGGGGGTTAATAAAGTGGTGAAAGAGACTACTTTTTTGTCTTTTATTTCAAATAAAGGATTTATTGGGCGTTTGTGTTTATTTACTTTCAGTTACATTAGTGATGGGGTGTCTCAGACGCTTGCCATTACTAATCTACGACTTAATGGCAGCTATGAGCAATCGGGAAGAGCCGGGTCAAGTTCCAGGACTGTCATATCTAATGGATGCGCCAATTACAGGTAGCTGCTGGCTAATATTTTTAGGCTGGGGGGCGGCCTAATAACCATAGGCCTCCCCAGTCTGAGAATACCAGCCCCCAGCTGTGGGGCTTTATCTTGGCTGGATATCAAAATTGGGGGAACCGCACGCTGGGTGTTTTTTTTTTTTTTTTAACCATTTATTTATTTTACTGTACAAGATAGACCAGCCCACCGACGTCTGTGATTGGTCGCAGGTCGCAGTCAGACAGCTGTCACTTAGCGTGGGGGCGCATCTTACTGCAACCAATCACAGACGCTGTTGGGCAGGGGAAGCAGTGAACATGTATGAGCATAATGAGCGGTCTTGAAAGAAGAAGGAGAGGCTGCGGGAGCAGTATGACAGCCGCCACAGTGATCGGCGAGTATGAAGCGCTTGCTCCTACCCACTTTGCGCCGGATTCTGGTCCCCATTATATGATGACCGGCATCCAGCCAGATACTGGGGATCAATCCCCTGCTGACCCAGAGTCGGTGGGGGATTGATCTGTGAATCCTCCCATCACTAGTGAGAAATGCAGGGACAAAACACAAAAAGAATAAAGATACTGCATTTTTTTGTCAGAAGTTTGTGACAAACTGCAGACAAAAAAAACTGCAATGTGCACACAGCAAATCTGAATACCCATAGACTTTGCTGGGAAGTCAAAAGTCAGAACTTTCTGACAATAAGGCTATGTGCGCAATGGAAAATGGAATTTTCTCAAGAAAATTCCGCAGGCATTGAAAGATTACCGCACCCGCGGTAAAAAAACGTGGCAAACCGCACCCGAAAACTGCATGCAGTTTTCTGCGGCTTTACCGCGGTATTGTTCGTGGCATTGCCGCGTGCGGGTTGGTACATGTGCTCTATTGCTTTGAATGCAATAAAGCACATTGAAAAAAAAAAAAATCATTTCCTTCTGAGATAGATAGTGGATAGATAGATAAATAGACAGATAGAAGAATAGATCGAGGGATAGATAGAGGACAGATCGCTGCATTTCTCACGGTCGGCAGTGAGTTCATATTACTGGCCGTGGGAAATGCCCTGTGGTTACCTCTGCTGTCTCGTTGCGAGGCTGCATTCAGCGCTGTGTGTCAGTCGCGGCTGGATGTAAGCAGCGCAGGACCTGTGGATTACGTCGGAGCTTTGTTTCATGGGGGTTAATAAAAGGGTGAACGAGGCTTATTTGTGTTTTATTTAAAATAAAGGATTTTTCGGTGTGTGTGTTTTTTCACTTTACTTAGGGTTGATCATGTCAGCTGTCACATAGACGCTGCCATGATCAAGCCTGGACTTAGTGGCGGTGATCCGCCGCCATTAACTCCTTGTATTACCCTGACTGTCACTGCATCACGGCAGCAGGAAGAGCCAGGGACACTCCGGTACTGCCGCATAATGGATGCGACAGTCCCGGGGCAGCTGCGGCTGATATTCTCGGATGCGGGAGATGGGAGGGAGGCGGGGGACATTAACCCTGCCCCTCGCCCTCCCCAGCCTGAGAATACCGGGCCGCCGCTGTGTGCTTACCTCGGCTGGAAGGTAAAAATACAGCGGAGCCCACGTGCTTTGTTTTCTATATTTCTGTTTGCGTTCTGTGTGTATACTATATGTCTGTGTCTGTGTTCTATGTCTGTGATGTCTGTGTGTGTCTGTGATGTGTGTGTGTTTATTCTCTGCTCCACTTCCTCTTCCTGTCATAATGACATCACTTCCCTGCAAAACCGCAGGTCATCGATGTACATTACCGCAGGTAAACCGCGAAATACCGCAGGGAATAACGGAGGAAAACGCAGTGAACCGCACAGAATTTGCTGCCTGCGTTATTCCCTGCGGGAATTTACGATTACATTGGAGTCAATGGAGTGAAATCCCGCAGCGACGTGCGGAAAAGAAGTGACATGCAATTGTTTTTGCTGCGGGAATCCCGCAGCAAAACATGCAGCTGTCAAATTCTGCATAGTGCGCACAGGATTTTTTTTTCCCATAGGTTTTGTTGGTGAATCACTGCAGAGATGTTATGAACATTTTCTGCAGCGAAACATGCAGCAAAACCACAGGAAATCCGCGGCAAAAAACGGTAAGTGCGCACAGGACCTAAAACTGCACCAAAAAGCGAGACAAAAATGCGATAAAAATGCAGCGAGTGCATATAACCCAAGACTACGGCTACAGTGAAAAAATAATGGCCCCGATTCACCAGGATCTACTTTCTAACCAGTCTTGTTGAGGGGCTTGTAAGAGTTAGGCGTGTCTGATTCTTTAAGTGCCCGCTTCTTAATCGCAAGTGTCTGACAAGTGGCGTGTGCCAAGCCGGAAGTCAAACTCCTGTTCTTGATGGGACTAAAATGTCTGACATGTGGATAGTCACAGCTACTCATGAATTGGATGAGCTGTCGTATCACTCCACCACCCACCATGCGGCCATCCCACAACAACTCTACCCACTGCAGTGGCTTTGGGAGGAACTGGTGTGTAAATGCCAAGTTGTAACATTTTTCCTCAACTCACTGTTGCACAAAAGTTTTGTAATCTACCCAAGTTTTCCGGAGAAATTACTTTGATGAATTGGACCCTATATGAAGCACCTGCCTTGAACCTCAGGCAAATTTTTAAAGGATAGATCAGCTAGTGTCGACTATATAGCATAGCTGACACCCTGCAGAAATTCCTAAGATCGGTATTAGTACCCGATCGCAGACCCCTCTGATGCTGCCGTCAATAGCGATAGTGGCATCGAACCGCTTACAATAGAGAAAGGCTCATCATCTGATCTGCTTGGCACAAAGCGATTGTGATTGCATCATGCCAATGGTCTCCATGGTGATCTAGGTCCCACTAATGGCCGCGAGCTCACCTTTGTATGGTGTCTGTGAGGTCCTGCCTCGAGCAGGGCCTGTCACACCTCCTGCCTGTGTGCGATTGACAGCTCTAATAACTTGCATTGCAGAGTATTAGACCAGAGAAGGCAGGGAAAATTGATGTCCCATAGAGGAACTAAGTAAAAAAAAAAATGACAAAAAATACTTTCTCCGCTTAACGAAAGTTGATCTGAATAAAAACAGCGGTCACTAACGGGCCTTATTCCCTTATCGCAGTTTTAAAACCGTGATCAGGAATAAGTCTATAGCGCCTCTTACATGCTGCTGTCAATGGCAATAGCAATATTTAAGTGGTTAAAAAACTCCCTTTGACAAGCTTGCCCCCTATAAAACCCACACCAAAAAGGAGGCTTTTTCATCATACTGACACAAAAAACTGAATAAAAAGCAATCAAAATAAAATGGTTAATAAAATATACGGTAAATAAAAACTGCAAACAGTCTCACAAAAAACAAGCCCTAAGGCTATGTGCCCACGCTGCGGAAAATGCGCGGATTTTGCCGCGTATTTCCCGAAAACCTGCAGCACAGGTACTTCCCAGCCATTTCTATGGCATTTTGGAAATGCTGTGCCCATGCTGCGGATTTTTCCGCAGCGGATTTCGTGCGGATTTTGATCCAGAAAAATCTGCAACATGTCAATTATTGTTGCAGATTTTCATCCGGATTTTGCCTTTAAGGCTATGTGTCCACGGTAGAATGTACCTGCGGACTTTTCTGCCTGAAAATCCGCGACTTTCGCGGCAAATCCGCACCCGCGGATTTACCGCGGATTTTGATGCGGATTTTTTTTTTTTTTTTTCCCATTCTATACCCAAATCCGCACCAAAATCCGCAACAAACAATTGACATGCTGCAGATTTTTCCGCATCAAAATCCGCGGCAAATCCGCAGCGGAAAAATCCGCAGCATGGACACAGCATTTCCAAAATGCCATTGAAATGGCTTGGAAGTGCCACTGCTGCAGATTTTCAGCAAATCCGCGGTAAATCCGCGGCAAATCCGCAGCGTGGGCACATAGCCTAAAATTAAAAAAAAGAAAAATCGCAAAATCCGCGGCAAATCCGCACCTGCGGATTTTGCGGGAAAGCTGCGGATTTTGATGCAGAAAAATCCGCAGCTACATTCTCCCATGGACACATAGCCTTACATGGCTCATTCAGCAAAAAAATAGCTACACCTCTGAGCATGGCAATACAAGATAATTACTTTTCGTAAAATATAATGTTTTTGGGTATGTAAAAGTTGCAAAGCATAAAAAAATTATATAAATCTAATTAAACCTATAACTGAATTGTTGGTTTTTATTCATTCTGTCTGCAAAATCTGAATAGAGATAAACAAAATCTTCAACTCGTCAGACAAGAAATAATTCCTCATACAGCCCTGCTTGTTAAAGCATAAAAAAAACAAAAAAAATAATAATTTTTACAGTTTTACAGCGTGATAGTAGCAAAATGTAACGGCTTTGTACCTTTCAGCTTCTTCTGGTGATGTGCACTACTCAGAAACTGGGTGCACGTGATCAAACAAGAGTAGTGCGCATGACCGGAAGAGCGCATGACTTCTGCTTATGAGCAGTGAGTGTCTTTGAAGACTGACTGCATACACTCGGTGTCAAAGACACTCAATGCTAACGGCTTTGTATCACGTTGCCATGATGCTGGGCATTGTGAAGTATGTTAGCATACCCAGAGGGGCGTGCTAACATGCTATGTGGGCCGACTAGCAAGGGAAGCAACACCCTTGGGATTAGTCCCCGCACTCATTAGCATAAAATAATAGATCTTTAGAAATACTTTTTCTAAAGATCTCTTTATCTATGGTATTGTATACAGGGACGGTTAGGCAGCGATTAGCAATATATACCCAGAACTGCTTGTGGTTCTGGGTGCATATTGAACCTGACAGGTTCCCTTTAACTTTTTCATGTGAAAACCCCTTTTAGGCCTCTGCCACACTCACGTGAAATTCACGCACGTGCCGAGAGACACGTATTTTCCCTGCGTGTTGCGTGCAGGTAAGTACGTGTCTCTGGTATGTGCGGTCCACGTGTGTTCTACGTGTGCTATCCGCGATAGCACACGTAGAACCGGTAATTATTATACTCACCTGGTCCTTCCTGATGTCCGCGCTGCTGTCCTTGGTGCTGATCCTCGGTCTCCAGCCCTCCCGTCTCCCCGCTGCTGCTGCTGCCAGGCAGTGAAGTGAATATTCAATGAGAATAATGAGCGGCGGTCGGCAGCAAGAGGCAGCAGCGGCAGAGACAGGAGGGCTGGAGAAGGTGAGTTAATGTTTTTTATTTTTTTCCCTGACATGTGTGTTTACTCCGGCGCGTGTCACACGGGACCGCATCCACACTACACCCGTGTGGTACGGGTGCGGGCCGTGTAACACCCGTGCTGCCGGAGAAAACACTGACATGTCAGCGCTTTGAAAATCGCACACACGTACAAACGCACACGGACACACGTTCCGTGTGGTTTTACGTGTGTGTGCCTGCTACCATAGGGTAGCATTGCTGTACATGTCTCCGTGCCACCGGTACGTGTAAAAAATGACAAACACGTGCCGGAGGCACGGATGTGTGGCGCAGGCCTTAGGTAAATTTGTGGAGTACTCAAACCTTGCCCATGATGTACTAAAAATGTTAAGTTTTGAGCAGATCTGCAATACATTGTAAATACAGTGCACCAATCTTCTATTACTACAGCCAGGTGCCTAAAAGTGGAGTCATAGAACATATATAATGTACAAGATGCAATAATACATTTATTTATGACCACCCTTTTTCCAAGAGCTATAATATTTCATTATTTTTTTATTATTTATTAGGTAACCAAGCTGTATAAGGTCTTTATTTTTGTGGACAAGACGTTTCGAATTATACCATTTACTTTACAGTTTAAGGTTCTGTACGCACGTTGCGTATTTGCATGCAGTTACGCTGCGATCTGCACCGCAGCGTAACTGCATGCGTCCTGCGTCCCCAGCATAATTATGAAGATTATGCAGGAGATGTGCGCACGTGGCGTATTAGAGCGCAGCGCTTTGGCTGCTGCCCGAAGTGTGCGTTCTAAGAAGTGACATGTCACTTCTTTCCTGCGCTCTGCATGCATCCCCCGCTCTGTCTATGGGAGGGGCTGCAGTCAGAGCACATGAAATCGGCTTTTTTTTTTTCCATTACGGACTCTTTATGCAGCGATCTGAAGCGCACATATGCTGTTCAAATCGCTGCAGAAATTTCTGCAGGGACAAACGTTACGTGCGCACATAGCCTAAAGGCCCAGTCACACACAACGACTTACCAGCGATCCCGAAAACGATGCGACCAGATAGGGATCGCTGGTAAGTCGCTGGGAGGTCGCAGGTGAGATGTCACACAGTCAGACCTTACCAGCGATGCAGGAACAATACAGGTCGCAGTAGCGACCTGTATAACGATCTCGGCAGTCACTGTGACCCTGACAGACAGTGTCAAACACAGCGATGTGCCCTGCCCAGCAGGACATCGCCTTTGAAAAAAATGGCCTGGACCATTCTGCAACGACTAGAGATCTCACAGCAGGGGCCTGATCGCTGGTAGATGTCACTCATAACAAGATCGCTAACGGGATCGCTACTGCGTCACAGAAACCGTGACTCAGCTGCGATCTCGCTAGTGATCTCGTTATGTGTGACGGGACCTTAAGGCCCCATGCACACGTTGAGTATTTGGTGAGGTTTTTTTATCTCAGTATCTGTAAACCAAAACCAGGAGTGGGTGATAAATATAGAGGTGGTGCCCGTGTTTCTATTATATTTTTTCTGATTGTTCCGCTCCTGGTTTTAGCTTCCAAATACTGAGGTATAAAACTCATCTAATGGTACCTTCACACTTAGCGATGCAGCAGCGATCCGACCAGCGATCTGACCTGGTCAGGATCGCTGCTGCATCGCTACATGGTCGCTGGTGAGCTGTCAAACAGGCAGATCTCACCAGCGACCAGTGAACAGCCCCCAGCCAGCAGCGACGTGCAAGCGACGCTGCGCTTGCACGGAGCCGCCGTCTGGAAGCTGCGGAGACTGGTAACTAAGGTAAACATCGGGTATGGTTACCCGATGTTTACATTAGTTACCAGCACACACCGCTTAGCTGTGTGAGCAGGGAGCAGGGAGCCTCGCACACTGAGCGCTGGCTCCTTGCTCTCCTAGCTACAGTACACATCGGGTTAATTAACCCGATGTGTAATGCAGCTACATGTGCAGAGAGCAGGGAGCCGCGCACACTGAGCGCTGGCTCCTTGCTCTCCTAGCTGCTGTACACATCGGGTTAATTAACCCGATGTGTACAGCAGCTACATGTGCAGAGAGCCGGAGCCGGCAGCACAGGCAGCGTGAGAGCTGCAGAGGCTGGTAACTAAGGTAAATATCGGGTAACCACCTTGGTTACCCGATGTTTATCTTGGATACAGCTTACCTCAGCTGTCAGACGCCGGCTCCTGCTCCCCTGCTCGCTTCATTCGTCGCTCTCTCGCTGTCACACACAGCGATCTGTGTGTCACAGTGGGAGAGCGCCTTTGAAGAAAATGAACCAGGGCTGTGTGTAACGAGCAGCGATCTCGCAGCAGGGGCCAGATCGCTGCTCATTGTCACACACAGCGAGATCGCTAATGAGGTCCCTGCTGCGTCACAAAAAGCGTGACTCAGCAGCGATCTCGGCAGCGAGCTCGCTGTGTGTGAAGCACCCCTAACAATCAACATGTGCATGTGACCTAATGTACTTAAAGGGAACCTGTCACAAGATATGGCCCCTATAAGCTGTGGCCATCACCACTAAGCCCTTATATACAGCATTCCGGACCGGAGGGCAGAGACACCCATCGGAGCGGAGGGCAGAGACGCCCATCGGACCGGAGGGCAGAGACGCCCATCGGACCGGAGGGCAGAGACGCCCATCGGACCGGAGGGCAGAGACGTCCATCGGACCGGAGGGCAGAGACGCCCATCGGAGCGGAGGGCAGAGACGCCCATCGGAGCGGAGGGCAGAGACGCCCATCGGAGCGGAGGGCAGAGACGCCCATCGGAGCGGAGGGCAGAGACGCCCATCGGAGCGGAGGGCAGAGACGCCCATCGGAGCGGAGGGCAGAGACGCCCATCGGAGCGGAGGGCAGAGACGCCCATCGGAGCGGAGGGCAGAGACGCCCATCGGAGCGGAGGGCAGAGACGCCCATCGGAGCGGAGGGCAGAGACGCCCATCGGAGCGGAGGGCAGAGACGCCCATCGGAGCGGAGGGCAGAGACGCCCATCGGACCGAACAGCGCCCTATGTGAGATTATAAAAGTGTTTTTTACGTTATATAGCTTGGCCTGGGCTCTTATATACAGTATTCTGGGATGCTGTATATAAGGGCTCACTGGTGGTGGCCGCAGCACATAAGGTAAAAACCTGGTGACAGGTTCCCTTTAAAAATAAGGAAAAACAATTTACGAGGTGTGAAATAGTGGGAATATAAAAATCCCGCACTTCCATAATTGTTTTTTTGGTTTGATTTTATACCATTCACTTTGCAGTAAAAATGACCTGGCAATATAATTCTCCATATCAGTATGATTAATGTTTAAAAACATAAAAAAAGCTTAATATTTAATCGTTAAAAAAAATAAAAAAATTTACATTCAAAAAGAAGACAAGAAGCCAATTTCTGATACAAATGCGCTCATAGCGCCAAAAAGAATGAACTTGAGCGCAGCAATTGCAAACGACTTGCTGGGCATATATTCCCTCTTTTACAATTCTTTTAACCATTTCAGGCCTTAAAAAACATGAAGAGGCTAAAAAGGTCACTGTCATATAGAATGTTTAAAAAAGTAAATAAAGCCTGATGCCAAAAATAACACATCAGAAATAAAAATAAAAAAAAGCTTCAGGAAAGACACTGCAGGCGTTTTCCCATAGCAAAACATTATGTTCACCTAGACAAAGTTTTGTTTTTTTTGTTTTTTTTATTTTTAAGGTTTTCTTGTAGACTTTTGATTGGGCTGTGGCTAGTTTCGAGAGGTTTCCTTCAGAGTCTATTTAATCAAAGAAATGATGTGCATTTACATGTATAGTGATGTGGTAGTACTCGCTCATCACTACTAGTTACGAGTACCAAGCACCCAAGCATAGTAGTGTTCGCTCATCACTACTACACTGTGTGCAGAATTATTAGGCAAATGAGTATTTTGATCACATGATACTTTTTATACATGTTGTCCTACTCCAAGCTGTATACTGTAGGCTTGAGAGCCAACTACCAATTAAGTAAATCAGGTGATGTGCATCTCTGTAATGAGGAGAGGTGGGGTGTAATGACATCAACACCCTATATAAGGTGTGCTTAATTATTAGGCAACTTCCTTTCCTTTGGCAAAATGGGTCAGAAGAGAGATTTGACGGGCTCTGAAAAGTCCAGAATTGTAAAATGTCTTGCAGAGGGATGCAAGAGTCTTGAAATTGCCAAACTTTTGAAGCGTGATCACCGAACAATCAAGCGTTTCATGGTAAATAGCCAACAGGGTCGCAAGCAGCGTGTTGGGCAAAAAAGGCGCAAAATAACTGCCTTTGAATTGCGGAAAATCAAGCGTGAAGCTGCCAAGATGCCATTTGCCACCAGTTTGGCCATATTTCAGAGCTGCAACATTACTGGAGTATCAAAAAGCACAAGGTGTGCCATACTCAGGGACATGGCCAAGGTAAGGAAGGCTGAAAAACAACCACCTTTGAATAAGAAGCAGAAGATAAAACATCAATACTGGGCCAAGAAATATCTTAAGACTGATTTTTCAAAGGTTTTATGGACTGATGACATGAGAGAGACTCTTGATGGGCCAACTCCGATGCCAGCAAGGTGGAGGTGGGGTACTGGTATGGGCTGGTATCATCAAAGATCAACTTGTGGGACCTTGTCGGGTTGAGGATGGAGTGAAGCTCAACTCACAGACCTATTGCCAGTTTCTGGAAGACAACTTCTTCAAGCAGTGATACAGGAATAAGTCGCTAATATTCAAGAAAAACATGATTTTCATGCAGGACAATGCTCCATCACATGCATCCAACTACTCCACAGCTGGGCTGGCCAGTAAAGGTCTAAAAGATGAAAAAATAATGACATGGCCCCCTTGTTCACCTGATCTGAACCCCATAGAGAACCCGTGGTCCTTCTTAAAATGTGAGATCTACAGGGAGGGAAAAGAGTGCACCTCTCGGAACAGTGTCTGGGAGGCTGTGGTGGCAGCTGCACACAATGTTGATCGTAAACAGATCAAGCAACTGACAATCTATGGATGGTAGGCTGTTAAGTGTCATCATAAAGAAAGGTTTCTATATTGGGCACTAAATTTTTGGGGTTTTGCTTTTGCATGTCAGAAATGTTTATTTCTAAATGTTGTGCAGTTATATTGGTTTACCTGGTGAAAATAAACAAGTGAGATGGGAATATATTTGGTTTTTATTAAGTTGCCTAATAATTCTGCACAGTAATAGTTACCTGCAAAAACAGATATCCACCTAAGATAGCCAAATCTAAAAAAAAAAACCCACTTCGACTTCCAAAAATATTAAACTTTGATATTTATGAGTCTTTTGGATTGATTGAGAACATTGTAGTTGTTGATCAATAATAAAACAAAATCCTCTAAAATACAACTTGCCTAATAATTCTGCACACGGTATAGTTATGATCACCCGAGCGTAGTAGTGCTCGCTCATGCCTACTAGTTACGAGTACCTGAGCGTTGTAGTGCTCGCTCACCACTACTTCCAGGGTAAAAAAAAAAACTCAAAATCACAAAGTAGATTTTCCTTAAAGATTAATAGAAAGATTTTTCAGGCTTTTCAGAGGATTTTGTGGTAAATAATTAGGTGCCATTCACCTGGAGGGGGCATCATCCAGATGCCATTAAAAGGGCTGCATTATAACAGCTCTTGCACAGGTGTATACCGGAAAAAGGCAAGTATTCTAGGTTACTGTAGCGGTGACAACCATATTCTAGGTTATTGTAGCAGTGACCACCTTATTCTAGGTTACTGTAGCCGTGGCCACCTTATACTAGGTTACTGTAGCGGTGACCACCATATTCTAGGTTACTGTAGCGGTGACCACCATATTCTAGGTTACTGTAGCGGTGACCACCATATTCTAGGTTACTGTAGCGGTGACCACCTTATTCTAGGTTACTGTAGCGGTGGCCACCTTATTCTAGGTTACTGTAGCGGTGGCCACCTTATTCTAGGTTACTGTAGCGGTGGCCACCATATTCTAGGTTACTGTAGCCATTGCCACCTTATTCTAGGTTACTGTAGCCATTGCGACCTTATTCTAGGTTACTGTAGCAGTGGCCACCTTATTCTAGGTTACTGTAGCGGTGGCCACCATATTCTAGGTTACTGTAGCAGTGGCCACCATATTCTAGGTTACTGTAGCAGTGGCCACCATATTCTAGGTTACTGTAGCCACCTTTTTCTAGGTTACTGTAGCGGTGGCCACCATATTTTAGGTTACTGTAGCCGTGTCCACCATATTCTAGGTTACTGTAGCCGTGTCCACCATATTCTAGGTTACTGTAGCAGTGGCCACCATATTCTAGGTTACTGTAGCAGTGGCCACCATATTCTAGATTACTGTAGCCGTAGCCACCTTATTCTAGGTTACTGTAGCGGTGGCCACCACATTCTAGGTTACTGTAGCGGTGGCCACCACATTCTAGGTTACTGTAGCGGTGGCCACCTTATTCTAGGTTACTGTAGCGGTGGCCACCTTATTCTAGGTTACTGTAGCGGTGGCCACCACATTCTAGGTTACTGTAGCGGTGGCCACCACATTCTAGGTTACTGTAGCGGTGGCCACCACATTCTAGGTTACTGTAGCAGTGGCCACCATATTCTAGGTTACTGTAGCCACCTTATTCTAGGTTATTGTAGCAGTGGCCATCTATTTCTAGGTTACTGTAGCGGTGGCCACCTTATTCTAGGTTACTGTAGCGGTAGCCACCTTATTCTAGGTTACTGTAGCGGTAGCCACCTTATTCTAGGTTACTGTAGCGGTAGCCACCTTATTCTAGGTTACTGTAGCAGTGGCCACCATATTCTAGGTTACTGTAGCGGTGGCCACCACATTCTAGGTTACTGTAGTGGTGGCCACCTTATTCTAGGTTACTGTAGCGGTAGCCACCTTATTCTAGGTTACTGTAGCGGTAGCCACCTTATTCTAGGTTACTGTAGCAGTGGCCACCATATTCTAGGTTACTGTAGCAGTGGCCACCACATTCTAGGTTACTGTAGCAGTGGCCACCACATTCTAGGTTACTGTAGCGGTGGCCACCACATTCTAGGTTACTGTAGCGGTAGCCACCTTATTCTAGGTTACTGTAGCGGTAGCCACCTTATTCTAGGTTACTATAGCAGTGGCCACCATATTCTAGGTTACTGTAGCAGTGGCCACCACATTCTAGGTTACTGTAGCAGTGGCCACCACATTCTAGGTTACTGTAGCAGTGGCCACCACATTCTAGGTTACTGTAGCGGTGGCCACCTTATTCTAGGTTACTGTAGCAGTGGCCACCATATTCTAGGTTACTGTAGCAGTGGCCACCTTATTCTAGGTTATTGTAGCGGTGGCCACCTTATTCTAGGTTACTGTAGCCGTAGCCACCTTATTCTAGGTTACTGTAGCGGTGGCCACCTAGAAAGTTGCCATCGATGCCTGGGGCTTTGGGCTCTTGTCCTACTGTTTTTGCCCACACACCATGCCTTGCTCTCCTTACAGCCACATTGGGTCTGACCCTGAGAAATCGCGCACAATGTCTCCGAATAGCCCGCGGTGGAAGTTGTCAGCAGCCTCGGCATGGCATGTGCCCAGATGGGCTCCTGTGCAGGCGGCAGGCCACAGGGCACATGCAGGACAGGCCGGAGCACGCATGTGCACATGGCATACATGACACTGAAAACAAGCCGTGCCCGCACAGCAGCAGCCCTGCCCGCACACCGCCGTGTAAACACGCCCCACACTTGCGCCCATAATATCATCTGAGGAGGCCTACGTTCTTCCAGGCGACATTGTCCATACACACAACTTCAGCCACAAGTCTCCTCACACCGCACCCTGCGCGCAGCCTGATAAGCGGGGGTGAGGGGCCCCCAATAGCTAGCGGGCCACTTACCGTACTGGGGGCGGTCACGGGTGACGAGCTGCTCATGTCTACGGCCTCATACCCAGCGCGCTGCTAATCGCAAGCGAATGCGCGTCCCCGAGCGCCTGTCCTCTATCACGTGACTCGCAGAAGCCTGGCGCGCGCTCCCGAGCTCACTGTTAGCTCAGTGTACAGTGTGGCGCCTCAGTCACACGAGTGTGCTGCTGCCTGTCACCTGTGTGGGGCCTGTGCTCAGCACACACCACTCTATGACTTGTATTAAGACAAACCAAGTGGGAAAAGTCCCCACCACAGGGACATTGGGGCAGAAATTAGGGCCAATTAGCAGCCCTTAAATTATGGCTTAGCATCCCTTTAATTATGGCACATTGGCATGCCTGCTCTCAGGTATATACTGGAGTTTCCAGTATATCTCTGTAGGCCTCCTTGTCACACCTGTTGGTACACCTGGGACCCCAGTGTTGGTTGTATCCCACTACAGCCATAGGCCCCTAATACACAAGGCTGACATTGTTCGTTCTTTCCCAGCTATGCTCACTGTGTCAGAACTGGGCAAAAATAGTGTGAATTTTATATTAGGCGACTTTTCAATGAATTTTATGTAAAGGCTTTGATGCATAGGGGACATAAACTTTTCATTTGGACTAGTAACATGAATTTGTCAGTAGGATCGACCCTCCTAAGCTGCTTATAAGGGCACATAAGTCTCAGGAAGCTGAATACAATGATACCTTGATATGTGTGATTGATCTGATGTTATTCCGGAGAAATCCACATTTTTCTTTATATATAAATGAGCTGTTCCAGGCTATGTAGGACTGATCTCCCTGAGAATCTACCTCCAGGGCTTATTTTTATTGAAAGTGTGAGACATGTAATGACCGACAGTTTGCTCTCATAATAACATACTGTTCTGCAGTTCTCTTTGAGTCCCTCTCATCTGTTTGTGACAGACAAAATTTTGTTTCTGTCCCTGAAATCGGAACAAACAAGTGGAATGTAAATACAGAAGTGTGAGCATAGCATAAGACTTGTATAAGGTGCTGGGTACACAGGTAGGCCTCTTTCACACGTCTGTAAAAATCACATACGTTTTTCACGGACGCGTCAAATGTGCGTATTGCCCTCCATGTGCCGTGTTTATGGCACACGTGTGTTCTCCGTATGCTATCCGTGATAATACACGGAGAATAGGAACTTTCTGCTCACCTGTCCCTGGTGTTGCTGTCCGTGGTGCTGATCTACGGTCTCCCGATCCCACCGACTCCCCGCTGTTGCTGCTTCCGGCCCGCAGTGGAGTGAATATGCAATGAGCATAATGAACGGGGGTCGGAAGTAAGTGACAGCAACGGCAGAGACAGCAGTGCTGGAGAAGGTGAGTATAGAAATTCCTTTTAATTCACAGACACGTGTGTTTTCTCCAATGCATGTCACACGGATTACATCCGTGCGGTCCGTGTGACACCCGTGATGCCGGAGAAAAACGGACATGTCTACGTGTGGAGCACACGGGCACACGTATGCTCCACATGGACACACGGACATGAGCGCAGACCCATTGATTTTAATGGCTATACGTGTGTCCATGTCTCCGGCACGTGAGGAAACAAACCAAACACTCACCAGAGACATGGACGTGTGAAGGAGGCCGTAGATGTAGTGTGCAAGGGAGTCGATTAAGCAGAATACACATTCAATTAAACAGAGAACTCACTAACTTCTCATAGTGTGCGCAAGGAAACATCGCCATCTGATGGCCAAAAGGTAATAAGAGCAAACAGGAACTAAGAGTTGATTATGTGTTTCTTGGAGGGAAGAGTTTAGAAGAGACGCCGGGGACAGGTGACAGTTGTTGCAGTTGCTAAATATAAAAAGGCTTGGCTAGGCCAAAAGGAAAGGCATTTGCTCCAGAATCCTGTTCCAGAACAATTGTGTGGCAGTGAAGTTTCCCTAAAGCCCAATTGCAACAAAAGGATCCTAGAGCAGTCAGATTCCAGTGAAGGCCTAAGCTGAGAGAAAGATCGGTAACCTAAGCTAAGTAGACGTCCAAGCCAGTAGAAACCTGTGACCTATGCCAGTAGGAGTACCTGAGTAAGACCAGACTATGCTGAATACCTGAATAAATGGTATTGAGTGGGGACTTAGGCCACGCTTCAGAGAGCAGAGGCAGACATCCTGTATAGTGTGTGAGGAAACAACTCCCCCCCCCCCCCCCACCTCCCATTTGGACTTACGACCTAGTGAGTAACATCTTGGACTCCGCTAGGGCCTGCACACTGTATAGCACTGTTCAATTAAGTAGACTACAGTACGGAATATTGACACTGACGTTTCTCTGCTAGAGGGATCTAGAGTATGATAATGCCATCGGTGAAAGGGAGAAGAGTAAGGCTATGTGCGCACTAGACCATTTTACCCGCGGATTTGGCGCGGAAATTTCTTGAGAAAGATCAGAAATCTTTCTGCAGACATTTCCCAGCAAAACCTATGTGTTAAAAAAATAGCTGTGCGCACGCTGCGGATTTTTCTCAAGAAAATTTCTTGAGAAAATGAGCATGTCCATTATTACCTGCGGAATACCCCCGAAATTTCTATACTTGCATGTGTCAGGAACAACCTGCGGAAAATCCGCGGGAAAATCGCGGCTAATTTGGTGCGTTTTGGATCGAAATTTGGATTTGGCGCGTTTTTTTCCCGCAGATGCGGGAATCTTCAACTCCCAGAATGTCTCTCAAGAAAGTTTTGTTGAGAAAAAGGACATTTCTAGTGCGCACATAGCCTAAAGCCATGGGCACACATTGAGTTTAAGCAATATTGCAAGGAAAAATGCATAACAAAGTCTGAGATTGCTGACTTGCTGTGCACATGTTGGGGGGGGGTTTCCTTGAAAATTTTGTTGCAGACTAAAGAAGCAGCATATCATTTATTTCAGTGTTTTTTGTTTTGTTTTTCCTGATCACTGATCCACTGCAGTGCTCGATCCCTGCAATAGATTATATCTGTCAGAGCTGCTCTCGCTGCACTGAAACTACGCCTCACACACCATGTATCCAGCATGGTGTGTGAGGCTTTCTGTTAGGGTACGGTTCCACTTGCGTATGGCTTTTGCAAGTCTTGCATCGGCATCGCCCTCGCATGGCGCACACTCTCTTGACAGGAGCGTCTCAGCTGCCAAAGAAATACATGCAGCTGACCCGCTCCTATCGGAGAGTGTGCGCTGTGCCGGTTGATACCGATGCAAGACTTGCAGGAGTCATGCGTAAGTGGAAACGTACCCTAACTCAGTAACCTGAGGTTGCTATGGTGACGACCCAGAGGTGCCATGGCAGCAATCAGGTCTCTGTGATCGCATTACAGGGTCCCCTTCGCCAGGGAGAGGTAAGCGGCTCCTCTCCCTGCCTCCTGAATGCTGCAATTACATTGATTGCAGCATTCAGGGGGTTAAACTACTGGTAGCGCCGCGGGCACCACTCCTGGCAGTGAGAGCCAGGTCTCTGCTTTAACACCAGCCCGATGGCGATTACAGGGATATAGCGCCTGAACCCATGAATACAAAAACTAATGGAAAAACGCCAGAAAAAAAACACATATAAAAAAGCAGTAAAGTGCGTTTTTGTTTTTTTTCTGCTGCGTCTTTCCTGCCAAACATGCAGTTTTGTATGCAGAAAATATGTACACAAATCTGCTATTTGGGCACATACCCTAATACTGTATGAATAATACTGTCATGGTATTCTGATGTGTTGCTGACTTATCCTAAAGCCTGCTTTAAACGTTGCAATTTCGCATACGATATCGTATGCGATTTGCAACGCCCCCATCGTATGTGTGGCACGTTCAATTTGTTGAACGTGCCGCACAAACGATTAACCCCTGTCACATGTACTTACCTTCCATACGACCTCAATGTGGGCGGCGAACGTCCACTTCCTGGAGTGGGAGGGACGTTCGGCGTCACATCGACGTCATGCGGCAGACAGCCAATAGAAGCGGAGGGGCGGAGCTGAGCGGGACGTAAACATCCCGCCCATCTCCTTCCTTCCGCATTGTGGGCCGGGAGCCGCAGGACGTAGGTATGATCTGTTCATCGTTCCCGGGGTGTCACACACTGCGATGTGTGCTGCCCCGGGTACGATGAACAATCTGACGTGCAATTCTAGAGAAAGGTACAATGTGTATGCGATGAACGTTTTAACGTTCAATCGCAGTCGTACGTACCTATCACACACTACAATGTACTTACAATGTGTCGGCGGGGTCTCGTCATAAGTGACGCACATCCGGCATTGTAAGATACATTGCAGCGTGTAAAGCAGGCTTAAGAGAAGTACTCTGATTTACCACTGTTACTTGTCATATCGTTATTTCTCATGATCCTTAATATGTGTAAAGTTAATAAAACCGTTGTTGGTTCAGTTACCAGTGACTCCTCATTCTCTGCATAGTTGCATCCAATCGCCTGCTTTACAAGTACGCCATGCCAGCCTACAGCCTATTGGTTACACACATACTACTGTATTAGATCCAGCGAGTTTCTCAGCATTATGTAAGAGCACTCAGGGCTGGCATCAGCACCTGTGTATGTACCAGGGCCCTGGACAGAGAGAGTGCCCACTTGCCGTTGGCAGGTCACCATCTTTCCTGCGGCCCCCGGGCAGATTTACAGAGACCACTTTGCTTGCAGCTGCTGGCCCTTTAAACCTGCCAAGCACGCACCCCCCAATGTTCACTGCTGAACTCTGCATGCACGTGCACGGCAGGACAGGATTAATCTGTGCGTGAAGTTGTGGTTAGTTTCCTGTGATGTATATACAGCAGTCTCGCTGTGCACTTTGTGACCGTGTTTGCGAACAGTCAATCTGCCAGGCCGGCACACAAACAGAATTAAAGGTGCAGTGCTGGTCCGGCAGAGTCACTGCTAGCAGACACATCACTGTGCGTGGTCATCTCTGTTAAAGTAACGGCCTTCAAGCAGTGCGCCCTGCACAGCCACATACCTGGGAGGTGCTGGACGGGAGACAAGTGGGCGATGTGTATATGTTTGTGTGTGAATGTCTGTGTGTGCATGGGGTGTCGCGGGCGGTGGGGTGCTGCGCTCGCTAACGCTCGGGTCCGGCGCTGCGGCTGCTGCTCGGTGGCTCGAGCGGTGGGCCGGATCCGGGGACTCGAGCGGCGCTCCTCGCCCGTGAGTGAAAAGGGGGTGGTTTGTTTGGGGATTTAGTCCGTGACGCCACCCACGGGTTGTGGTGAAGATGGGCACCACCGCTGCTGGTAACGGGGATCCCGGGAACGATGGTAGGGAGCAGCTGGGATGTTGTTTTTCCCCCTCCATGGGTAGGGGTTGGTGGCTCCGGGGCCCAGTGGTTTGACTGGGAGGCAGAGACGTGAGGTGCAGGGTTGCAGGGACAGCGCGGCGTGGTGCCAGATGGCACGGGTGTACTCACTCGGCAAGAGATGCACAAAGTCTCCGGTAAACCAAACGGCTGGATGGACGGGTCCCGCAGCCGGCTGCTGTGTCTCTCCCGGACAGATGATGGTGGCTGTCTCTCCCTGCACCTTTGTGTACTGTTTGACTCCAATGGCTTCCCAACGGTAGTCCGCTCCCCGGTGTATAGATACCGGAGGAGCCCGTTTTGCCCGCAGGCGCTGGCCCTTGGACTTCTAGCCGGTGGCGGTGGCTGTATGTCCTCACGGTGTGAGCGGTTGCCTTCAATCGGGACTTGGTTGTTAGGGAACCCCGGGGGTTCCTGTCACACTTGGATTTGACTGTTAACGGTGGCTCCAAGCCTGGTCGGGGTCCGATGGCCCTGCATGGGTGTGCTTAGCTTCACTCCGTTCCCCGGTCCGGTACCGGTGGGCCACTGCCCAGCCCCGGTCCTTACGGCTCTGCGGAGTTCCACTAACTCCTGCAGACAGCCACCACCATCTGCCAACCTTGCTCTCAGTGCCTGGGCTCCAACCCAGACACTTGCAGTACGTGACCTCTCACTTACACCTCCTGAAACTATCTGCCTGCTTTTCCCGCCTCCAAGCCTGTGAACTCCTCGGTGGGTGGGGCCAACCACCTCACTCCGCCCCACCTGGTGTGGACATCAGACCCTGGAGGGAGGCAACAAGGGTTTTGTGTCTGGCTAATGTTACTGTGTGTGTGTGTGTGTGTGTGTGTGTGTGTGTGTGTGTGTTACCTGTGACGACCTGGCTAGTCCAGGGCGCCACAGGGGCCCACTGAGACGTTCGGCCAGGAACTACGAAAACCTTTAGCCAGCCCTGAGTGCACGCCAAAAATACAATCACCAACACTGCAGGGTCTGACTGTATTCTGCCAAGAGGATAACACATAAGGTATTCATTTATATTTTGGTCAAAGTACTCAAGCTCACAACCTGTCAGGTGTCTTCACGAAAACTTATTGCCTGTCTAGCACCTACATTGAAAGGTACTTTTACCTTCCAAAGAGGCCGGGAGTCCAGTTTAGCCATAGGCCCTGAGCACTAACCAAATATCAGATGGTACTGTAAGTTGACAAATCTTCTATTTGAAAATGTTTAGAATACTGTTGTCTAACCAGAATGCCCAGGAGTCTGGAGAAATAATGGAGGCCTTTAAAGGGAACCTGTCATCAGAAATTTAGCTATAAACCTAAACGTTTCCCCCTCTGCAGCTCCTGGGCTGCATTCTAGGAAGCTTCCTATAGTTTTTGTGGCCCCTTTTATTCCGAAATAAATACTTTATAAACTTGTACCTTTTTCGTATACAAATTTCTTAAATCTTCCATGGGGGCGGGCTGCCTGATGTACGTTGCTGTCCTCCTGCCGATTTACGCCGCCCCCGAACGCTGAATTTCAAACCTCAAGACACCGCCCCTGGGCGCCCGTGGTCCCAGGCATGCGCTGTGTTACTGTAGCGGTGCCGTGCACGTGTGACCGCTGGTGACGCTTTGTGCGGGCACCGACTGCTCCGTCCGCTCCTCCCATCTATTTCCTGCTGCTGAGCAGGATGGGAAGGAGGTGACGTCCAGTCATCTGGCCAGCGAGCGTTTGTGCAGAACGCTGGAGGAATAGGCGAAAGTGCGGTCACGAGGTTATGGGCTGCACTTGCTGATGACACTCACAGCGCCGCCCATAACCTCGTGCCTGCGCAAAGCATCACTAGCGGTCACACGTGCACGCAGTGCACGGCACCGCTACAGTAGCACAGCGCATGCGCGGGACCACGGGTGCCCAGGGGCGGCGTCCTGAGGTTTGAAATTCAGCGTTCGGGGGCGGCGTAAATCAGCAGGAGGACAGCAACGTACATCAGGCAGCCCGCCCCCATGGAAAATTTAAGAAATTTGCATACGAAAAGGTACAAGTTTATAAAGTATTTATTTTGGAATAAAAGGGGTCACAAAAACTATAGGAAGCTTTCTAGAATGCAGCCCAGGAGCTGCAGAGGGGGAAACTTTTAGGTTTATAGCTAAATTTCTGATGACAGGTTCACTTTAAGTAGAGCAGCAAGCCTGTCAAATAGCAGTGAGTCTGTCCAGCAAGGACATTCATACTAAATAGGATAACTGAAGTGAGCTCTAATATATATATTATGAGTGCAAGCCAAAAAATACATAGTACATAAGGACAAGGCTGCACATCAAAATTAGATAATGGTATAATGCTATAAGCATACCGAAAAACATTGAAGCATACAATGAAAAATGCCACTTGCTAACTTGAAAGTGTGAATAATGAAATGCATAAAGTAAATGCGTTATTCCCATAAACAATTTTTTTATTAAGATATAGAAAAAACACACCAGCAGTGTAAAAGGTATTTTGACCATCAAGTCAAAATAAACATATTACAATGTAGACACACAATATTAAAACGAGGTTACAAATAAAGGGGATCAGATCAAGGCTCAGGACTTAACTTTGGGACCATATTAGGTTCATCCAAGCAGCGCCACACAATAAAGGAATAGGATGCTTGCTGTCCATAAACGTCCAGATCGCTGTGTACCGATGCTCTTCAAAAGTCCCCTTAGTACTTATAATGGCAGAGATGAGACATCAAATCCTTCAATTTAGCAGAAGTGAGCCATCAATTTCATGGTAGATTTGATGGGCGCCATGGATCTGCATACCAAATACCTCATCTCCCTGGCCTCCTGATGAACCACGTATATAGCATGTGGGGAAACGCGTCGAGGTGGAGACTGTTGTAAAATCTACCATGAAATTGATGGCTCACTTCTGCTAAATTGAAGGATTTGATGTCTCATCTCTGCCATTATAAGTACTAAGGGGACTTTTGAAGAGCATCGGTACACATCGATCTGGACGTTTATGGACCATAAGCATCCTATTCCTTTATTGTGTGGCGCTGCTTGGGTGAACCTAATATGGTCCCAAAGTTAAGTCCTGAGTCTTGATCTGATCCCCTTTATTTGTAACCTCGTTTTAATATTGTGTGTCTATTGTAATATGTTTATTGTGACTTGATGGTCAAAATACCTTTTACACTGCTGGTGTGTTTTTTCTATATCTTAATAAAAAATTGTTTATGGGAATAACGCATTTACTTTTTGCTGAAAAATATTCCCGGGCCTTGGTCCCTAATCTTGATAAATAATGAAATGCATACCTGCCATGAATATTAGGAAAAAAAGGAGATATATTTAGCAATCGCATTGATCAATGTAACTGAGCCCCAAAACCTCGTCAAGGTATATCTCTATATTGGGGTCGCTAGCTCTATGACCCTAACTGTGTGTCATCTCATTGCAATTAAAAACTGCTGTGTGTGAAGATGGGTAAGTGTGGAGTGGGGCTCAGTTACATTGATCAATGCGATTGCTAAATATCTCCTTTTTTTCCTAATATTCATGGCAGGTATGCATTTCATTATTCACACTTTCAAGTTAGCAAGTGGCATTTTTCATTGTATGCTTCAATGTTTTTCTGTATGCGTATAGCATTACACCATTATCTAATTTTGCTGTGCAGCCTTGTCCTTATGAGCAAGGACATTCAGTCAGGGACCACTTCTGCTGGTGTTATAACATATTGCATGTGGTATTCTTCATTACTGTGGGTCCACTGGCCAGTGTGGAGGGACAATCTCCAAATTCTTGCGTTGAGTCATATTGGTGGGGCATTGTACTTTCTACTACTTGTCATGGATGGACAGCCCCATAATGTTTTCTGCTGTTTAAGCTACGAATTGGAAGTTTTCTTGATAAAAGGATATTTATTCCCATAATCATCCCTCCACTCCCGTGCTGTTACTCCAATCGTATGGAAGTGATTATGTAAAGACCAAAAGTGACCTGATCTCTGAGGTCACTGACTGACTGGTGGTCATGACGTAATTATTTTCAGTACAACAGAATCCAGCCTTGTGGAAGGCCTGAGGGGAGGTTAGCTTTCCATTTCTGACTTTTAATAAAAATCAGAAAACCTCCTGGCACAGCACTATATGGTGTGGTTGTGTGAATAACTCCGAAGTTTCTCCTACCTGCCGGTCTCCTTCACCTATAACGGAGGATTCATCCATCCTCATGCAGAGTCACTGCAAAGCATCAATGAGAAGGTCGGGATGGGTGGGGGGGAGGGGGTACAAACTGGATCGGTAGCAGGCAGGGATGGAGCCAAGTCTGATCAGGAGCCCTCCCCATATGTGGCTCCTCATCAGACACATGAGCCAACCCCCTCCTGTAATGTTACCTCCAGCTCAGCATTCAGAATGATGGGGGAGAGGAAGAGTAGGGGGTTTCTAGAGCTGACAGGGGAGGGGGTCTCATTTGTACATCTCAACCTCTGCTGCTGGTTTCCATCTTCAGGCCTCCCCCACTACAGCCACTGGTTGCATGATGATAAAGAAGTTTGTGTGTGTGTTCATGCAGATACCATGCATGTGTGATGGTGCGCTTGGGTGTGTGTGATGTATGTATGATGCTACAACGGAGTGTGTGATATATCTGTGATGGTACGCAAGAATCATTCAGCCTTCATCCGCCTCTAACAGCCATGGATGGAGTGGAACTCCATGCGCAGCTGTTAACCTGCTAAAGTGCTGCTGTCAAACTCTGACAGTGGTTTTTATGGCATGCTGGCAGGGGGGCACACGCTGTTCTGAGGTGTAGCATTGTATATAGAAGTGATCAAACTAATGCAGGCTCATGTCTCCTAAAGGGGCTATTAAATGCAGATGCAGAAAAAAAAAAAAAGTAATAGGCGATTAGTGGCGTAACTAGAGTCCGATGGTCCCCGTGCAAAGTTTGAGCCTGGGCACCGCCCCACTCCACATGTTGGTCAGATGTATGGGCAGTTGTAGCATTCTAAATCCTATAAAGACATGAGATGCCCATACCTCTTTCATTGTGTAGTACTGACCCCCATCCGGTATTAATGTCCCCCATCCTGGGCCACTTCTTGGTAAATATGTTCCCCATCCTGGTGTAGGACCTCATCAAGCCTATATCCTGGAATATATGGCTCCATCCTGGTATATGTGTCCTTCATGATCCATCCTGGTATATATGGATTTATCTTTGTATATATCTCTCTATCATGGCCCCATCCTGGTACGGCTGGGCACTAATGTTTACATACCCCGGCAGATTTTTTTTTTTGCATTCTTGGCCTTTTTTTTTCAGAGAATAGGAATGATAACACAAAATCTTTTTTTCCACTCATGGTTAGTGGTTGGGTGAAGCCATTTATTATCTAACTACTGTGTTTTCTCTTTTTAAATCATAATGACAACCAAAAGCATCCAAATGACCATGATCAAAAGTTCACATACCCTGGTGATTTTGGCCTGATTACATGTGCAGAAGTTGACACAAATGGGTTTGAATGACTACTAAAGGTAACATTCTTGCCTGTGGCCTGTTCGCTTGGAATCAGTGTGTGTGCATAAAAGTTAAGTGAGTTTCTGGGATCCAGACAGACTCTTTACATCTTTCTTTCATTTCAATGTTTTGTTTATTAAGTTTTCAAAACAAATAACATAACATTTCTCATTGGAACATATGCGTATCTCATCAGAATGAATATCAGAGAAGAAACAGTGACAGCATATATTACTTCAAACGTTGGCCATCGTTAGTTTGGAAACGGAAAATCTCAAAAATGGCCTTCGCATATAACTAGATCAATTTATCAACCAAATAATCAATTCAGTAAAACTTCAGAGGACAAAGGGAAAAAGAGGGATGAGTAGGGAGGGGTAGGGTGCGGGAATAAGAGATGTGTAGACTCTGAGAGCGTTCAAGTGGAAAAGAAGATGTTTGGTGAGGAAAGGTAGGATTTATCATCTATAAACATCACCCGAGTGTTTCCTCTTCTGCTGCAATTATTGAAAGATAGTCTGTGGATTTCCTAAAGGTCATCCAAGGGTTCCAAACCTTGTGGAAGGAATCTGAGCTAAGTTGAGAGAGGGAGGCCAGTTCCTCAGTGCGAAATAAGAGATCTATTTTGCTAAGTACCTGCTTTTTAGATGGGATATTGGCTGTAAGCCAAAAGGTGGTGACCAAAAGCTTACATGCTGCCACAACAAAGGCCGCCAGTTTTGACAGAGTTATTAGTCGGCCAGATCGGAAAGTTGAGTAGGACCATTTCTGGGATGAGCTGGACTTCACCGCCCACAAGAGACGAAACAAGCAGTGAGATGTCCCGCCAAAAGGAACTAATTATTGGGCAACCCCACCATTTGTGGATGTACGTGACCTCCTCCGCACCACATCTCCAGCACAATGAGGAAGAAGATGGGTACCATTGGTGCGAATGCACTGGCATAGTGTACCACCTGGTTACCACTTTATGAGTTTTCCTGAATTCTGATGCAGCACAAAGGACCGTGTGATCGCCTATAAATAAGGTTGACCTTTGAATCAGAAAAGGTAGTGCCTATGTCCTTCTCCCAGTTTCCCACAAAGGCACTCTTCTTGGGTGTACTATCAGAGACTAAAAGACTGTAAATTTGTAAAAGGGCTACGTGGGAGACCTCAATTGAAAACAAAGTGCCTCAAATTTCGTGAGTGGCCTTGGTGGGCTCCTTTCTAGTTGCAGGTGGTGAACGAAGTTTTTTTTATTCTATTATAATGAAGAAAAGTTAAGTTAGCGAGTCTAGGGAAGGTACACAGTTCATGATGTGTTAGTAGAGCACCATCTTTCATTAACTCATGTACGGGGATAGCAAGAATAGGGAGCCGATTATCAGTATTTGTGCCCATATGTGGGTGGCGGAGGCACAGAATATCTGAGATATGGGTTAAGGGAGATCCGTATGGGGCTAGTACCCTTGCTAGGTTTCTCCATTCCAGGAACGTGGCCCTCGTCAAGATATTAGAGATTTTCCTTTTCTGGTCAAGTCCAGGGGGTAGAAATAAGAGGGAGCGGAGGGGAATTGGGGCCAAACAATTCTCTATATTAACCCATGCCTTCTCCTTGGGTCTCCGGATCCAAATCAGTTCTCTGGTGGCTAGTACCGCATGATAATCTAAACGAATATTTGATGCCCCCATTCCTCCTCAGTGTTTGGGTAGAGACAGAGTGTGGAAGTTTATGCAGGATCTATTGTTGTTCCAAATAAATTTTCTAATAAGTGAGTTGGCCTGGGCTAGGAAGGATTCTGGCACCTGGATTGGTAGCATTTGGAATAAGTAAACGAATTTTGGAAGGATTATACTTTTTTTTTTTTATCAAGTTCTTCGACCTATCCACGACAAATATGGGGCCCTTCAGGAATTAATACACTCTGAAATCTTTGGTAATAAGGGTTTGAAATTTAGCTCAAAAAGGTCCTTGGGATTCCGGCCAATCTTAATACCTAGGTATGTAATATACTTTGGTGGCCAACGGAAAGGAAAGTTAGCTTTAAGGCTGTTAATTAGATGTGCAGGAATATTTAAACCAAGGGCTTCCGACTTAGCTGGATTTATTTTAAAATTAGATAAGGAGCTATATTCTTCCAGTATTGTCAATTACTTTGTAGTAAATATTATCAAAATCTTCTCAATTGTATTGAGCGCTGGGAAGCCTTTGGAGGGTTATGACAAGGAGGTCATCCGCAAAAGCAGCGGTTTTATGTGTTGTGCCGCCTACTTTTATTCCCTGAATATCCCCGCCGTTTTCAATAGCTTGTATCAGGGGCTCCATCACCAAGACAAAAAGAATAGGGGACAGTGGGCACCCCTGCCTAATCCCATTCTGGATATCAAATGGGTCAGTTAAGGAATTGTTGAGTTTAATTCTTGCTGATGGGTAGGTGTACATTTGCATTATAGCCTGGATAAGGGTTGGGGGAAAAGTAGGTGTGTGTGTGTGTGAGGGTTCCCCTGAGGAAAGTCCAGTCCACCCTGTCAAATGCTTTCTCAGCATCTGTGCCCAATAAGACCAAGGGGATTGTGTTCAGATTGGCATGCTGGAGTAGATGTAAAACACATATAGCGTTATCTTTGCCTTCCCTTCCCTTTACGAATCCTGTCTGGTCAGTGGAGATAAGATTGGGGAGGTACTCGGCCATTCTTCTAGCAATCATACTAGCAAAGTCAACGTTCAGGAGAGAAATTGGCCTATAATTACTACAAAGTTCCGGGTCCTTCCCCTCTTTTAAGTATCAGCGAAATGTGAGCTTCTAAAGCAGTGTTTCTCAACTCCAGTCCTCAAGACCCACCAACAGATCATGTTTTCAGGTTTTCCTCAATCGGGTTTTCAGGATTTCCTTAATGTTGCACAGGTGATGGAATTATTCCCTGTCTAACATTGAGGAAAACCTGAAAACATGATCTGTTGGTGGGTCTTGAGGACTGGAGTTGAGAAACACTGTTCTAAAGCCTGTTTAGGAAAGGGATGCCCAGCCATGACAGCGTTACACGTGTTAAGTAGATGAGGTGTTAATATTCTAGAGAATGATTTGTAGTAAGTTATTGGAAGACCGTCAGGTCTTGGCGCTTTCCTCTGAGGAGGTCTGGACAGGGTGGACTGGAGTTCCGTGTAGTTAAAGGGCCTGGAAAGAGCTGTTTGTTGGTCTAGGGTCAACTTGGAAAGCTGTAGTTTGGAAAGAAAATCATGAATGTGGGGAGCTTTTTTTTTTCTTTTTCCAAGGGTGTCGTGTTCGGGCGAATTTGATAAAGATCTGAATAAAATCTTAAAAATTCCGCAGAGATCCCAGAAGGGTCAGTGGTACGGCCGCCCCCTGCTGTTTTAAGCGATTGAATAAAAGTGCGTGCTTGGCGCTTTTTGGACTCTTTACATTTTTCATCCAGCCACTGACTTTTCTGGATTGTGAGTCGTGGTGAAAGCAAAATAATTGTCAACAAATCTACGGGAAAAGATAAGTTGAACTGTATAAAACAGGAAAGGGATACAAAAAGATATCCAAGGAATTGATCATGCCAGTCAGCAGTGCTCAAACTAGTTTTTACAGAGCCCCTGGTTTTCTATTGGTTAATCCCAAACTATGATCAGGTAGACCAACAAAAATGTAAGCATCAACTGCCAGGAAAATTGTTCGTGATGCAAAGAAAAAGCCACAAATAACATCAGCTGAATCACAGGACTAACTGAAAACTAGCGGTGTGGCTGTTTCAAGATGCACAATAAGGAGGCACTTAAAGAAAAATGGGCTGCATGGTCGAGTTGACAGAAGAAAGCTATTACTGCGCAAATGCTACAAAGGATCTCACCTACAACATGCCAAACAGCACAGAGACAAGCCTCCAAACTTCTGGAACAAGGTAATTTGGAATGATGAGATCAAAATCGAACTTTGTGGCCACAGCTATAAGCGTTACTTTTGGAGAGGGGTCAGCAAGGCCTATGATGAAAGGGACACCATTCCTACTGTAAAGCACAGAGATGGATCACTGATGTGGGGATCTGTGAGCTTCAAAGGTACAGGAAACTTGGTCAAGGTTAAAGGAGAGATGCATGCAGCACATTTTCAGCAAATACTGGAAGCAAATTTACACTAATCAGCCCGGAAGCTGCGCATGGGATGTACTTGGATGTTCCAACATGATCCAAAAAACAAGGCCAAGTTGACCTGTCATTGGCTACAGCAGAACAAAGTGAAGGATCTGGAGTGGTCATCTCAGTCTCCTGACCTCAATATCATTGAGCCACTCTGGGGAGAACTCAAACATGCAGTTCATGTAAGAAAGCCTAGGAATTTACAGGAACTGGAGTTTTTTTGCCAAGAAGAATGGGCAGCTTTACCTGAGAAAATAAAGAGCCTCATCCACAACTACCACAAAAAACTTCAAGTTGACATTGATGTTAGATGGGGAAATACACGGTATTAAGAACTGGGGTATGTGAACTTTTGATCAGGTTGATTTGGATGTTTTTGGTTGTCATTATGATTTAAAAAGAGAAAACACAGTAGTTTGACAATAAATGGCTTCACCCAACCACTAACCATGAGGGGAAAAAAAGATTGTGTTATCATTCATATTCTCTTAAACGCCATCCTGGTATATCTGTCCCCATAATGGGCCCATCCCGGTATGCATGTCCCCATAACACCATCCTGGTACATATGATACCCCCGAATGTCGCACAAAGAAAACGATTATACTCCTGTCGCGGGCGGAGGAGGGGACGCTGCGCTCCCCCACTGCTTGGGTCCAGCTGCTGCTGCTCGGTGGTGGCTCGAGCAGTGGGCCGGATCCCGGGGACTCGAGTGGCGTTCCTCGCCCGTGAGTGAAAAGGGGGAATTGATTGTGGGGATTTAATATTGTCCGTGACGCCACCCACGGTTGTGGTGAGATTGGTAACACCACCGCTGCTCTGGACGGGGATCCCGGGAGCGATGACAGGGAGCAGCCTGGATGTTAGTCCTCCCCTCCGTGGGTAGGGGGGTTGGTTGTCCCGGGGCCCGGTGATGGGGTAGGGATGGATAGCAGGCGGGTTACAGGGCCTGGCGAGGTGCAGGGTCGCGGGGGCAGCGCTGTGCCGCACTGCACGGTGGTACTCACTCAGCCAATGATGTACACAAAGTCTCCGGTAAAGCAAACGGCTGGATGGACGGGTCCCACAGACGGCTGCGATGTTACTCCTCCCGGCAGGTTGATGGTGACTGCCTTTCCCTGCACCTGTGTAGTGTAAACGGTTCCAATGGGTTCCCACCGGTAACCCGCTCCCCAGCTTGAAGGTTGCCGAAGGAGCCCTTTTTGCCTGCAGGCTCTGGCCCTGGGAACTTTAGCCTTGGCGGTGACTGTGTTTCCCTCTAACGGTTGGACTGTTGCCTTCTGTCGGGACTTGGCTGCTGGGAAACCCAGGAGGTTCCCTTCGCTAACGGATTTGACAAATTGCACGGCGACTCCTAGCCTTGTCGGGGTCTGTAAGCCCCTGACGGATGGTGCTGGCTTCTCTTTGCGTACCGGTCCGGTACCGCTGGGCCACCGCCTGTCCACGGTCCTTACGGTTAGCTCCAATAGGCCTCTCCTGCAGACGGTCACCACCGTCTGCCAACCTTGCTGTTCCGTCCGGGCCACACAACCGGACCAACTTCAGACTCCTCAACTGCCACTTCACTTCCTCTCACGTTCACTTCCAAACTCTATCTGTTCCTTTTCCCACCTCCAGGACTGTGAACTCCTCGGTGGGCGGGACCAACCGCCTGGCCCACCCCCTGGTGTGGACATCAGCCCCTGGAGGAAGGCCACAAGGGTTTTTGTCTGGCTTAGGTGTGCCTGACCGGGAGTGTGGGGTGTGTTGGTGTAGTGCTCTTGACGTCCTGGCTTGCCCAGGGCGCCACACTCCCTTTACCCTCCCATTCACCCGGTGTCCTCCTCTGATGATGGCATGCCCGGTGCCGGCATATTCTCTGCTCCCCATGCCCTGGATTTTGGGCTTGGGGAGCTGTGAATATTCATAGCCTTAATTGGCGGATGGCACCTCTCAGTGCATGGTTCCGATGGGTCTCTGTGCTGCAATGTATTTCAGCTGGATGCGCGCCCTCAGATGAACAGCCAAATTATAGAGGCATTAGGGCCGACAGGCCCACTGTACCACCGGTTGCAGTTGCGACCACTGTGACCGTGATCGTTATGCCTTTGCAGGCGATCAAAACATCATACAGTGGGGAAAATAACTTGCAGAAAAGGAGGTGGAATCCGGCAACAAAAAAAGTCTTCATTCGGGGAAAATATTTTCCCTGAATGAAGACGTTTTTGTTTTTTTTTTTTAGTTGCCGGATTCCACCTCCTTTTCTGCAAATGCTTTAGGCTATGTGCGCACGTTTGCGTATTACATGCAGTTATGCTGCGCTGCAGATCGCAGCGTAACTGCATGCGTCCTGCGTCCCCTGCACAGTCTATGGAGATTGTGCAGGAGCCGTGCGCACGTGGCATATTAGAACGCAGCGATTCGGCTGCTGCCAGAATCGCTGCGTTCTAAGAAGTGACATGTCACTTCTTCCGTGCGCTTTGCATGCTGTCTATAGGGAGAGGCAACATGCAGCGCGCACGTTCTCTGCTGGCACCATGCGCTTCAGAACGGAGGTTTTCAGCTGCACTCTGAAGCGCACCTTTTAGGTACGGTGCAGAGCGCACATAGCCTTAGCCGTTGTTTTCCGTGCACCATCTGGCTTCTTCCCTGGATGGACATTTAAACTGAGTGGTGAGCTGTATAATCTTGTTTACTTTTTTAGTGGGGAAAATAACTATTTAATACACTGCCAACTTTTGCAAGCTTTTCCCACCTACAAAGAATGGAGAGGTCTGTAATTTTGATTATAGGTACACTTCAACTGTGACAGACAAAATTGAAAAAAAAATCCAAAAAATCATATTGCATGATTTTTATATTCATTTGTATTTTATTGCATTAGATAAGTATTTGATACAATAGAAAAAGTGAACTTAATATTTGGTACAAAAACCTTTTTGTTTGCAATTACAGAGGTCAGGCATTTCCTGTAGTTCATGACCAAGTTTGTACACACTGCAGCAGGGATTTAGTCCCACTCCTCCATGCAGATCTTAAGGGGGCTTTACACGCTGCGACATCGCTAATGCGGAGTCGTTGGGGTCACGGAATTTGTGACGCACATCCAGCTGCTTTAGCGATGTTGCTGCGTGTGACACCGATGAGCGATTTTGCATCGTTGCAAAAACTTGCAAAATCGCTTATTGGTGACATGGGGGTCCATTCTCGATTATCGTTACTGCAGCAGTAACGGTGTAGTTCGTCGCTCCTGCGGCAGCACACATCGCTATGTGTGACGCCGCAGGAACGAGGAACCTCTCCTTATCTGCCTCCCGGCCGCTATGAGGAAGGAAGGAGGTGGCGGGATGTTCCGGCCACTCATCTCCGTCCTCCGCATCTATTGGGCGGCCGCTCAGTGACGTCGCTGTGACGCCGCACGGACCGCCCCCTTAGAAAGGAGGCGGTTCGCCGGTCACAGCGACGTCGCCGGGCAGGTAAGTATGTGTGACGGGTCTGCGCGATGTTGTGCGGCACGGGCAGCGATTTGCCCGTGTCGCACAACAGATGGGGGCGGGTACCCACGCTAGCGATATCGGGACCGATATCGCAGCGTGTAAAGTAGCCTTTATCCAGATCTTTAAGGCATCAGGGCTGTCACTGGGCAACATTGAGCTTCAGTTCCCTCCAAAGATTTTTGAGCCTATGAACAAATGTCACTACCTTTAACTGTTTGTTTTGGGGGGGGGTTTCTTGCTGCCTTTCACAAATATGTCTATATAAGCTCCTGGCTTCCACTGTACACCCTAAAAATGCAATTTGCTATGCTTCGGCGCTGTATGTAAATCAGGGTGGTCTGGAACAATTGGCATCCTCGTTGCAGTGTTTGTGCCTCCTCTCTTCAATCACGATCTCCTGCTCTATTGACGTGGATGATGCCTCCTGCATCATCCACATAGTGAACTGACATTTCGCACCTGTGCAGTAGCCTTGCAGGCGCACTTTGCTCTGCCCTACTGCAGGCAGATCATAGAACATCACTGCACAAGTGCTGAGCAATGCAATTGTGATCTCATTCTGATTATGCTGCTCTGCACTTGTGCAGTGATATTCTATGCTCAACCTGCAATAGGGCAAAGCAGAGTGCATCTGCGAGGGTACCGCGCAGGCGCAAGATGTCGGTTCACTATGTGGATGACACAGGACGTGTCAATCAAAGCAGGAGATCACAATTAGAGGAAGAGAGGAGGCACAGACACTGCAGCGAGGATGCCGACTGGGCCGGACCACCTTAAGGTCTCATGTGCACGTAACTGTGCTGATTATTTTGCAGTGATTTGACAGCACATATGCGCTTCAAATCGCTGCAGAATGAATGCAGTATTTTTGTTAAAAATAGCCAATTTCATGCGCTCGGGATGCTGCCCCCACCATAGACAGAGTGGGAGCTGTATCCAGAACGCACAAATAATTGACATGCTCATTTTATGAACGCACGGATTTGTGTCAAAATTTTAACACCCAAATCACTGCGTTCATGAAAGCATTATGCGCACGTCTCATGCACAATCTTCATAGTGCAGGGGACGCAGGACGCATGCATTTACGCTGCAGTGCTATACGCAGCGTAAATGCATGTGAGTATGCAACGTGCGCATGAGCCCTTATACAGAGCGGAAGCATATCAAATGATATTTTGGGGGGTATACGAGGAGGGGATGTGGGGGGGTAGTCTGGAGGTGATAGACATATTTCTGGAATGAAAAATCTGCAATGTTTGAGAGTAGAAGTGGTTGACGCCGCGCTGTCGCCAATGGATGATAAAAAAAACACATCAGAAAAATCAACAATATTGTTGATTTTTCTGATTGTTGTGGTCCTGAAGAAGAGGTCCTCACCTCGAAACACGTAGATGTTGCGGGCGGGGGCCGCTGCTGCTTCTCTGGGCCCGCTCATGTCGCGGGTGGGGAGGAGGCCGTCGCTGCTGCGCTCTCGCTAACGCTCGGGTCCGGCGCTGCTGCGGCTGCTCGGTGGCTCTAGCGGTGGGCTGGATCCAGGGACTCGAGCGGCGCTCCTCGCCCGTGAGTGAAAGTGGTGGTTGGTTTGGGGGATTTAGTCCGTGACGCCACCCATGGGTCATGGTGAAGATGGGCACCACTGCTGCTGGTGACGGCGATCCCGGGAGCGATAGTAGGGAGCAGCTGGGATGTTGTTTTCCCCCTCCGTGGGTAGGGATCGGTGGTCCCGGGGCCCAGTGATGTTGTGACTGGGAGGCAGGGTTGGTGAGGTGCAGGGTTGCAGGGACAGCGCAGCGCGGTGCCGGATGGCACGGGTGTACTCACTCAGCAAGAAAGGTACAAAGTCCTTGGTAAACCAAACGGCTGGATGGACGGGTCCCGCAGCCAGCTGCAGTGCTTCTCCCGGACAGGTGATGGCGGCTGTCTTTCCCTGCACCTTAATGTTCTCTTTCTGACTACTATGGATTCCCAACGGTAGTCCGCTCCCCGGTGTATAGGTACCGGAGGAGCCCGTTTGCCCGAAGACGCTGGCCCTTGGGTCTCTAGCCTTAGGCGGTAGCTGTATACCCTCACGGTGTGGGCTGTTGCCTTCAATCGGGACTTTTGCTGTTGTGAAACCCCTGGGGTTCCAGTCACATTCGGATCTGACTATTGTCAGCGGCTCCAAGCCTGGTCGGGGTCCGATGGCCCTGCCTGTGTGTGCTGGCTTCACTTCGCTCTCTGGTCGGTACCGGCGGGCCGTCGCCCATCCCCGGTCCTACGGTTCCGCGTTGCTCCACCACTCCTGCAGACGGCCACCACTGTCTGCCAACCTTGCTGTCAGTGCCTGGACCATAAACCCAGACACCCAAGTGTTTGCGCCTCTCACTTCAAACTCCTACACTGTTCTGTCACTTTTCCCGCCTCCAGGCCTGTGAACTCCTCGGTGGGTGGGGCCAACCGCTTAGCTCCGCCCCACCTGGTGTGGACATCAGATACTGAAGGGAGGCAACAAGGGTTTTTGTTTGGCTGGTGTCCCTGTCTAGTGGGGGTGTTTGGATGTTATCTGTGACGACCTGGCTAGGCCAGGGCGCCACACTCAGATCCGGGGTTCGCTGCTACGGCTCGAGCGGTGACCGGACCCGGGCTCGCACGGCCGTCCGTCCTCACAACCGTCGTAAAGGGGGATATTTACAGGGGATTTGTTGTGTCGGTGACGCCACCCGTGGGTTGCGGTGAGGGATGGTGACACCACCGCTGCCTGGTGATGTGGCGCCCGGGGCTGATGGAGCGGGGCAGCAAGATGGGATCCCTCCACAGGTAGGGGAGGTGTAGTCCCGGGGCCTGCGGTCTGAACACGGGAGTAATGGCTGCTGGAGGTGGCGCGCCGGGTTGAACCGGGGGTCAATGGTGTACTCACAGTTCAGTAATTTCACACAAGTCCAGTGGTAAACCAAGTTGCCAGTGACCGGCGGCCTTTGGAGGGTGTATTCGGATCCCACACCCGAGTTAGTGAACAGGTGTCCCTTTCCTCCTGCACGTTATGTTTGTCTCTCCTGTTGGACGACTTTGCATGGAACGGGGAAGTCCACTCCCAGTTCTGTGTGTATTTGGGAGCTGTGGCCTGCGAAATCTGACCTTTGGGATTTCTGTGGTTTCTGACGGACACCCTATCCCCCGCTGGACTTCCATTTCGCTCTCTGGGCTTCGGGAGAACCATGCTGAAACCCTGTCCTCTGCTGGTTAATTACCAAGGGGGCTTGCAACCTTTCTTGTCCTAGGGTCTAGGCACCCCGTCTGTGCATGGCCTCCAGACCGGATTCCCGCTGTCGGCACAGACAGGCTACGACCCTGCCCCGGCCCACTTAAGGTCTCCAGCGACCGGATCTCCATCGCCTGTGGCCCTGTTCACCGTTTGCCACCTAGCAAGGGCACCTACCCCTGACTACACTGCAGTCTCCACTCACTACTCCTCCCACACTTCAACTTGAACTAAACTCTTCTTCTCTCCAAACTCAACTCTTCTCTTCTGTTCCCGCCTCTGACACCTCAGGACCCCTAGGTGGGCGTTCTCATTTGCTTGATCCCGACCACTGATGTGTCCTTATCATGAGGGGGTGGCTAGGCTTTAATTTCTGTGTGTTGTACCTGGGTGTGGGTTTTTGGTGGTGACAAGGAGGACGAACACTTTTGTGACTACCTGGTTTTGCCAGGGCGTCACATAGACCTATGGAATAATATAATATTGTATTAAATCAACATTTTTTTTTTTTATCATCCTTTGGCGACAGCCTGGCTTTAACCCTTTCTACTCTCCAGCATTGAAGAAATCTACACGTGGGGCTGCGGCAGCCGCCTATTATCTGTGTGCTATTTGTGTTGGTTGTGACTTTCACAACCACACTAGGCGAGTGTACAGTAACATACATTTTATTTTAATATCTGGTAAGACACTATTTTGCACTCTCTTTCTCTTAGTTTTACTTTGGAATGAAAGAAAAGGAGCAGTTAAAGGTGGTGACATTTGTTCACAAGGCTCAAAAACTAGAGACCGGTTCCCTTTTGAATAAAACAAAATCTATACATGTTTGGCATCTTCGTAATTGAACGGACCTGGAGAATCCATCTGCCAGGTCAGTTTTATCATTCAACTAAAAGCTGTAAATAACAAAACAAAAAACAAATGCAGAATTTTACTTTTTTTGTTATTTCACCACACTTGGAATTTGTTTTTACTTTTTTGCCATTACAGCATATGATAAAATGAATGGTGTCATTCAAAAGTACAACTCGTCCCGCAAAAAAGAAATCCCTCAAATGGCTTTATCGGTAGAAAAATGTAAAAAAAAAAAAAAAAAATGGCTCTAGGAATAAGGGGAGGTAAAAATTGCCTGGTCCTTAGGGGTTTTGTTTTAAATAAGTTTTTTTGTTTTTTTTTTTTTTTGTTTTTAACACTTGAGGAGTTAATACATTTGGAACTTTTTTTTTTTATCAGCCTATGCCATACATTTTTGTCAACGGTCTCTAAGGTTTCGTAGGAAGTTGACTCAGGAGCAGAGTCCATGTCATATGTGACAGATGCCGGCTGTGCTGCACAGCCAAAAACAGCCTGGATCTGTAGCATCTGAACTTTGCTCTGACTAAGTTTATCCATTTAAATTTCACTGTCGATCATCGAATTACGGATTACCATGGCAACAAATATGTATAGCGTAAACAATTGAACAACTGTGGGTTCATATACGCTAGGTGTACTAAAAAAAAAAAAAACTCTTCAAAGCATTTAGCCACTCAAATAACTCCAAACTTTTTTAGTACTAATGATCTAAAACTTTTTATTTTCTAATTTTTTCATCCAAATAGAATATACCTATTTTAAACCATAAATGAAATGTGGAAAAGAAAAACAGAAATAGAAATGCTACCATTGCCATTTTTCTGTCACAGCACTTCCCCCAAAACAATCGGGCAGAATGAGTAGGTGCTTAGAACTTACAGGCAGGTGGATGTTAAGCTCCATGAGAAGAAAATCTAAATTTTCTAAGATAACCCCTTTAAAAAGTTAAAGAAAAAATGGTTTGTGTGCTGTAGGCCAGATTTTCACAACTAAATTTCAGTCCATGTTAAAGAGCAGAATACTCCGACCGTCCACAGATGTCCTGACCTCAATTCAGCAGCTTCATCTGTCTGAGGTTTAGGTCTGCCTGTTAGGCCCATTTCACACGTCCGTGTTTCCAGAGTGGGGTGTCCATTTTCACACATGCTGTAGACACATTCACACGCATACTAATTAGTCAAATGAAATCTTCACAAATCCGTGTTTTTACAGGGCTCGTGTCCATGGGTGCTCCAGATATAAATATATATAAATAAAAATACACACACTATATAAAGTGAAAGCTGCACACCAAATACAGAGACATATGAACAAGCATAACTGCTTTATAATACATATGGAATGAAAAATACAATTAGCCATATGAAAAATTGAAATGTGAAATTGCATAACTGCTGAGGATTATTTGAAAAAGAGATATTTCGCTAATGTATTGATCAATTCATTACTGCCCCATGACCACTTCACGGTAATCTGTTTATTTATGGGGTCTCTAACCAAATGTTACTTCTATATGCGGTTAAAACCTGCTTATGTGTTTTTTTAGCTAGCACCCTGTTCACATTTACAATGGTGTTCCAGCAGTCTTTTTGATTGTTTTGCATTTTTTTTCTGTCTGAGAACCCAGTCCTGCCCTTTAGTCATGTTTATTCAATTTCCTCTATAGCCAGGTCCCTTGCTTCCCATACACAAGCAGGTTTCAACTGCACATAGCGGTAGCATTGGCTAGGTACCCATACATGCAAGCAGGTTTTAACCACATATAGAGGTAACATTTTGTTAGGAACCCCATAAATAAGAGATTACCATGAAGTGGTTATGGAGCAGTAATGAATTGATCAATACATTAGCTAAATATCATTTTTTTTATTTTTTTTTTTTTTCAAATAATCCTCAGCAGTTATGCAATGTCACATTTTAATTTTTTTTCAATTTTTCATATGGCTAATTGTATTTTTCATTCTTTATGTATTATAAAGCAGTTATGCTTATTCCTATTTCTCTGAATTTGGTGTGCAGCTTTCACTTAATATAGCAGATGGATAGCGTCCGTGTGATACGTATCGGAAAAAAAACCGGTTGATACTAAAATTAACCCCTTAACGACCGCGGGCCGTAAAATTACGTCCTAAATGACATAATCTTACTGCCCGCGGTCCTCCGGCGGCAGCATGCCGCGATCGGCACACATCTCAGCTGATTTTCACAGCTGAGATGTGTGCCTGCTAGGCACGAGCAGAATCGTTATCTGCTCGTGCCGATTAACCCCTTATATGGCGCTGTCAATACATGACAGCGCCATTATAAGCGCGATCGCGGTAAAGTTTTACTTACCGCCGAAACCGGAAGTCACGTGACGCGATCACGTGACTCCCGATAGTTGTCATGGTAGCACAGGGTCATGTGATGACTCCTGTACTACACATGAATTGGTTTCACTTTCGCTGTGCCCGGGGCACAGCAAAAGAGAAAGACAGCGTATCTGCTGTTTACAGCCTTCCAGCTGTGATCAGCAGATACTGCAGAGCGATCGGAATGCTGATCGCAATAGCCCCCTAGGGGGACTAGTAAAATAAAAAAAAAAAGTAAAAAAATAAGTTTTAAAAAATTAAAAAAAAACAAAAAAACCTAAAAGTTCAAATCACCCCCCATTCGCCCCATTGAAAATTAAAGGGTTAAAAAAATAAAAAATATACACACATTTGGTATCGCCGCGTTCAGAAACGCCCGATCTATCAAAATATAAAATCAATTAATCTGATCAGTAAACGGCGTAGCGGCAAAAAAATTCCAAACGCCAAAACGACGTTTTTTTGTCGCCACAACTTTTGCGCAAAATGCAATAAGAGGCGATCAAAACGTAGCATCTGCGCAAAAATGGTACCGTTAAAAACGTCAGCTCGAGACGCAAAAAATAAGCCGTCATTGAGCCTAAGATCCCGAAAAATGAGAACGCTACGGGTCACGGAATATGGCGTAAAACGTGCGCCACTTTTTTCGGACAAACTTCCGATTTTTTTTTTTTTTAACCCCTTATATAAAAGTAAACCTATACATGTTTGGTGTCTACGAACTCGCACTGACCTGAGGCATCACACCCACACATCAGTTTTACCATATAGTGAACACAGTGAATAAAATATCTCAAAAACCATAGTGCTATCGCACTTTTTTTGCAATTTTTCAGCATTTGGAATTTTTTTGCCATTTTCTAGTACACAATATGGTAAAACTGATGGTTTCATTTAAAAGTACAGCTCGTTCCGCAAAAAATGAGCCCTCACATGACCATATTGACTGAAAAATAAAAAAGTTACGTCTCTCAGAAAAAGAATGGCGAAAAAAAAAAACGGAAAGCGAAAAATCGGCCGGTCGTGAAAGGGTTAATGGTTTTCTTGGTTTAAAAGATGTACAATGCTCGTAAAATGATAGATATTGTAGATGCAAGAGAGATAAAGAGATAAGCTAGATAGCTTGTGCAGCTTTTTAGCAGAGTTAAATACATTTTTGGGGAAAAAAAAATGACATGCGGTTCCCCTTAATTTTCAGAACCAGCACAGGTACAGCAGCAGATGCAGGCTGCAACCTCAGCTGTTAACTGTCTCTTGGCTGGCTTTGAAAAGTAAAGTTAATCCCATGCGTTTTTTTTTTTTGTTTTTTTTATTTTTTATTATTATTATTATTATTATTATTATGAAACATAATTAAAACTATGTAGGGTCCCTCCCCCCATCTTTTTTTTTTTTTCTTTTTTTTTTTTCAAAATCAGCCATTGTACTGTACAATGCAGTTTTCAGTTATTTTGTCCTATTTTATTGTTTGCAGTTGCAGCAATGTTCCTGTTGCAAACCATAAAAAAAAATGAAAATTCCTCATTGTGAGGTAGCAAAACACCAAAAATGCCAAGGGGGTTGAATACTTTCATAAGGCACTGTATACTGCTGGTTGCAGGTCATAATAATTAAAGACAGCAATTTCTCCACTCCAGGTACCTCTATAGATAACGCTGTCTCTGATCGTTGTTGTTCTCTTTTCTTCTTTTTGTCCAGACACTATGAAGAATTTTCACATCCAAAGCTTTTCCTCCGCAGACTTCCATCTTCTCTGGTCTTCTGTAGAACATCCCGGCACAATAGCCTTAAAAATAGCAGAATTATTATACTGTTCCTGAATAATATCTATCCTTCACTATGCAACTGAATAAATAATCGCCCTCAATTTGTTCCCTGCAGAAAATATGATGTACACACTGCATCTTCTGGTACATTCACACCCCCCTTCCTCCCGGCTGCCAAGGACCCCAGCACTTGCGCCGGCCCTGAGTATGGACACTGCTTGAATTGCGCTGGCATCGGAGGTGAGTATAAGTGTTGTTCTTTTATAAGTGGGAAACCTACAGATTGAGAAGGGGTTGTCCAAGTAGAAATCAACCCCTTTAAACCAGCAAGCAGAGCCGAGTCCTATCTATGTATATTTTACTGAGAGAAGGTGTGGGCTACTGGCTGTCTTACTACCCATGCACCTGCATCAGGGCCCAGAGGTTAAGGGTGGCTCATGCAGGGCAGTTATCAATGAGTGCAATCTGACTTGTTGTTTGGAGCCCCATGACCAGATTGTCCTCATCTATCATAATCGGTGCACCGCGCAGGGAGCAATCCTGATGCTCCGCTGCACAGTGCAGGCAGCAGAATCACAGGAATACATCCTCTGTGGCTAGAATGTAGTTGCTCCTGTAAGATGATGATGTAACTGGAAGGGGTGGGGCTTCCTCCTCCAGTGCGATGCTGATTTCCATCATCCTAGTGCTCAGAAATGTGCTGTGGCTGCTGAAGATGATGGCTGTGGAGAGGTCACACAGAGGACTAAGGCTATGTGCCCACGTGTGTGAGCTCTGCACAGCAGCGTAACGTCACTGCATATGTGCTTCAGAGCGCAGCTGAAAAGCTCCATTCTGAAGCTTCGGTGACTGCTGATTTCATGCGCTCTGACTGCAGCCCCTCCCATAGAGCGGGGGCTGCATGCAAAGCACCCGAAAGAAGTGACATGTCACTTCTTAGAACGCAGCGCTTCGGCAGCAGCCGAATCGCTGCGTTCTGATACGCCACGTGGGCATGGATTAGGCACAATCTTCATAGATTGTGCTGGGGACGCATGCAGTTACGCTGCGGTGCAGATCGCAGCGTAACTGCATGAATATGCGCTATGTGGGCACATAGCCTAAGGGGCTGCACCAAGGAGATAAGGGTGAGGAATGGGAGGTGGTGTTTTTGGGGGCATAGTATAACTGGATGTTCCTACATGGAGGCTGCATATTGAAGGATTGTAGAGGGAAGGTGGTGCATATTGGGGAATTGCACAGGAAAGATGCTGCATATTGAGGAATTGTACAGAGAAAGGGGTCATTTTACATATGTGGGGCCGAATGGGGAAAGGGTTGATCGTGCATTTGTGGGGCTGCGTACTGGGAGGCTGTGCAGCAAACTGGGTGATGTTACTCACTTGGGAATTGGGAAGGAGATGGTGATGTTACAGTTGTTGGGGGGGGGGGGCTGCATGCTGGGGGACTGAATGAGGAAGAGTTAAGTTTACTTGCGTGGGGCTGTATGGAGAAGGACGTGATGTTTTGTGTGGGGGGGCTGCGTTGTAAAGGGGGTGATGTTACATGCAGGAGCTGTATAGGGAATGGGGTTATGTTATATATGTGGGAAAGGGGGTGATGTTACATATGTAAAGAAGGGAATAATGTTACATATATGGGGGGAGTCCTTTCCATCCCAAAATTCATTATATAGTTCTCAGTGTCCTCCCCACCACACAATGCATAATCTAGCCCTGATACCATCCTCCCCACTCCACAATTCATTATATGGTCCTGAGTGTCCTCACCACAATTCATTCTATGGTCCTCAGTGTCCACCACACCCCACAAATCATTACATGGCCTTCATAGTCTTCTCCTCATGCCATAATTCATTATATGTGTCACGGGTGACAGACCATAATGTGGTTTCTTTCAATGCAAGCCTTGTCTGTGTGTATTTATAATACTATTCTTGAAGGGGTAATAGCTTAGTAAGTATGCAAGTGGTTGTTCACCCATATTTTGCACCTGTACTGCCCCCCACCTTTATAATGGGGGGGCCTTCTACATTGTAAAGCATAAATATTATATCTTGGTGTTGGTAAATTTTGGCTTTTTTTTTTTTCTTTTTTTTCTGTAATATACCCACAAATGCACCAATAAAAACTTCTTTAATTCATCCTGCTAAAGAAACAAACTCTTTCTTAGACATGTCGTCTGTACATGAAAAAATTGAGGTTTTATATGTCTCTAGTGCTGGAAAAGTGTAGCGCCCCTGAGCCACTCAGGGCACTACAAGGAACTGCATCATCTTGGGGATGCAGGACCTGGGACCTGGAGTACCAGTGCCGATACCACCAAAGCACAAGAAAAAAGCTAGTTCTCCACTCCACACCAGGCATAGAGGGTTAACCATGTAAGGGGATGGTTTCTACCCACCGTACGGAGGAGACTGTGCCCCAAAAGGGACAGTCAGGGCCCCAAACGCTCCACGCTATGGGGACCCAACCAACATAGTGCCGGGGACAGAGCAACCTGGGTCACTACATTGGCACTGTTACTCCACGGAACCTGAACCAGCAACTCCTGGGTCCTAGTGAGTAGAGACTGTTAAAGACAACCTGGTGTGGTCTCCGTTATTATCCCTCATCATCTCCCAGGCACGGCCCTACCTGCGGAGGGCCTAACACCATTGCTGCAATCACAATCAGCTCTGGGAGTACAAACTTTTAGTAGCGGCGGTTCCCTATCCTTAACCGCAACCCGCAGGTGGCGTCACATGACTTTAACTCTATTCACACCTGTAAATATCCCCCCTTACAAAAGGGGCCCAGGGCACAGGACTGGGCAACGGCCACCAGAGTGACATACCCGTTTGTTACCGCCCGGGACCGAGACCCCCCCCTTCCCTGAGCGACACAAAGGCATCATTGCTCCCAAAAAAACAATTCAAAGTCAACGTTCCCAAAACCAGATTGCTACCCTTCTGAGCCCTGCAGCATTTGCAAATTACAGTTAGCATCAACATGTACTACATTGCTACAGAGGTGAGAACGCACTTAAACCCTTAACGATATGACCTATAGTTATGTGATATGTCACTGACACAATGAGCATCTTTGCTGGCAAAATTGTCACTGCACCTATAGATTATTTTGCAAACTAAAGTCACAACTTGTGTTTTTCTGCTGCTTTTGCAGCTTAATGGCTCTGCAAGTGGTGCCCAGATATTACTACAGGAAACTGTGTGCTCCAAAAGCCAAATAACACTCCTTTTCTGAGCACTGCAGTGCACCAAAACAGAAGTGTATGACCACACATGAGGTATTGCTGTACTCTGGAGAAATATGGTAATATATTATAGATAGGTTTTTTGTTTTTTGTGTTAGCCCTGGTAAAGATGTAACATTTTGATATAAATTTACTACTTATTGTAACAAATGTAGTTTTCATGTTCAATGGTGAAGAGATTGGTGGAACATCTGTGGGATAAAAATGGTTATAACATGCCTAGATGAACTTTCTATTTGGTCACTTTGTGAGTTTTCTGCTGTTAGGGGACCTGGGGGATCTGCATCTTGTGCCCACAAACTACTGCCAAATTTGTGCCCTTAAATAGAGATGAGCCACCCCTCTAGTGTTCGAGTTCGGTTCGTCAAACGGCGGGTGTGTTCGTCGAACGTTCGGCGAACACCTTCGAACCCCATTGAAAACAATGGCACACAAACACATACAAACACATTATACATATACACATAGTTAATAATAAACATTGCCATTATACTTACAGGTCTCGCGACGCGTCCTGCAGACTCTGTCTCCCGCCACTTCTCCTTCCGATCATTCCTGTGTCCTCCCGGTAACCAGCACTCATGATAGGACCTTTCCGTGATGTCATCGTATGTGACCAGTCACGTGTGTTTATATTCTCTCATTGGCTACAGACTGGTCACATGGCTATGACGTCATGCTAGGTCCTGTCAGTGCATGTCGCCAGTATGCGGTGCTCACCTGAGCATCTCCGTACTCAGTATACTCGGCGAGTACCGGCGAGATACTCTGGCACATGCTTGGCTCCCCATTCCTGCAAGTCGGCGCTCTTTACACAGTCAGCCCAAATGCAGGGACTGGATGCCACAGCCGGTGAAATGCGGCGCAGGGAATCTGGTGATCAGAGATCACTGTTGCTATAGTAACCCGCCTGTCAGGTTACTCTGGCAACGGTGGCAGTGGTGACGTCACCGCTTACCAACCCGCAGCCTCTGCTCACTCATTGAGTGATTAGACTGCACTGGAGCAGCAGCGTTCTTCCTCCCATGCAGTGCTGTCTGATGTAGCAGATGGCTGGGTCAAACTTTGCCTGAAATTAAGAATCTCTGGCTTAATACTAGCTAGTAAAACAAAGCTAGTATTAACCCTTTATTACCCAGCGAGCCACCCGGCATCAGGGCTGCTGGAGGAGTTGGATACAGCGCCAGATGATGGTGCTTCTATGACAGCGCCATTTGCTGGTGCGGCTGCAGACTGCAATTCGCAGCAGAGGGGCCCAGAAAGCTTGGGCCAACCCTTGCTGAAGATTCCAATCCCCAGCTGCCTAGTTGCACCTGGCTGGACACAGAAATGGGGGGGAAGCCTATGTGTTTTTGTTTTTTTTTTTGTTTGTTATCTCATGAAATTCATGGTACAAATAGGCAGTTGGGGGTTGGGGCAGCCGTACCTGGCTAGCATACGAAAACATGGCAAAACCCACGTCTTTTTGGTTTTTTTTGCAGAAAAAAGAAAAAAAAAAAAACTTAAAAAAATGCTTCCCTGGATTTTCCATTGCCAGTGAAGGTAACACCAAGCAGTGGAGGTTAGCAGCCAGTAGCTTCTTGGATTACCCTTAGCTACCAATACAAAAAATGCAGCGGGAGCCCACGTATTTTTTTTTTTAATTATTTATTTAAATAACTAAAAAAAATGGGCTTCCCTGTATTTTGATTGCCTGACATCACAGTACTGTAAAAATAAATCATTAAAAAAAATGATGTAGCGCTCCGCAGTATTTTTGATTCTCAGCGCAGATAAAGCAGACAGCTACGGGTTGCCACCCCCAACTGCCTGGCGTTACCTTGGCTGGCAATAAAAATAAAGGGAAGCCCATTAACTTTTTTTATTTAAAAAAAAAGCGTGGGCTCCCGCCGTATTTTGATCGCCAGTCAGATAAAGCCAGGCAGCTGGGGGCTGGGATTCTCGGCAGCCCGCAGCCACCCCTGGAAATGGTGCATTGTTTCTTAGCGCCATTTCCAGGCACTTTATCCGGCTCGTCCAGCGGCCGTGATGGCGGTGGCTCGCTGGGTAATAAAGGGGTTAATACCAGCTTTGTATTCTCAGATGGTACTAAGCCAGAAATTCATGGTGTCACGCCAAAATAGACATGGCCACCATGAATTTCTAGGAAACTGTAAAGAAGAAACACAGAAAAATATTTTTATTAGAAATAAAGCACAACACAATTAGTGACTCCATCTTTATTGAACTAAAGAACCCCCCCCCCCAATCCGCTGTAGTCCTGGGTCGAGGGTCCCGCGATGCCCAATCCAGACCAATATCATCTGATCGGTTTGCTGAAAGGCAAAGCGATCAGATGATGTTTCAGGTGTTCAAGGACCTGAATCACATGACACATCAGCTGATTGTATAAATGGCTTTTATACAATCAACGGCTTTTATACAATCAGTAGAAAAAAAAAACTCCACGCTTCTGTGCAGACTCCCATCCAATCGCTGCAGGACCCGGCGGTAATCAGCTGATGTGGTCACCTGACAGAATCAGCTGATAGTTTAAGCTGGCCGGGCGGTAAAAAGCCGGTCTCACCGCTGGACTAATACGATCAGCTGATGCCGTCAGGTGACCGCATCAGTTGATCACCGCCAGGTCCTGCAGCCATCGGACGTGTCCCAGGAGTCTGCAGACAGGTGAATGATTTTTTTTGTTTTTGTTTCTACTGTTCACTTTTGATTTCGCAGCTGCTTCCACCTCCTGTCTGGACATGGCGCCGGACGGGAGGTGGAAGCAGGGGTGGCGGTACCGGGAAGATCCACACTTCTGTGTTTACCAACACAAAGAATCCTCTTCCTGTACACGTGATTGAACTACCCACCCCTTGCATTTATAGCTGCGTTTAGTCATAGAAATGCTTACGGTAAGTTCACACTGCGTTGGTTTTTTTTTTTACACTGCGTTTTTGCGTTTTTGGCTGCGTTTTGCTGCGTTTTTGCTCACTGCGTTTTTATGCGTTTTTTTTTTAAGATTTTTAGAAAAAAATAAAAAAAAGGTCTGTCATATCTTCTTCAATATGTTTTCCATTCTCCAGTAATGTATGCAAGAGAGCAGACAGTTGCAGAACTACAAGGCTCAACATGCTCCATCCAGGACTGTATGCTGGAGGGAGAGGCAGTGGGAGCAGAACTACAAGGCTCAGCATACTTCATCCATAGTGTATGCAGGATAGCAGACAGCAGCTGCAGAACTACAAGGCTCAGCATACTCCACCCAGGACTGTATGCAGGAGTTTTTTGCCCCCCATCGCCATATTTTGGTATGCTAGCCAGGTACAGCAGGCAGCCACGGGCTGCCTACTTGTACCCGGCAGGGAAGCCCTTTTTTTTTTTTTTAAATTATTTCACGAATGTCATGAAATAATTAAAAAAAAATGACGTGGGCTTCGCCCAATTTTTGTATCCGGCCAGGTACAATTAGGCAGGTGAGGATTGGAATCCGCAGTGCAGGGTGCCCAAGCTTTCTGGGCACCCCCACTGCGAATTGCAGTTCGCAGCCACCCCAGAAACTGGAGCTTTTGTAGAAGCGCCATCTTCTGGCGCTGTATCCAACTCTTCCAGTTGCGCTGGTGACGGGTGGCTCGCTGGGTAATAATGGGGTTAGGGCTAGCTGTATATTATCAACTGTCCCTAAGCCCGAAATTCATGGTGTCACACCAATATTAGACATGGCCACCATGAATTTCTAGTACAGATTAAAAAAAACACAACACACAAATATTTTTATTAGAAATAAAACACAACACAATTAGTGACCCCATCTTTATTGACATAAAGAACCCCCCCACCCACCTCCACAGTAATCCTGGGTCAAGGGTCCCGTGCCGTCCAATCCGGATCCAATATCATCTGATCGGTTTGCTGGAAGGCGATGTGTCAGCTTCAAGGGCCTGAATCACATGACACATCAGCTGATTGTATAAAAGCTGTTTATACAATCAGCTGATGCATCAGTGCAAAAAACAAAAAAATACTCACTTCTGTGCAGACTCCCGTCTGATCTGTGCAGAAGCCGGCGGTAATCATCTGATGAAGTCTCCTGACGGCATCAGCTAATAGTTTAGCCGGCCAGGGGGTAAAAAGCCGGCCTCACCGCGAGACTTATACGATCGGCTGATTCCGTCAGGTGACCGCATCAGCTGATCATCGCCAGGCCCTGCAGCCATCGGACGTATCCAGGGAGTCTGCACACAGCCGAACTGGGGGTGGCGGTACCGGGAAGAGGAGCTGGGAGCAGACATGTCAGGAGTCTGCAGAAAGGTGAATATGATATTTTTTTTTTTTTTCTACTGTTCACTTTTTTGATTTCACAGCTGCTTCCACCTCCTGTCTGGATATGGCGCAGGACGGGAGCGGACATGGTGCCGGACGGGAGGTGGAAGCAGGGGTGGCGGTACCGGAAGGATCCACTCTTCTGGGTTTACCAACACAAGGAATCCTCTTCCTGTACACGTGATTGTACTACCCACCCCTTGCGTTTATAGCTGTGTTTATAGTCAAAGAAACGCTTAGGGTCCCGTCACACATAACGACGCCCCAACGATCCAACCAGTGATCCGACCTGGCAGGGATAGTTGGTGCGTCGCTACATGGTCGCTGGTGAACTGTCAATCAGGCAGATCACCATAGCAGCCAGCCACCAGCGACCCGTGTAACGACGCTGTGCTTGGTAACCAGGGTACACATCGGGTTACTAAGCAAAGCGCTTTACTTGGATACCCGATTTGTACCCTGGTTACCAGCGTACGCCGCTCTCAGGCTGCCAGCGATGGCTCCCTGCACACGTAGCTGTAAAAAGCTACAGTTGCGCTTTTGGTGATTGAACCGTTATCTAACGGTAACTCGAACGGTCGAACGTTAAGCAAATCGTTCGAGTTAATCAAACGAATCAAACATTGCCAAAAACAACTCGAATTTGAAATTGGCGAACGGTTCGATTCGAACAACGTTCATCTCTACTCTTTTTAATAGAGATGAGTGAACCTTCCAAAGTTTGGTTTGTCGGTCTTTGGCGAACCTCCCGATATTTTCTGAATGGTTAGTCAAGAGTTTTTAAATCCCATTGGATTCAATAGGAGGAAAAACCTAAAGCAGCGAAAACACCTTGTGGGGTGGGGTTGAAATGCTTCCAAAACAGCAAAAACAAGTTTTACAGTGCATCCCCACTGTTTTGGCACAGCCATTAGCTTCCTGACATAAGGTGGCTGAGAGACAGGTGTAGGGCTGGTGTTCCCACACCCCTGCCAGTACAGGCAAGACACAACTTTGAAACCCATCTTGGAGTCTTGATATTTAAAAACCTTTCAGGCAGACAGCAGAACCGTGGTATCAATTTTCCCCCTTCCCCCATTTCCCCATAGTGTCTTTGCACAGCAGTCAGGTATAGTCCATGCACCACACAAGATGTAGCCTGGCATTTCCATTTTTAAAATCAGGAGGTGGATGAGTGACAGTGTGCTGCCCCTGCAGCGGATCGAACCGCTCAGATTCGGGGCCACACTCAAATGTAAAAGGGGGTTATTTACAGGGGATTTGGTATAGTTCGTGAGGCCACCCGTGGTGTACGGTAATTGGAAGTAACGCCGCTGCCGTTGGGAGTACCCGGGTTGATGGAGTGGGGAAGCAAGATGACGTAACCCTCCACAGGTAGGGGTAGGCCCTGGGACTCTGGATGGTGATGTGGGGACGCAGTGCAGGGGACTGTCAGTGTTCCGGGATTTCCAGTTTACTTCTGAAGGATCTTGCCCTTTGTTAACATGGAGTTTTCTGTTCTGTTGCCCTACTTCCTGTTCATCGGTTTAAAAGCCCGCCCCTAAGCTTAGTCTAGTTGCTTGAGTATACTGCTTACTGTCTACTCCTGCCCCGCTGCTCTCATTTTCTGGTTGGTATTTTGGATCCTGGTGAATCACCTGACATCGGCCCTGGACTCCACCTGGTCTCATCGAGCTGTGCACTCTCTGGTCCCGGACTCTGTCGGCTGTCTCTGGTTGGTGTTTGTGCCCGGTCCCGTCCAGTACATATCCACCCTAGGACCTGCATTCCACATCCCGTACGGATATTTTTGGACTATAACCTGTTGCCCTTTCGTGTCCCGGCTGCTGCGCATTTAGGCCTTCTGGGGTGATCGCCAGACAGCCCCTGTATAGGGGTTTGCACCTGGTGGCCTCCCTGGGGGAGTCCGGTGCGTGGTCCCGGGAATTCCCCTTTGCTCCGAACCTGGCAGGTATATATTGTGTTTATGTTCTTTTCTGTGTACATATTGTTGGTGGCATATTATAAAACTTCTTTGCACCAAGAACCTGTCTCTGGTTGTCATTGCCCTAATGCAATCGAAATCCTCAGTTCATACAATAGTATTACAGGGACAGTCGGGTACTCACTCAGCAATGAAGCAGACGCTGACAACAGGGTAAACCAAGTCTCTGGCTGCCATTGCCTATCGAGGGGAGCTCGTCCGGGTCCCGTCCCCTGCAGCACTGCCGGTGGTCCATAACCTGCCTCTTGGCACAAATTTAGATTGTCCGTAGTGGCCCGGTAGCTTGGAGCTATCCGGGCCCCACTCCCTACTATGGCTAAGTGAAAGAGCCTGCTCTCAGGGCTCATGCTTGTGATTTCAGTGGGCCGCTTGCTAGGAAAGCCCTATCCCCCTCATTGCGCTAGTGCCCCGATTTTGGAGCTGGTGGGAACAGTCCATAAAGGCCCTGTCCTCCGCAGGTTAATTGCCGGGTCGCCTGAAGCGTCTTCCCGACCTAGGGTCCGTGTACATGCCTTCGGTCCCGGACCGGTGATAGGACCAGGCTGTTGACCGTCCTTCTCAATGGGTTCCAGGCACCTAGCTTCAATCCCCTGCGACTGGGGGTCCGACTCCATTAGGTCTAAAACACCGTCTGCGACCTAGTTTACTTCTTCCCTGGGAGCTCCAACTCCCAGCTTCCTCAGAGCTCCTCACAGCTCGAGGGCCTACTCCACTTTGCTTGACACCTCCCACCTCCCTGTCTGACCCCCCTAGGTGGGCGGCCCTATTCCTGCTTAAGCAGCCCACTGGTGTGCCTGACAGGTGTGGTGCAACGTGTATCTAGGATTTGTGAATGCTGGTGGAGGCAGTACTGCAGGATAGAGACCCAGAACCATGGGGGGATGAATACTGCACGGGGAGGGTAGTTTGTGCAGTACCCTGTGACGACCTTAATAGTCCAGGGGCGTCACAACAGGATTAGGCCTCTTGATCCCACACCCCTGCCAGTACAAGCAAAAGACAATTTGGAGACCATATTTGGAGTCTCAATATTTCCAAAAATTAAAGTCAGACAACAGGAAAAATGGCAACAATTGGCACAGACTACAAATAGTCGAACGCCGCAACATGGATGTGTGGGGTCTTCACAGTAACGAGACCTGAACCTGCATTTCTACCTTCACCAGAGACCGCAAGATGGCAGATAGGTGTATGGCTGGTGTTTTCAGATCCCTAGCACTACACCATCAACTAGTCTACACAGTCTGGGATTGGGTTGGCAAAGTCATCCACGACTTGTTCATCTTTATGAAAATTAGGTGGTCTACACTTTCAGGGGACAGCTGGATGCTGGATGAAGACCAAAATGCAAAAGGGTCCAAACCCATCAATATTGAGCTCTAGATACTCCTGCACCATCCTCTCCAGTTGTTCACTATGTGTCAGACTTGTACTCTGCTCTGCTGATGCATGTGATGGTCTAAAAAATGTGTCCCAAACTTCAAAGACATTGCTTCTTCCATTTGAACTGCTGCTACTGTTAGTGTTCCTGCAGTGACAACTCAACATTCCCGTTGTTGGAATTCTAGAACTGCAAAGCACACTGTGTTTTATGCCACTAAACTTTAACCCCTTCACGACCATGGACGGAAAGATCCGTCATGGTGCCCTGGGCCTTAACGACCAAGGACGGATCTTTCCGTCATGGCGTAATCGCGGCACCGGAGCCACCGGTGACTGCAATCGGTTAACATAAACCGCAGATTCGGGGAGGAGGGGACCTGTTCCTGACCTCAGGAGGGGTGGTGCCTCCTCCCCGGACCTACGGAGGCTGTGATTGGTTGAGCGGCGTTCGTCAGCCAATCACAGCCACTGTAATGTTCCAGCCACTTAAAGTAACTGAAACATTGAAATCCAGCCCTGGCCAGTGCAGCTATAGCACTGGCCATTGGCTGGAGCTGGGTGACCTCACTGGATCACCCTCCCCCAGCTCCAGTAGCTCTGATTGGAGAGATCGGCCTTGTGACCGCTGTCTCCAATCACAGTGGACCTGTTGCCGGAGACCGCCCCATCAGCTTCACTTGTCGGCCCTGCAGCACGCCAGCACAGTGAGTGTATACAGTGCAATGGCAGGGCGACAAGATCCGGTCCCATGCTGTTATGTGACCAGAGCATGGGACCCGGAAGTTGCCGCGCTGCCATTGCACTGTATGAAACCGGCCTCCCGATCCGCCGCTGCCCTCTGCGATCTGCCACACCACCCGCACCCCCACCCCTCGTATCTGATGCCCGCACCCTCACCCCCACATTTCCCGATCCGCCGCTGCCCTCCGCAATCTGCCACACGCACCCCCACCCCTCGTATCTGCTGCCCGCACCCTCACCCCCACACCTCCCGATCCGCCGCTGCCCTCCGCGATCTGCCACCCGATCTGCTGCCCGCACCCCCACACCTCCCGATCCGCCGCTGCCCTCCGCGATCTGCCACCCGATCTGCTGCCCGCACCCCCACCCCTCGTATCTGCTGCCCGCACCCTCACCCCCACACCTCCCGATCCACCGCCCTCCATCTGCCACAGTGCCACCGGTCCCCCCCCGATCTGCTGCCCGGCCCCTTTCCCTCGTGATCGGCTGCTCGACCCCTCACCTCCGTGATGTGCTGCCAGCCCCCTCCACTCGAGATCGGCTGCCCGCTTCCTCCTCCGTTATGTGCTGCCCGGCCCCGCCCCCTCTCCGTTATGTGCTGCCCGGCCCCGCCCCCTCTCCTCCGTTATGTGCTGCCCGCTCCCCCCCCACCTCTCACCCCCGTGATCAGCTACTCGCCCCCTCCCCTGTAACCCCCGTGATATGCGCTCCCTCCCCTGTCACCGCCGTGATGTGCGCTCCCTCCCCTGTCACCCCCGTGATGTGCGCTCCCTCACCTGTCACCGCCGTGATGTGCGCTCGCTCACCTGTCACCGCCGTGATGTGCGCTCGCTCACCTGTCACCCCCGTGATGTGCGCTCCCTCCCCTGTCACCCCCGTGATGTGCGCTCCCTCACCTGTCACCCCCGTGATGTGCGCTCCCTCACCTGTCACCCCCGTGATGTGCGCTCCCTCACCTGTCACCCCCGTGATGTGCGCTCCCTCACCTGTCACCCCCGTGATGTGCGCTCCCTCACCTGTCACCCCCGTGATGTGCGCTCCCTCACCTGTCACCCCCGTGATGTGCGCTCCCTCACCTGTCACCCCCGTGATGTGCGCTCCCTCACCTGTCACCCCCGTGATGTGCGCTCCCTCCCCTGTCACCCTCGTGATGTGCGCTCCCTCCCCTGTCACCCTCGTGATGTGCGCTCCCTCCCCTGTCACCCCCGTGATGTGCGCTCCCTCCCCTGTCACCCCCGTGATGTGCGCTCCCTCCCCTGTCACCCCCGTGATGTGCGCTCCCTCCCCTGTCACCCCCGTGATGTGCGCTCCCTCCCCTGTCACCCCCGTGATGTGCGCTCCCTCCCCTGTCACCCCCGTGATCTGCTGTCCGCTCTCCCTCACCTCTCACCCCCGTGATCTGTGCTCTGCTCACCTGTCTCCTCCGTGATCTGCGCTGCGCTCCCTCCCCCACCTCTCACCCTCCCCGATCTGCTGCCTCCTTCATCTCCTGTGATCCAGCTGCCTAGATCCATCCTGTAGGGTAACTATCCTCAATCTCACCTCCCACTCCCCTTCCCACCCATCCCCCCCCCATCCCCCCCTCCGCCCATCCTCTGCCGCTCCTGCATCCACTGCGCCCTCTCCCATCCGCTCCCACCCTATCCCAGCCGCCGTCTCACAATCACAGATGCTCCCTTTATATGCCGCTGCCCCCCCATCTGCCGCCGCCCCATCTGCCCCCCCCCCCATCTGCCACTGGTTTTTTTTTTTTCTATGCCATGGGGGTCTAGTTTCCAAAATGGAGTCACATGTGGGGGAGCTCCACTGTTTCGGCACCTCAGGGGCTCTCCAAACGCAACATGGTGCGGCTAACGATTCCAGCTAATTTTCTGTTCAAAAAAGTAAAATGACGCTCCTTCCCTTCCGAGTCCTGCCGTGCGCCCAAACAGTGGTTTTTCGCCACATATGAGGTATCTGCGTGCTCAGTAGAAATTGCCCAACAAATTTTGGGGATTCATTTAATCCTGCTACCCTTGTGAATATGAAATATTTGAGGCTAAATTAACATTTTTGTTGCAAAAAGTAAAATGTTCATTTTTTCCTTCCACATTGCTTTAGTTACTGTGAAGCACCTGAAGGGTTAATAACCTTCTTTAATGTGGTTTTGAGTAGCCTGAGGGGTGCCGTTTTTGGAATGGTGTCACTTTTGGGTGTTTTGTGTCATGTAGACCTTTCAAAATCGCTTCAAATGTGATGTGGTCCCTAAAAAAAAGTGGCTTTGTAAATTTTGTTGTAAAAATGAGAAATTGCTCAAACTTTGAACCCCTATAACTTCATTAAATTTTTTTTTTTTCCCAAAATTGTTCTGATGTAAAGTAGACATGTGGGAAATGTTATTTATTAATTATTTTGTGTCATATGTCTCGTTGGTTTAAGAGCATAAAAATTCAAAGTTTGAAAATTACAAAATTTTCAAAATTTTCGCGAAATTACCGTTTTTTTTTCACAAACGCAAAAAATATCGGCATAAATTTACCACTAACATGAAGCCCAATATGTCACGAAAAAACAATCTCAGAATCACCGGGATCCGCTGAAGCGTTCCAGAGTTATAACCTCATAAAGTGACACTATTCAGAATTGCAAAAAATGGCCTGGTCTTTAGGGTCAAAATAGGCTTGGGGCTGAAGGGGTTAAGGTAAGAAAATTCATGCTTAAAGTAAGTCTTAATTTTTATTTAATTATATATTAAAAAACAGAAGTTTCCTTTATTTTAAGGGACTGGAAAACAACACCGATGTTTACATGTGCAGGTATCACAATACAATCACTAGAAATTATATCAAAATACATAAGAAAATGTATGCACAGTAGGAAGTAAACATAACATCAACCATGAACATAGAGTAGACTATGGATTGATGCACCTCAATATGCTGAATATATGATTTAAATCCTATGAATGGCACTGATGTAACTTTTGTATGCTAACTACGCAATCATATATGAGCAAATCATATACTACTGACAATACTGTGATAGAATTGAACATAACCACATCCTAAATGCTCAGGTAAGGAGAAATCATAGCTATACATATCAAATACTAATAGCCTGAGCAAACACAATTCCTAGGTGGACAGTCCCACCACCCCGACGCATATTTTGCCCAGCTTCTTCCTGTGCAACGACTGTCTGGACCTTACAGAAAATGGTATCCCTTACTCCTCCTCCTAATCTGCTTCCTCTGGGACCACCACATCTTCCTGCAGAATATTCAAAGTGTGAATCGTCAGTGCTAACCATCTTTGTAGCATTTCAATACTGTGCAGGAGGAAGCAGAGGTCCTTCATCTGTGCCCACTCCACAGTCACGATTTGTCCCAGATAAGAACTGTGGTGTCCCAGGCTATGCGTCATGACAGTGCACCAGGGCTTGCAGCTGCCACAGTCACTGCAGCATAGTTAGAGTGGCATTCCACCAGTTCGTCACATTGCATATCAACCAGTTAACCAGCAGGCCAAAAGACCTTTGTAGCGATGCAAGTCAATTAGCCGCAGGGTGCAAATGGCGGAAGTGAGCACACAGTGACCGTGCCTTCTGCAGCACTGCATCCAGGCCTGGATAGTAGCCTTGAAATTGCTGTACTTTCCTGCTAGCATTGAGACATGTGATGGTGTTTCAGCGGCAGTCTTGTTTTGCATATTTTCCCAGGGGGGCCTTGTTCTAGAATCACTGCGTTGAGAAACACGTGATGGTGTCTCCGTGGTGGTGGATGTTGATCTCCCTAAGGTCAATCATCTTTGCTTATGTTGAAATTGCTGTACAACCAGGTTGAGGATGTGAACCATGAAAGGCACATTTGTGATGTTGCCCAGACGTAGGGCCACCACCAACTTTGCACAGTTATCACACACAGCCTTCCCTGGCTCCAGGTTCAGTGGCGACAGCCATTGATCAAACTGGACCTGGAAATCGGAACACAACTCTGCAGCTGTGTGACTGCCTTCTCTAATGCATATTAATTTCGGCACTGCCTGATTGCATTGAACTCTGGCTGCTCTATACAGAAGTGGGGGGGGGATCTCTCTGCACTGTTGGAATGTGTTTTACATTAAGGGAAAGGTTGAAAGCAGAGGTGGAGGAAGCAGAAACAGTGGAGGAAGTGTTAGATCCAGAAGTTTGTCCTGCAAGCCTTGGGGATTTCAGGACTTAGAAAGCAGTTCCTTCTCTGCCTGCCCCCACAGCAGCCAGAGTAACCAGGTGCCCAGTCAGGGAGATGTAACGCCCCTGGCCATGCTTGCTCGTCCATTTGGCAGTGGTGAAATGCACCCTGGGAGACATTGTTTTTTGAGGAAAAGGTAATCTTGGCTGCAACATGATGGTGTAGCGCAGGCACAGCTTTATTAGAGAAGTAATGGTGACTGGGCAACTGATACTGGGGGACTGCAATGGCCATCAGCTTTCGGAAACCCTTCATGTATCCACCAGGCGGGAAGGCAGCATTTCTGTGGCCAGCAGATTGGATATGGGGAAGTTCAAGCTCTTAGCTTTGGCATGTGTAGTAGGAAATAATGTTTTCTGTGATCAGAACTGCGGGACCGAGGGATGTCTGGTGTGCTGAGAGAGGGCAGAGTAGGCTGTACACAACAAACTGGTGGATTAGGAGAGAAGTGCAGGCAGAGATGTTATGGGGGATTGAAAAACGTGGTGTACTCAGTCTGTGAAATTAGTCAAAAACCACAGTAATGCCCATTTCTGTAACAACGGACGGGCTCTCACTCACCCCAACTGTGGGGAAAGCTGAGAAGGAAAAAGGCAGGGCACTACTCTATATAGTCAGGATCAGTTCACAACCAAGCATGTCACTGCTGTACACTCTGCCGGTAATGCATTTAACAGTTTTTTTGCCAGGATAATCACAGCTCCGTGGTGCTCATATACAAAGTCCACAAGAGTTCAAGGCATAAAAGGTAAGAAACAATCTGTGCACTCACCGGTTGTTTGCTGTGTGGAAAAACCTTTTATTCAGGCATCGGAGTTACATGCTGTGCAGGGAGGGGAGAGGGAAGGAACCTTATAAACAGTGGTCTAATTGTCTTCCCTATATAAAAGAAGCCGCAAGGGCAGAAGACGATATAGACCACCATTTTTGTTCGGCATGTAATTAGTTGTTTCGTTGTGTGCCATATATCGCCTACTCTAAAGGATTTTTCTGTTACATGATATTGGCAAAAGGAGCAATTTCCACATCTGTGGTTACCCACTGGTCCTGTGCCATGCAACCATGTTTTGGGGGGAACGTACCGATTTTTAACCAAGACATCTCCAATATTTTTTGTACGTCTATAGGAAATAATAGGTCTGTTACTGGCTATCTCTGATAATTCTTTTTTCTTTTTCTATAATGTGCCAGTTCTTATTAATGATGGATCGAATGATCTTATCCATCGGACCATATTTAAAATTAAACACAAACCGTTGTTGCGTTTTTAGCTTGTGTTTCATTATTATTAGTCTGGGGGTGTCTTGGTTGATTTTTTTTCTATTCCCTATGGCATTTTTTTCCCAGGCTCGTTCCTGTGCCAATACAATCTCGGACCGTGGGTAACCATGTTCCAGAAATCTCAATGTCAGATCATCAATTTGTTTGGACAGCCTCACAGGGTCATTATTAATTCTATAAACTCGCAGGAACTGACTGTATGGTATCGATTGAAGGACATGTCTGGGATGTGCACTTTTATGGTGTAGTTAGACCACTGTTTATAAGGTTCAGAGAACATCGGAATTCCATCTCCACGGGGATAGGTGCTACTCGATTGATCAATCATATGATAACTACACATAATGCAGACTGCAATTTATTAACCTTTGCTGGACTGGAACTGGTGGAAACACCAGTAGGGGGCGGTGATACCCACAAACTACTGCTCCGCAAAGAAGCTCAATATATCATGAGATAAAAGGCTATGAGCCAAATTGGCTTCAATGATAAAAATGACTTAGTAGTCTTTTTAGGCTAAATTAATTTTTAGTTGCCTGCCGTACATTGCACTCTTCAGTTTGTCACATCACCTGTATAGGTTTTGTTTTTAACATTGTTTTAATCACTCCCCTTTTGATGACCGCTTGACTTGTTAATTTAAATATCAGTATGTGATGTCACAATTAATCAGACCCGTCGAAGCACCGCAGGTGTGTGAAACGATCGTCGTCTACACGTGCTGCCTGTTCCTTCCCTCTCCCCTCCCTGCACAGCATGTAACTCCGATGCCTGAATAAAAGGTTTTTCCACACAGCAAACAACCGGTGAGTGCTCATATTTTTTCTTACCTTTTTATGCCTTGAACTCACCACAACTGTAGTTGGTAAACAAGTGGAGGATCTTCGGGCGGAGACCTGGGTGAGAACAGTTACCAAAGTGATGGAGGAAGGAGCATCAGATGTTGGGGCATCTGGTGCTTGGGAATGCCTGCTAGGCCACATTTTAGTGCAGTAAGATTCCCAGAGTAACGCATGTTGGTTGGTCATGTGATGGTTTATGCAGGTAGCAGACAAATTTATTTGAATTTCTGCCTCAGCCGAGTCATTTTTTACAAAGTTTTCAGAGAACGTGAGATGGGTCATCCATTCCGGTCGCAAAAAAGGTCCAGGCTAGGCAGCCCTTGCTGACCATGTGAAATGTAGACGTACCACTGCTGCTGTATACAGCCATAGTTGTGGCTGAGGATGCAGTGATTGCCTTAGTTGCATTACTCAGTGACTGTGTGGGAAACACCTTGTCTTCCTTCTCCACCACCTCTGCTGAGCTACTCAGCTGCATGCCTCTGGGTTAACACCACCTGGCATCTACAACTTTGTCACCCTATACTTTGTCCCACTGCTCACCCTGATAGTGACCCTCCTCCTCTTTATGCCCTGACATCACAGTACAGTACCCATGCGCCTCAGGGATCTGCGTCTCATCATCCCCTACAAACCCGGGGATTAACTACTGTTGATGAGGGTCTGGATCTTGCTAGGACCCTACTTTGCCCGCTCCTGGATCCAACTGATAAAGATTTTGGGCATTAGTGCAGATGCTTGCCTCCTCTTCTTCAGTCAGTGAATATTTGGAGCAGACCTCAGATGCCCATTGGATAGGATGTGTGAACAGTTCTGCAGGCGCGCCCATGTGTGGTTCCCCACAGTCAGATGGGGAGTTTTGACTCATGGGGATGCAAGTGTAATTGGGGTGGCATCTCTGAGGAATTAACTGCCGTCCACTCTAGCACATGCAATTTCTGGCCCTCTTTTACAAGTTGAAGCAATGTGCAACTACCAAAGAAATTTGAGTGGAGTAGCCCATCCAGTAACGGAAGTTATCAGTCCTCTAGGGATAGGACAAGCTGGTCTTTGCTCATTAGTGCTTTACTAATGATAGGACGTCCCACATGTACAGCTCAAACACCACATGTACAGCTCGAACACCCCATCTATTTCCCCTTTTACCACGACCTCGTGATTTACCACTCATGTTTGATGTGCTCTTCCCCTTTTGAAACAAATGGTTTACAACCCTAAGCCTAAACCTGTCAGAGGCAAAAGTAAAATTATGTATTTCTTGGCTGAGATGGAAATATTGGGATGGCACACAGAAGTACCAATACCTATTTAGATGGTTCACTGGCAAATTTTTAGCAGGCACTAAAAAGTACCAATACCTATTGAGATAGTTCAGGTCATGTGTGACAGACAGTCATGTGGTTTCTGGCAATAGGAGGTCACAGTGTTTGGCTGTGCAAAATGCTCCCTGAGTTTCTATTGTTCCCACTGTTAGTATTTATTCTATTAAGTAGCTTTCCTACTGGGTTTTCATCTCTTTCCCCTTTTGCAACCTATCTAGGGTGGTGAGGAACCACAGGGACCAGCAGTAGGTTTGATCGGGGGTCACCATCTCCCACTTCCCTAAACACAGGGTTTCCCTTCCCTTCCCTTTTGCCATACGCTTGGTACTTCCACGTACCTAGTGTGACAATTAACTGACAAATTTTTAGCAGGTACTCATAAATAGCAATACCTAATTATAATATCAAATGCCAATTTGTGGCACACACCTTTCCCTATACTACACGTCTCTATTCTACACTATAGCTCTCCTTTCTATCTCAACTACCTACTGTATGATTAAATCCATAGCTAAGGTAACTGTCTAGCAGCAGCACCTTCCCTAAGCTTTAACAATCACAAAATGGTGCAGACGCCGCATGTCCACATTTTATATGCAGAGGGACATGTGACTTAGGCAGCCAATGTGAAAAGTCCTTGTGTCTGAACCTTTTCTGCGCTGTCATTGGCTGCAGGACCATCCACACATAAAGTTAAAGTAAAGCAAAAAGTGTGCCACTCCTCTGGCCTCTCCCCATCCCCTCCCGCCACTAAACACATCCCACTATTCATCATACAGCACCACAATCCTATCTAAAAGCCTCATATGTTATTAATGCATTTTGGAAAATGAAAATAGCTGATCATTATATGGTTTTCCCAAAAATGTTCGTGTACACGTCGTCAAACCGGAAAGAGAAACGCTCATACCAAATTTGAAATTTTGAAACTTTGCTTATCTTTACTCTTAAAGTCAAATGGCAAGCCTTCATCAAGAACTGCCAGATGCACAAATGAAGTCCGAACACTAACTATTGCCATAACCAGAAATTGCACTATAAATTTTGGGATCCATTTCCTCCTGTTTTTCTTACTAAAAAATAAAAAAAAAACAAAATAAAATTTCTGTGGAAAGTGGAACGTTTGATTTCCTCAACCCAACGTTATACAATTCTATGACACACCTGTAGGTTAAAAATGCTTCCAAAACCCCTAAATGTATTCCCTGAGAGGTGTAGTTTCTAAAATCGGGCCGCATTGGGGGGATTTCTAGTGTTTGGCACCTCAAGGGTTCTGAAAGTGGCATGACCAAACCATTCCAGACTAATTAGCATTTCTTTCCCTTTTGAGCCCTGCCATGAGGTGTCCATCAGTAGTTTATGACCACATATGGGATATTGCCACATTTGGGGTAATTTGTTTTACATATTGTGAGTTCATTTTCTCCTCTTACCCCTTGTGAAAAAGAAAAGATAGTGGCTAAAACAATTTTCATGAAATAATTTTACATTTTCACATCCCAATGTTATAAACTTGTGTAGCATCAGTGGATCCAATAAGATAACTAAACCACTAGATAAATTCCTTGAGGGGAGTAGTTTCCAAAATGGGCTCACTTGCTCAGTTGTGGGGGTTTTCTGCTATATTTGGCATCTTGAGGGCCTTACAAATGGGACATGACATCCAGCCAATATTGCGCTCCAAATTTCATATAATGCTCCTTTTTTTTCTGTGCCAAAACAGTAGTTGACAACCACATATGGGGTATCAGTATGCTGAGATAAAATTGCACTTTCCTTTTGGCCCTTAAAGTCACATCTCTGGTGATGGAACGCGTGGGGAAACACCCCTTATGTAAGCTGATCTGTGGAACACGCACCACTGGCATGGCATGGCAGTGGGTAGTTAGATTATAGAACAACTTTTTTTTTTTTTCTTTTTTTTTTTTTTTTTTTTGGTCTGGAACTACGATGGAATTATTTGGTCTGACTTACTGATTTATACCGATGGTGTTTTCACCATAGCTTTACTCTAAGTGTACTGCACCCAGGCTCCCTACTTATCCTACACTGAGACAGGGTTGGTGGTGTCAGATAAAGTGGTCTATTAATATGGCATGGGTTATATTCATGCAGGTTTAATTAAGCCCGTGCTTGCATGTTTGCCTTTTGTATCAAATTTGCCATTTTATTATCAGCACACTAGTATTTTATTATAGTACTAGATCTGGGGTGTTTGTTAACGGTTAATCTGTGACGTTTTTTAAATGTTTTTAATATTGCACTTTTTTCTCTTCATGTGACATCTATTTATGTATGTTTATTTTTGATAGAGGAAAGAAGGAACATCCAGCTCTTCAGGCGAGGAAAGCCATGGTCTTTATTTTAGCATGCAGACAACGGATGACATGACCAGCACAGCACTACGCGTTTCAGGTGAAACAATCACCCTTCTTTCTTCTATTTGCAATATCGAGCTGTGGCAGTGCCTGTCTGTGCTCCAGGGAGAGGCCAGGAGTCAGCGTGTACACGGTGAGCTGATATACATAAATTGGTTTATTTTTGAACCAATAAAATATATATTTTTTTTTTTTTTGTCTATATACACGGAGTTGCTTGGTTGATCCCTATTATACAGAAATTCTTTCATCTTACATTTGTCTGTTGTTACTGTTGGAGATCCCAAGAGGGGAAAGGTGCCCCCTGTCTTTTTATTATTGAAAGATATAAACTTTGGGGCTAAAGCAGCATTTTCATGGGAAATAAAAGTAAAGGCCGCTTTACACGCTACGATATCGGTACCGATATCGCTAGTGTGGGTACCCGCCCATGCCGCACAACATCGCCCAGACCCATCACACTACTTACCTGCCCGGCGACATCGCTGTGCCCGGCGAACCGCCTCCTTTCTAAGGGGGGCAGTTCGTTCAGCATCACAGCTGCATCACTAAACTGCCGCCCAATAGAAGCAGAGGGGCGGAGATGAGCGGGACATAACATCCCGCCCACCTCCTTCCTTCCGCATAGCGGCCGGGAGGCAGGTAAGGTGAGGTTCCTCGTTCCTGCGGTGTCACACGGAGCGATGTGTGCTGCCGCAGGAACGAGAAACAACTTCGTTACTGCTGCAGTAACGATTTTTGAGACTGGACCCCCATGTCACTGATAAGCGATTTTGCACGTTTTTGCGACGATGCAAAATCGCTCATAGTTGTCACACGCAACGGCATCGCTAATGCGGCCGGATGTGAGTCACCAATTCCGTGACCCCAACGAGTTCGCATTAGCAATGTCGCAGCGTGTAAAGCCCCCTTAATTTTCATTGCCAAGTCCCAATGTTAAAAATTTTTGTGAAGCACCGGAGTCCACAAAAGTCATTATTCCAGCCCAAATTGCAATACAAATTTAAATATCTTGCCTCCCCCTACAAGCTCTGCTGTGTACCCAAACAGTAGTTTCTGACCAAATATAGGGTATCTGCGTACTCTGGAGAAAAAGAAATTACAAAACAAATTGTGCTATCCAATTTCTCCTGTTATCTTTGCAAAAGGAAAAATTTGTGGCTAAAAACAGTATTTTCATGGAAAAAAAATGATAATATTTCATGTTCCAATGTAATAAACTTTTATGAAATCCAAAAAGGTCTGTACACCCATAGATTTATTGCTTACAAAATTCAATTACTCTGCTGTTTTGGCTCCTTGGAATCATGAATAGATAAGAAAGTCGGGTTTAACACTGCGCTAAAACCATGAAGCCAAACGATATGATGAATTCTTTGCTATATTTTCTTTATTTAGGCCAAGTCAACGCGTTTCAAAGGCATGTCCGCCTTCTTAATCAGGACAAAGGAAAAGACAGCATGATACCAATTGCTACTTGGGGATACATATATATTGAAAAAGAGGCTTCACGTCTACACAGGTGATGTCAGCCAAGAAGTAACTGAACATCACGTGTGTGAAAAACAGAAAGAAGTGGAGAAAAAAATGGAAGAAACAGATAGAAGAAAGAGAGAGGATTGAAAGAGATTAAAACCAGAGAGGGTGTACACTTATGTCTGTAAAAAAAATTTTTCTTTAATAAAAACAAATGTAAAAAAATGTGTTTTATTTATAAAGCTTGTGCCTAAAAATACATAAAAATATAGTGTCAGGTCGCTGACAAAACAATCAACAAAAAAAATGCAAAAATATATATACGTATAATACTGGAAATGATCCAGCAGTAAAAAAAGAGAGGGGGTTTTTGCTTTAATAAAAACAGATATGCTATATTTGTAAAGCTTACGCCTAAAAATACATAAAAATATAGTGCCAGATCACTGACAAAACAATCTGCAAAAAAGTGAAAAAATATATAAATGTATGATACTGGAGATGATCCAGCAGTGGAAAAAAAGGGGGGGGTTTTTGTGAGGTACAAAAATGTGGAAAAAAAGGGGGTGAGACACACGGGTTTTTTTTTCTTCTTTAAAAACCAATGTAAAGAAATGTGCTATATTTGTAAAGCTTGCGCCTAAAAATACATAAAAATATAGTGTCAGGTCGCTGGCAAAACAATCAGCAAAAAGTGCAAAAATATATAAATGTATGAATACTGGAGATGATCCAGCAGTGAAAAGAAAGGGGGTTTTTGTGAGGTACAAGAATGTGAAAAAAGGTGGGACACACGGGTTTATTATTTTAATGAGAAGAGGTGTAAAAAAATATGCTTTATTTGTGAAGCTTGCGCCTAAAAATACATGAAAATATATGGTGTCAGATCGCTGACAAAACAGCAAAAAGGTGCAAAAATATAAATATGTATAATACTGGAGATGATCCAGCAGTGAAAAAAAGGGGATCTTTTGTGAGGTACAAGAATGTGAAAAAAGGTGGGACACACGGGTTTTTATTTTAATAAAAAACAAATGTAAAAAAATGTGCTTTATTTGTAAAGCTTGCACCTACAAATACATGAAAATATATAGTGTCAGATCGCTGACAAAACAGCAAAAAAGTGCAAATATATATATATATATATATATATATATATATATATATATATATATATATATATATATATATATATATATATATATATATATAATATGATATGATACTGGAGATGATCCAGCAGCGGAAAAAAAAGGGGGATTTTGTGAGGTACAAAAATATGAAAGAAAGATGGGACACACGGGCATAGGGAAAAAAACTCCATTGTGCTATGTGAGGTGCTGAAAGGGGTGAAATGAGTTCAAGGCGTGGGAAGAAAGTTATCTGCGCATGCGTGCGCATGAAAGAGCGGGGTGAAAAAAGTTCATGTCGGCATAGAGAACAGGCCGGAACAAAATACAGGGAGTGAAAAAAGGGGGGTAAGTCAAATATGGAAGGAATGAAAAAGATAGTTTCTGGAGAGTGAAACAAATATATAAAGATCAAATTTTGTAATCATCTATCCGAAGGCAAAAAACAGTGTTTGATGGTATCACATTTTAAATAAATACATACAATAGATATAATAAAAATATATAAAGAGTAAAAACCTTTGAGAAACACGCTGAAACCAAATAAATTAATTATCATAACCAACAGATGAAAGGATATATATAAAAAAATTGTATTATAAAAACATACAATCCCACCTTATGATGAAAGCTAGGGAAGGGGGAAGGAATTTTTGGAGTATCTTAATAAATATATAAAAATTATAAAATGTCCTTATTACATTAAGATAAAAAATGGGTGTATAAAAACTTCATGTTTATACAAACCGCATTAGAAAATGTAGAGGAAATGTATATAATATATATCCAAAAAATATTTGTTGGGAATTTATTATTTCACATAAAAACATTAAAAAGATCCAAAAAAAATTTTTTTTAAAAAAATTTTTTTTTTGGGGGTAATAAAGTGAGGATTAAGAAAACAGATCGGTCAATTCATTGAGCCCATGCGGTTTTAGAGTACTGAGCTTGTGGATCCAAAAGGTCTCCTTTTTACTTAATAATTCTAATCTATTTGGTATATCTGAGGGAATATGTTCAATAGGGGTAATTGTACAGGACATCATCTTATTGTGAAATATAGCACAATGTCTAGATAAACTATGCAACATATATCCAATCTTGACATTATGTCGGTGAGAATTTAACCTATTGTGCAATGCCTGGCAAGTCCTCCCCACATACTGCTTGCCACAGATACAATCCAATAGGTAAACGACATGGTCGGTCTGGCAGGTCATATAATCCTTAATAGGGAAAATCTCAGCACCCACATGCGAACAAAACGATATCTTATTATGACCGATGATCTTACAGCAGAGACAGTTTTTTGCATTACATCTAAATGACCCTGTTATAGGGGTTGTAGTGTTAGTGCTCCTAGCATCTTTGAGTCTACTGGGAGCTAAAATATTCTTAATAGTGGGAGCTCTCCTAAAAGTAAAACCCGGTTGGGAGGGTAAAATGCCCATTAGAATGGGGTCATTTAAAAGTATATCCCAGTGTTTTGAAAAAAAATTTTTAATCCTAAAATTGTCACTGCTGTAAGTAGTAATAAAATTGAGGGCAAAATTATTAACAATCGAGCTCACACCGTCTGCTTTATTATCGGGTTGGAAAACTTTCTTAGAAACAAGAAAATCCATTTGTTTTAAAGATCTTGTGGTAGTGAAGGCTTTTTTGATTAAATTACGGGGATATTTTTTCTCCAAGAACCGCTCTTTCAAAATGGCAACCTGATCAGAGAAATCCTCATCTGTTGTGCAATTTCTCCTTATCCTTTTATACTGATTTACCGGTATATTGAGCAACCATTTATCATAGTGTTCGCTATAGAAATTTATATAGCTACTAGAAGGTGGCCCGATTCTACGCATCGGGTATTCTAGAATTTACGTATTGTGTAGTTCATGTATGATTTTTGTTATATATATATATATAGATGTTGTTGTGTGTAGTTACCAAGTGTTTGTGTAGGGCGCTGTACATGTTCTGAGTGTCGCGGGGGGTGAGAGCGGTGTTGTATGTGTGTTGCGTGTGTTGCGTTGTTTGTGGAGCGCTGTGTGTCTGTAGCGTTGTGTGTGTGTGTGTGTGTTGTGCGGTTTGTGTGTGTGTGGTGTGTTTTGGGGGGAGGTATGTTTTGAGCAATGTGTGTGTTGTGCAGTATGTGCGTATATTTGTGTGTGCAGCGTTGTCTGTGTGGGTGTCTGTGTAGGGCGTTGTTTGTGATTCCTAGTGTGTGTGTGTTGTGCAGTGCGCGTGTGTGTGTGTGTTGGGGGGAGGTGTGCACCTCCCATCGTGCTCCACCCGCCATGCTGCGCACTTGCAAACGTGCTCCATCCGCCATGCTGCGCACTCCTAAACGTGCTCCATCCGCCATGCTGCGCACTCCCAAACGTGGTCCATCCGCCATGCTGCGCACTTCTAAACGTGCTCCATCCGCCATGCTGCGCACTCCCAAACGTGCTCCATCCGCCATACTGCGCACTCCCGATCGTGCACCATCCGGCATGCTGCGCACTCCCAAACGTGCTCCATCCGCCATGCTGCGCATTCTCAAACGTGCTCCATCCGCCATGCTGCGCACTCCCAAACGTGCTCCAGTGCGCAGTATGGCGGATGGAGCACGTTTGGGAGTGCGCAGCATGGCGGATGGAGCACGTTTGGGAGTGCGCAGCATGGCGGATGGACCACGTTTGGGAGTGCGCAGCATGGCGGATGGACCACGTTTGGGAGTGCGCAGCATGGGGGATGCAGCACGATGGGGAGTGCGCAGTATGGCGGATGGAGCACGTTTGCTCAGCCTCTCTCCTTCCAGCCTCCCTCAGCATCAGCCTCCCCTCCTCAGCCTTCCTGAGGATCAGCCTCTCTTGTCCCAGCCTCCTTCCTCCCAGCCTTCCCATCCCAGCCTCCTTCCTCCCAGCCTTCCCATCCCAGCCTCCTTCAGCATCAGCATTCCCCTCTTCCCCATGATCAGCCTCTCTGCTCCCAGCCTCCTCCAGCACGGCCTGGTCCTCTGCCGACACTCACACACCCGATCGCATACACTCACACACACCCGATCGCATACACTCACACACACCCGATCGCATCCACTCACACACACCCGATCGCATCCACTCACACACACCCGATCGCATCCACTCACACACACCCGATCGCATCCACTCACACACACCCGATCGCATCCACTCACACACACCCGATCGCATCCACTCACACACACCCGATCGCATCCACTCACACACACCCGATCGCATCCACTCACACACACCCGATCGCATCCACTCACACACACCCGATCGCATCCACTCACACACACCCAATCGCATCCACTCACACACACCCGATCGCATCCACTCACACACACCCAATCGCATCCACTCACACACACCCGATCGCATCCACTCACACACACCCGATCGCATCCACTCACACACACCCGATCGCATCCACTCACACACACCCGATCGCATCCACTCACACACACCCGATCGCATCCACTCACACACACCCGATCGCATCCACTCACACACACCCGATCGCATCCACTCACACACACCCGATCGCATCCACTCACACACACCCGATCGCATCCACTCACACACACCCGATCGCATACACTCACACACACCCGATCGCATCCACTCACACACACCCGATCGCATCCACTCACACACACAGACACTGACGATATCGCACTTACGCGCTCATACTCACAACATCCGGGGATATCACATGCTTCTGGCCATGTGATCCTCCGTCAGGTCCTGGAAGATCACAACAGCACATTTTCGCCGCCGAGAAGCAAGCGATATCCCAGGATGTTGTGAGTATGTGGATGCGATGTGAGGTGTGTGTGAGGTGTGTGTGAGGTGTGTGTAAGAGTGAGTGTGAGTGTGATCTGATGTGTGTGTATGTTTGTGTGTGTGCGTGTGGATCTTCTGGCGCAGCAGGACCTTGATGGGCTTGATACCAACGTATCCACACCACTCCCACCACTGCCGTGCGAGCGGGGGCCGGGGGGGGAGGGTGGGGGGGGAGGGAGTACAGTACTCACCTCCGTGACAGCGCTTGTAACCATGCGAGCATGGTTAGCAACGTATCCACACCAGTCCTGTGCGAGCGGGGGCGGGGGCGGGGGGGGGAGGGGGGGGGTGGGCAGGGAGTACCGTACTCACCTCCGTGACAGCCGTGTCAGTTCGAGAAATGCGCGGGAGGAGGGAGGGGGTGGGGCCAGAGCTAACGTGCATTGCGTGAGGGGGGCGGGGCGTGGCGTGGCCGAATTGCCAATGCCTGCAGGGTGCCGGGGCGAGAGGCCAATCTGTGGGGGGGCGGAGCCTGGGCGAGCGGCTGGCCAATCCGTGTGGGGGCGCAGCCTGGGCGAGCGGCCAATCCGTGTGGGGGGGCGGGGCCATGGCGAGCCCAGCGGCCAATCAGCTTTGTGTCACCGTAAGGACACAATTTTGGAGCATGACAGACAGACAGACAGACAGACAGACAGACAGACAGAATAAGGCAATTATATATATAGATTAGTGTCCACCTGTTTAAAATAAGTCTTAGTGAGAATACGGCTATTTTCATGATATAGTGTCAGATCTAGAAAATGAATTGTCTTATCATGGACAGTTGATGTAAAATTCAAACCCCAAGTATTTTCATTTAACAAAGCAAGAAAGGAATCAATATTATTTTGTTTCTTCCCACGCCTTGAACTCATTTCACCCCTTTCAGCACCTCACATAGCACGATGGAGTTTTTTTCCCTATGCCCGTGTGTCCCATCTTTCTTTCATATTTTTGTACCTCACAAAATCCCCCTTTTTTTTTCCGCTGCTGGATCATCTCCAGTATCATATATATATATATATATATATATATATATATATATTATTATTTTTTTGCACTTTTTTGCTGTTTTGTCAGCGATCTGACACTATATATTTTCATGTATTTGTAGGTGCAAGCTTTACAAATAAAGCACATTTTTTTACATTTGTTTTTTATTAAAATAAAAACCCGTGTGTCCCACCTTTTTTCACATTCTTGTACCTCACAAAAAATCCCCTTTTTTTCACTGCTGGATCATCTCCAGTATTATACATATATATATTTTTGCACCTTTTTGCTGATTGTTTTGCCAGCGACCTGACACTATATTTTTATGTGATTTTAGGCGCAAGCTTTACAAATATAGCACATTTCTTTACATTGGTTTTTAAAGAAGAAAAAAAAAACCCGTGTGTCTCACCCCCTTTTTTTCCACATTTTTGTACCTCACAAAAACCCCCCCCCCCCTTTTTTTTCCACTGCTGGATCATCTCCAGTATCATACTATATCATATTATATATTTTTGCACTTTTTTGCAGATTGTTTTGTCAGTGATCTGACACTATATTTTTATGTATTTTTAGGCGTAAGCTTTACAAATATAGCATATCTGTTTTTATTAAAGCAAAAACCCCCTCTCTTTTTTTACTGCTGGATCATTTCCAGTATTATACATATATATATTTTTGCATTTTTTTTGTTGATTGTTTTGTCAGCGACCTGACACTATATTTTTATGTATTTTTAGGCGCAAGCTTTATAAATAAAACACATTTTTTTACATTTGTTTTTATTAAAGAAAAATTTTTTTTACAGACATAAGTGTACACCCTCTCTGGTTTTAATCTCTTTCAATCCTCTCTCTTTCTTCTATCTGTTTCTTCCATTTTTTCTCCACTTCTTTCTGTTTTTCACACACGTGATGTTCAGTTACTTCTTGGCTGACATCACCTGTGTAGACGTGAAGCCTCTTTTTCAATATATATGTATCCCCAAGTAGCAATTGGTATCATGCTGTCTTTTCCTTTGTCCTGATGAAGAAGGCGGACATGCCTTTGAAACGCGTTGACTTGGCCTAAATAAAGAAAATATAGCAAAGAATTCATCATATCGTTTGGCTTCATGGTTTTAGCGCAGTGTTAAACCCGACTTTCTTATCTATTCATGATTCCTTGTTGCATTATCGGGGCTGCTGCTTGACCATTTTCTGCATATATAGGAGTTGTGCCTGTCACAACTTCCATAGGTGAGCACCTGTTTTCATTTTCTAAGCCTGCATTGTTTGCCAGATAAGACCCTATGTGCGCTTTTCTCTCCACAGCCTTTTGTTTTGGCTCCTTGGGGGACTTTGTACATGTAGCATGGAATCCAGAGACAATTGCAGGTAAAACTGCGCTGAAAAAGTCAAATGGCAATCCCTCGTTACTGTCTGTGGTGTGACCAACCAGTATGCTCTAACCAAATATGGTGTATTGGCACGTGCCATAGAAATTGCTTAATAAATTGTTCAGAGCATTTTCTCTCATTACAGATTGTGAGAATTAAATATTTGCGGTCAAAGCAATATTTTTGTAGCAAGAATGTACGGTAATTCCTAATTGTATATTATTTCCTCTGATGCACCTGAGGGTTAACAACTGTCCACAATAGGTGTGTAGTAAAGATTTTGTACATTTTGTTGAAGAAATCAAAATTGTAGCTACATTTTTAAACCTTCTAATATCCTAACAAAATAAAAGGTTGTTTCAAAAATGATGTAAAGTAAACATCATTACTTTTACAATGATGTAAAGTAAACATCAAATAGGTACTGTAAATATTCATTACCTATTTTGTGTGGTATGACTATTAAAAGGGCATAAAAATGCAAAGCTTGAAAATTGCTTATGACTTTATTTTCACCAAATTTCTAATATTTTCTTAAATAAATGCAAATTGTATTGACCTTAAGGGGGTGGTTCATCCATATTTTTTTTTTTATTGTCTAGATCTATATTATATTGAGAAACAATGTTTCTCTCAAATACCTTATGTTGGCAATAGTGCCTGTGAGAGGCGGTATTGCGGACCGCTGTTCCCCGCTCCGTGACCCCCGGGCTCCGTGACCTCGGGGACCCGGTGGTGTCACATGAAGTTCCTGACACCACGGCTGGCTGCAGTGTCAGTGAGTGATGGGCTGTGGGTGGTGTTTATACCACTCGTCACAGCCCATCAGCTCCCTCCTCCCTCCTCCCTTACAGCAAAGCACTGCAAGCAGGAGACACGATGAGCTGTGACAAGCGGTGAAACACCGCCCACAGCTCAGTGAGTCAGGAAGACTGGGGCCAGATGCAGGAATGTGACGTGTCCGTAACTTGACGTCACTGGATCCCCGAGGTCACGGAGCGGGGGACAGTGGTCCGCAATAGTGCCTCTCACAGGCACTATTGCCAACATAAGGTAATTGAGAGAAACATTGTTTCTCAATATAATATCGATCTAGAAAATAAAAAAATAAATGGGTGAACCACCCTTTTAATTGACCATGTACATGAAAAACAGTGTCATGAAAAAAAACCTCTTAGAATCAAAGTTATTGAAAGAAGCATTCTAAAGTTACAACATAAAGTAACACGTGAGAATGGACAAATGAAAACCTGTCAAGAAGACGAAAACAGGAGTTAATAAACTTGAAAACTTTCCCATTCATTTGATCCATACTCAAAACCCTCAAACTCTGTACACATGCCCTCAATTTTTCCTATGCAAAGAAATTAAACACCTTGGTGCAAGTATTTGGCATTTCATATAGCAATGTAATTAAAGCACGGATTCAATGATGCCAAATTAGTGAGGAGGCCCATAAATTTTAGACTTTTCTTAAAGATCTAAAATGAAATCTATGAGATGGGAAACATACGGCCAGGAAACAGTATGCAGCTAATGAATTGTTTTGAGAACCCTGCTATTAAAAGTAGAAATAAAGAACAGACAACAAATTCTGAATGAAAAAAGAGGGGCTAGAGAAATGGACTGCAAATTTAAATGTGTCTATACTAATTCACAAAGCATGGTAAACAAATAAGGAGAATTGGAGCTGCTACCACATATGATGTCACAGGCATCACTGAAACTTGGTGGGATAATAGGCATGATTGGAATATAAACCTTAAAGGCTACAACTTATTTGTAAGAAGTAGGCTTAACAAGAGTGGAGGAGATGTTGTATTGTATGTTAGGAAAGCATATACACTCATAGCCAAAATTGTTGGCACCCATGAAATTGTTCCAGAAAATGAAGCATTTCTCCCAGAAAATTATTGTAATTACACGTTTTGTTATACATGTTTTATTTCCTTTCTGTGAGGGAAAAAAAGACAAATTGTTCATAATTTCAGACTCCAAAAATGGTCTGTACAAAATTGTTGGCACCCTCAAATTAATGTTTGGTAGCACATCGTTTTGAATAAATAACTGTAATCCCTTCCTATAACCATTTAAACAATTTTGGACCACTCTTTTGCAAAATGCTCCAGGTCTCTCATATTTGAAGGGTGTCTTTGTAGCGCCCCTGAAGCCATCAGGGAGCTACAAGGTACTGCATCCCCACCAGGATGCAGGGCCTACCCTCAGGGACCCAGACCAGTGCCGGTAACAACAAAACATTCCAGTTAGTTCCGTTTTTTTTCCCCGAATTTCCCCTCAGACTGGTACCAGACTAGGGTTGGATCAATGGATGGCCACTTAGAGGTGGAGCTGATCCAGTCCACTAGACGACCAGGTGAGAAAGGGCAGACAGTGGAGAGTCAGACAGTAGTCTGTAAGGGTCGGTGACAGAGAGAGGAAGTGAGCGGACACACCGACCGGATGTGACAATGACCTGAGGGTCCAGGCAGTTGGTTGCCAGTGGAGTACGGTGGAGTACTCCCGGAACCACAGCACCAACGGGGTCCAGAATCCTAGGTCAGGCAAACGCTCTAAGCAGACCTGATAACATCTGCACAGTGAAGGGACCATCAAGGACCTCACTGACCTTGAAGTTCGGGACTCAGTAGCAACGGAAGAACTGGGGAACAGGACCAGAGATTCTGACCCCACACCATTCACTCTATCGTCATATGGACTGCCGTTAAGAGACTACCAGGAGGGAACTCCCAGCCGCTTCAAGCCACGAGGACCCACCAACCAAAGAGGTGCAGGGGAAAGAAGCCACCAGGTCACTAAACCGGAACTGGGACTAAGGGGACATGTGGTCTGCACTAGCCTTCCTCAGGTGAACAGTTTACATCTTGCCGTGAGAAAAGGAACCAGTTACACTGCAACCCCTTGTGTGGCCTATCTTCTTTCAACACCCATCTACATCACCTATCCTCTGGGGCCTGGCCCAGCTTGCAGAGGGCCTAAGATACAAGCTGCCACTAACACCCCAGTAGCCCCAGTAGTGACAACTGTGCAGCAGCGGCTCCATCCACATAGCCGCAACTCGCAAGTAGCGTCACATGATAAACTTTCATTTACTTCCCCTGTAAATATACCCCTTTTAAAAAGCACCTAAAGCACAGAACTGGGCAACGGCCACCAAGTGACATTTCTGCCAGTTATACACCGCCCAGGACTGAGTACCCCATAACCCTGGGCGACACATCTTCTCCCAATAGCAATTTTAAGATCTCTCTGCAGGTGTTTATTGGGATTTAGCTCTAGACTCATTGCTGGCTACTTCAGAACTTTCCAGCCACTTGTTTCTATCCATTTCTGGGTGCTTCTTGAAGTATGTTTGGACTCATTTGTCCTGCTGGAAGACCCATGACCTGGGACACAAACCCAGCTTTCTGACACTGTGCACATTGTAACCCAATATCCTTTAGTAATCTTAGGATTTAATAATGCACTGCACACAGTCAAGGCACTCAGTTCCAGAGGCAGCAAAACAACCTCAAAATATATTTGAACCTACACCATATTTGACTGTACGTACCATATTCTTTTCTTTGTAGGCCTCATTCTGTTTTTGGTAAACTGTAAAATATGCTTTATCAAACAGCTCTATCTTGGTCTCATCTGTCCAAAAGATGCTTCCCCAAAAAATATTTGTATTACTCATGTACATTAGGCAAACTGCAGGCTAAGTTTTTTTTATGTCTCTGTGTAAGCAGGGGGTTTCTAGGTCCCCTGCCATAGCGTTTCATGATATTCAAATGTGTATTGATATTTTGCAATGACAGTAATGCATCATGAACCTTCAGGACAGCTTGAATTTCTTTGAAACTTAATTGGGGCTACTTACCCTCCATCCGGACTATCTTGTGTTGCAACCTTTCATCAATTTTTTTTCTCTGCCATCCATGTCCAGTGAGATTAGCTACAGTGCTATGGTTTGTAACTTTCTTGATTATCTTGCACACCATGGACAAAGAAACATCAAGATCTCAGGAGATGGACTTGTAACATTCTGATTGTTGAAATTTCTCAACAATTTTGGTTCTCAAGTCCTAAGACATTTCCCTTCCTCCTCTTTTAATTCTCCATGCTTAGTGTGCCACATACAGACTCACAATGGAAAGAAAGTTAACTTTTCCCCTCTTTACCAGGTTTCAAGTGTTATTTTTGTATTGCCCACATCTGTTTCTTGCCACAAGTGAGTTTGAATGAGCATCACACGCTTGAATCAAAGTTGTTTACCACAATTTTAGAAAGGTGACAATTTTGTCCAGCCTATTTTTGAGCATTTTGTGTGAAATTATATCCAATTAGCCTTTTATTTTTTCTATTTTATTTATTTTTTTTTGTTTTGTTTTTTTTTGTGTTGTTCCATTACACTCAAGGAAATAAACATGTAAATGACATGACATGTGTAATTGCAATCATTTTCTGGGAGAAATACTTCGTTTTCTGGAATATTTTCAAGAGAGCCAACACTTTTGGCTATGACCAGGGGTGGGATTCAGCCGGTTCTGTCTGGTTTGGGAGAACCGGTTGTTAAAATAGCAGCCGGTTCCCCGAACTGGCAAACAGCTGCAGCAATCCGGTTCCCTGTATTAATTTGTGTTAGTGTCTCTTTAAGACACTGACACAAATGAATCCCTGTACCTCCGCGCCGCACTTCCGGGTTCAGTGGAGCCTGTCTGCTCCCTGACCCAGCGTACAGCGACGCGCTGACGCTGCAGAGGTGACGGCAGCGTGGAGAGGTAGCTCCTCCTCCTGCCGTCTGTCAGCGTCAGTGTGTGCAGAGAGGACGGAAGACAGAGTGGAGGCCGCTGGTGCTTGGAGCAGGTAAGCGCTCAGTGAACCGAAAATGCAGGGAGAGGGGCCGCATAAGATGGCAGCTATATGGGGAGAGGCCACATAAGATAGGAGCACTATATGGGGAGAAGGGCCACATAAGATGGGAGCGCTATATGGGGGAGAGGGGCCACATAAGATGGGAGCTATATGGGGAGAGGAGACCACATAAGATGGGAGCTATATGGGTAGAGGCCACATAAGACGGGAGCTATATGGGAAAAGGAGCCATATGGGACAGGATCTGCAGGAGAAAAGGAGCACATGGGATGAGATCTGCAGGGGAAAGAGGCCATAATGGGATGGGATCTGCAGGGGGAGAGAGGCCATAATGGGATGGGATCTGCAGGGGAAAAAGGCCATAATGGGATGGGATCTGCAGGGGAAAGAGGCCATAATGGGATGGGATCTGCAGGGGAAAGAGGCCATAATGGGATGGGATCTGCAGGGGGAGAGAGGCCATAATGGGATGGGATCTGCAGGGGAAAGAGGCCATAATGGGATGGGATCTGCAGGAGAAAGAGGCCATAATAGGATGGGATCTGCAGGGGAAAGAGGCCATAATGGGATGGGATCTGCAGGGGAAAGAGGCCATAATGTGATGGGATCTGCAGGGGAAAGAGGCCATAATGGGATGGGATCTGCAGGGGAAAGAGGCCATGATGGGATGGGATCTGCAGGGGAAAGCGGCCATGATGGGATGGGATCTGAAGGGGAAAGAGGCCATGATGGGATGGGATCTGAAGGGGAAAGAGGCCATGATGGGATGGGATCTGAAGGGGAAAGAGGCCATAATGGGATGGGATCTGCAGGGGAAAGAGGCCATAATGGGATGGGATCTGCAGGGGAAAGAGGCCATAATGGGATGGGATCTGCAGGGGAAAGAGGCCATAATGGGATGGGATCTGCAGGGGAAAGAGGCCATAATGGGATGGGATCTGCAGGGGAAAGAGGCCATAATGGGATGGGATCTGCAGGGGAAAGAGGCCATAATGGGATGGGATCTGCAGGGGAAAGAGGCCATAATGGGATGGGATCTGCAGGGGAAAGCGGCCATGATGAGATGGGATCTGAAGGGGGAAAGAGGCCATGATGGGATGGGATCTGCAGGGGGAAAGGGGCCATGATGAACACAGAACTTACATTTGCTAAAAAGGAAAAAAGAAATGTATATCAAATGGAACTAGGGGGCATATGTAAAGAAGAATGTAATTCTGTCTGCAGGGCAAGTGTTAGAAGAGCCAGTAAAGAAGTGACGCTTGCAAGGCAGACCAAAATCAATAAAAAAGGATTTTGGGGGTATGTCAAAAGCAAAAGAAAAGTCAAACGTGCAAGAATCTTTGAAAATTCCTGGAGAAAAATGGTGCAGAAGATTGGAGAAGGACAGATGTTGTTCCTATCCTCAAGAAAGGAAATAAGATGAAGCCAGGAAATTACAGGCCAGTGAGTCTTGCTTCTATACCAGGTAAATTTTTTGAACAAATTATTAAACAGCATGTATGTAAGTACTTGGAGAAGAATACATTAATAACCAGAGCCAGCATGGACTTGTAGCAAACAAGTCACGCCAGACTTATTTCCTTCTATGATGGAGTCACTGACTGGGTGGATTACAGACCCTCGGTAGATATAGTATATCTTCAATTCAGCAAAGCATTTGATAATGTATCTCATACTATGATTATTGAAAAAAATGACCAAGTATGGGATTGACAAGGCTACAGTAAGATGGATTCATAACTGGCTCAATGATCTTATTCAAATAGTGGTAATAAAGGGTTGCACATCCAATTGGAAGAATGTTTCAAGTGGGGTACCACAAGGCTCTGTCTTGGCCCCAGTGTTTTCCAATATTTTCATAAACGAGCTAGTTAAGGGAACTGTAGCTAAACTAAAGAAATTTGCAGACAATGCAAAACTAGGAGGGATAGCTAACACTAGAAAAGACAGGATTCAGAAGAATCTAGAGAAGGTGGAACAATGGGCAGTGACTAATAGATCGGTATTGAAGAGGGAAAAATACAGAATTCTATATCTGGACAAGAAAAATTAAAATATCTACAGAATGGGAGGATTAGAACTGAGCAACAGCACATGTGAAAAAGACTTGGGAATACTAATAGATCACAGACTTCACATGAGTCAACAGTGTGATGCAGCAGCAAAAAAGGCAAACACACGTTTGTGATGTATTAAGAGAACTATAGAGTCTAGGTCACGTGAAGTAATTATCACCCTCTACTGCTTTTTGACCAGACCTAATCTGGAATATTGTGTCCCGTTTTGGGCACCACATTTAAAAAAAAAAAAAAAGAGATCGAAAAATTGGAGTATGTTTAGACAAGAGCTACCTGGATGGTGAGCGTACTGCAAACAATGTCCTATGGGAAACGGTTAAAGGATTTGGGAATGTTTAGCTTGCAAAAAAAAGGCTAAGCGGAAATGTAATAGCAGTCTAGAAATATCTGAAGGGATGTGACAATGAAAAGGGGTCATTCTTATTCTCATTTGTACATGGAAATAGAATAAAACTGAAAGGGAGAAGATACAAATTAGATATTAGAGAAAACGTTTTGACAGTGAGGGTGACCAATGAGTGGAACAGGCTGCCACAAGAGGTGGTGAGTTCTACTTCAATGGAAGTCCTCAAACAGAGGTTGGACAGACATCTGTAGATGGTTTAGTGAATCCTGCATTTAGCAGGGTGTTGGACACAATGACTCAGGAGGTCCCTTCCAGCTCTAACATTCTATGATTCTATTAAATGTATTATTTAATCTAAACAAGAAAACTGGAGTAAAACAAGGTAGCAAATTTGGAGCAAGACATACTTGTGCAAAAAATATTTTATGTGCTGACCGTAAAACTGTTTTTTAAAAAGTAGCCCAAGCATAGAAAAATGGGACATTGTGACCTATTACACAAATTTCTTCTAACTTCACGTCAGAATTGACATATATCAGCAATAAATGGCATTTGATTTCTGGGGTCCTGTATGTTGCTGAGGTCTTCTCCATAAACTATAATAGGTAAAATTATATTGGTAAACATTACAAATAAAGACAGATTCCTCATTTGTTTTCTAAAAGAGAAACTGTGACAAAATCCCAACCAACAAGATACCAATGTAAATGTAGTGGAAAACCACAGCATCACCACACACAATCTGAATATACCCCCTCAAAAAGCAAGGTTATTATTATTTGCAAAGAGAAAAAAAAAACGCTAACCTGAATCAACCTACTTTTTTTTTTAATTGTAATAATTAACTATGTTAATAATTAAACAAAAATATAACTTTACTATAAAGCATATTTGGTATATATGGTCTTTGGTCAGCAGGGGGCCACATAACACAAACTTGCTTTTTACGAGAAATGCTACATCAATTCCCGACTGTAGCAGCATTTCAGGGTAAGTGCAACAGAGATACACGCCATTGACAAAGGTGCGCCAAATTCATTAATGAAACTGGCACATCACGTTCCAGCAAGCCTTTCATTAAGACTGGAATATGAAACGCCACTTAATGATGATGATGTTTTATTATCTACACTGTCATGTTCACTTGCAATATAGAGATGCCCTGCAAAATTTAGCAAAATAAAGTAAAACACAATAACATACGCTATATAGTAATATACTGTACACTTAACCTATAAAAAAAATAACATATTCAATTTCACCAAAATGACTATCTTTATTCTGTGTACTTTTTTTCTTTTCTTATATTATGAATTACATTATTAGAAATGAAGGATATTCCATGCGAGAAATTGCCAAGAAGATTTCCTACAATGGTGTGTACTACTTCCTTAAGAGGAGAGCACAACCAGGCTCTAGCCAGAGTAGAAAGAGAAATGGGAGGTTCTGCTGCATAAATGAGCAACAAGTACATTAGAGTCTCTAGTTTGAGAATTCGACACCTTACAGGTCCTCAACTGGCATCTTCATTAAATAGTAACCGCAAGTGTCAACATCTACAGTGAAGAGGCGACTCCGGGATGCTGGCCTTCAGGGCAAAGTGGCAATGAAAAAGCCATATCTGAGACTGGCTAATAAAAGGAAAAGATTAATACGGGCAAAAGAACACAGACATTGGACAGAGGAAAATTGGAAAAAAGTGTAATGGACAGACAAATTGAAGTTTGAGATGTTTGGATTACACAGAAGAACATTTGTGAGATGCAGAAGTAGATGCTGGAAGAGTGCCTGACGCCATCTGTCAAGCATGGTGGAGGTAACATGATGGTCTGGGGTTGCTTTGCTTCTAGTAAAGTGTGAGGTTTGTACAAGGTAAAAGGGATTTTGAATAAGAAAGGCTATCACTCCATTTTGTAACGCTATGCCATACCCTGTGGACAGCGCTTCATTGGAGCCAATTTCATCCTACAACAGGACAATGACCCAAAGCACACCTCCAAATTATGCATGAACTATTTAGAATACCAGCTGCCTGCTTCTTCCCTATCTGTATTGGAGTGGCCAGCCCAGTCACCAGATCTCAACCCTATTGAGCTGTTGTGGGAGCAGCTTGACCATATGATACGCAAAAAGTGCCCCTCAACAATTCAACTTAGGAGAGCGGCTTCTGGAAGCATGGGGTGAAATATATTCAGATTACCTCAGCAAATTAACAACTATAATGCCAACGGTCTCCAAAGCTGGAATTGCTGCAAAGGGAGCATTCTTAGACGAAACCAAAGTTTGAAGAAGAAAATTATTATTTCAAGTAAAAATCATTATTTCTAACATTAGAAATTAACATCTAACATTATTAACATTATTATTAACATTAAATTAACATCTAACATTATTTCTAACACAGAAAAAGACTTGGGTGTATGGGTGGATGGTAAACTTCACTTTAGTGGACAGTGTCAGGCAACTGCTGCCAGGGCTAATAAAATAATGGGATGTATTAAAAGAGGTATAAGTGTTCATGAAAAAAATGTAGTTCTACCTCTGTACAAGTCACTAGTGCGACCGCACTTAGAATACTGTGTACAATTCTGGTCACCGATATATAAGAAGGACATAGCTGAACTGGAGAGGGTGCAGAGAAGAGCCACCAAGATTATTAGAGGAATGGGTGGGCTGCAATACCAAGACAGGTTATTAAACTTGGGGTTATTTAGTTTGGAAAAACGAAAGCTTAGGGGGGATCTAATCACAATGTATAAATATATGAGGGGACAGTACAGAGACCTTTCCAAAGATCTTTTTACACCTAGGCCTGCGACTGGAACACGGGGGCATCCGCTACGTCTTGAGGAAAGAAGGTTTAATCATAATCACAGACGAGGATTCTTTACTGTACGAGCAGTGAGACTATGGAACTCTCTGCCGCATGATGTTGTAATGAGTGATAACTTGGGGTTATTTAGTTTGGAAAAACGAAAGCTTAGGGGGGATCTAATCACAATGTATAAATATATGAGGGGACAGTACAGAGACCTTTCCAAAGATCTTTTTACACCTAGGCCTGCGACTGGAACACGAGGGCATCCGCTACGTCTTGAGGAAAGAAGGTTTAATCATAATCACAGACGAGGATTCTTTACTGTACGAGCAGTGAGACTATGGAACTCTCTGCCGCATGATGTTGTAATGAGTGATTCACTACTAACATTTAAGCAGAGCCTGGATGCCTTTCTTGAAAAATTTAATATTACCAGTTATGTATATTAGATTTTATGACAGGGTATTGATCCAGGGAACTAGTCTGATTGCCGGATGTGGAGTCAGGAAGGAAATTTTTTCCCCATTGGAACTTGTTTGCCACATTGGGGTTTTTTTGTCTTCCTCTGGATCAACATGTTAGGCTACGGGTTGAACTAGATGGACTTGGAGTCTCCCTTCAACCTTAAAAACTATGATACTATGATACATAGTCAATGTCTGGACTATATTTTCTATTCATTATGCAACTCATTTGATAAATAAAAGTATAATTTTTTTTTTTTCATGGAAAAGACAAAATTGTTCGGGTGACCCCACACTTTTGAACTGTAGTGTGTATGTATATATATGTGTGTGTGTGTGTGTGTGTGTGTGTGCGTGTGTGCGTGTGTGCGTGCAAGTGTGTATATATTATATATATATAATTTATATTTATTTTCAGGTACATACATACAGTTAGGTCCAGAAATATTTGGACAGTGACACAATTTTCGCGAGTTGGGCTCTGCATGCCACCACATTGGATTTGAAATGAAACCTCTACAACAGAATTCAAGTGCAGATTGTAACGTTTAATTTGAAGGTTTGAACAAAAATATCTGATAGAAATTGTAGGCATTGTACACATTTTTTTACAAACACTCCACATTTTAGGAGGTCAAAAGTAATTGGACAAATAAACCAAACCCAAACAAAATATTTTTATTTTCAATATTTTGTTGCGAATCCTTTGGAGGCAATCACTGCCTTAAGTCTGGAACCCATGGACATCACCAAACGCTGGGTTTTCTCCTTCTTAATGCTTTGCCAGGCCTTTACAGCCGCAGCCTTCAGGTCTTGCTTGTTTGTGGGTCTTTCCGTCTTAAGTCTGGATTTGAGCAAGTGAAATGCATGCTCAATTGGGTTAAGATCTGGTGATTGACTTGGCCATTGCAGAATGTTCCACTTTTTTGCACTCATGAACTCCTGGTTAGCTTTGGCTGTATGCTTGGGGTCATTGTCCATCTGTACTATGAAGCGCCGTCCGATCAACTTTGCGGCATTTGGCTGAATCTGGGCTGAAAGTATATCCCGGTACACTTCAGAATTCATCCGGCTACTCTTGTCTACTGTTATGTCATTAATAAACACAAGTGACCCAGTGCCATTGAAAGCCATGCATGCCCATGCCATCACGTTGCCTCCACCATGTTTTACAGAGGATGTGGTGTGCCTTGGATCATGTGCCGTTCCCTTTCTTCTCCAAACTTTTTTCTTCCCATCATTCTGGTACAGGTTGATCTTTGTCTCATCTGTCCATAGAATACTTTTCCAGAACTGAGCTGGCTTCGTGAGGTGTTTTTCAGCAAATTTAACTCTGGCCTGTCTATTTTTGGAATTAATGAATGGTTTGCATCTAGATGTGAACCCTTTGTATTTACTTTCATGGAGTCTTCTATTTACTGTTGACTTAGAGACAGATACACCTACTTCACTGAGAGTGTTCTGGACTTCAGTTGATGTTGTGAACGGGTTCTTCTTCACCAAAGAAAGTATGCGGCGATCATCCACCACTGTTGTCATCCGTGGACGCCCAGGCCTTTTTGAGTTCCCAAGCTCACCAGTCAATTCCTTTTTTCTCAGAATGTACCCGACTGTTGATTTTGCTACTCCAAGCATGTCTGCTATCTCTCTGATGGATTTTTTCTTTTTTTTCAGCCTCAGGATGTTCTGCTTCACCTCAATTGAGAGTTCCTTAGACCGCATGTTGTCTGGTCACAGCAACAGCTTCCAAATGCAAAACCACACACCTGTAATCAACCCCATACCTTTTAACTACTTCATTGATTACAGGTTAACGAGGGAGACGCCTTCAGAGTTAATTGCAGCCCTTAGAGTCCCTTGTCCAATTACTTTTGGTCCCTTGAAAAAGAGGAGGCTATGCATTACAGAGCTATGATTCCTAAACCCTTTCTCCGATTTGGATGTGAAAACTCTCATATTGCAGCTGGGAGTGTGCACTTTCAGCCCATATTATATATATAATTGTATTTCTGAACATGTTTTTGTAAACAGCTAAAATAACAAAACTTGTGTCACTGTCCAAATATTTCTGGACCTAACTGTATATAGGCCCCCGCAGAACACCTATCCCACATAGGGTTAAAACAACCGAAATGAAACCCTAGTCACCCCCCTCAGGAAAACCGGGGGAAAAACAGTCAGACAGTGAGAGATTGAGCGGAGGTTCCAAGCTGACAGGTGCCAGGGTCGGAGACCTGAGACTTTGGCTAGGTGGCAGACGGTGGCCAGAGTCTTCAGGAGACTGGAAGATGGCTAGATGGATCCGAGGTGGACCAGGACAGGGTTGGAGCCCGCCGGTACCAACACCGGAGAACCGACTCAGAGACCGTGTGCACAGAGGGGGGTACTTGGACCCTGAATCCAGGACCGGCACCGACGACCTAGATAATTAACTAATTGAGGGCAGGATTTTAGGTCCTGTCCCTACCTAAGTCCCGAAAAGTAGACAACCACCCACCAAGACGGATAGGGCAACCGCCAGGGCCCGTAGATCCAAAGGGTCAGCGTCAGACAGGCACGGCTCCCAACCAAAGAACCGGGAGTAGACTCCCGTGTTTCAAACCAGGAAGTCCTACCTACAAAACACTGAGTGCAGAGGAGAGAGACTTTAACTACCAGCCCGGGTGTGGGATCAGATACACCCGTCTGCGGCGGCCGGCCACCATCACCTTGGTTTACCACAAGACTTGTGTGCTTTATTTGACCGTGAGTAACATCCCCGGCCTGGCCAGGTGCGCCGGCCCCTGCAATCAACCTCCTCAGCATAGAGACACTGGGCCCCGGGACATCCATCCCTACCCATGGAGGGGTTAACATCCAGCTGCCAGACCATCACCCCAGGAGTTCCACAACTGCAGCGGTGGTGCTACATATCACCACACACCGTAGGTGGCATCACAGACATTTTGCAAACAACCCCGTATAAAAACGTCCCCCTTTATTTGGAGTGTGCGCACGACTCCCGGGTCCGGAGATCCCCTCGAGCCGTACCGTAGATCCAGATCCAAGAAGCACCGGCTGCTGGCTCAGGGGCGGCACACCCCGAAACTTGGCACCACGAACAGGATTCTTACCCATTTACTTACCCATTGAAAGTGTGCCTTGTTCTGGACTCTCAGCAGTGCTCCGCTGCAAATTTTTTGAAAATCTCCACCTTTGCCGCCATTTTTGGGCGCGAAAAACAACAGCTCAGCGTCTTCTTACCCAAGAAAAGGGCGCAAAGCCGAAGCCCCGCCCCCTGTAACAAGGCCGGAAGGAAAAACCCTGAGGCCGAAATCGAAACTAGCAAGCCGCATCAAACGTCTGCTCCGGAAAAACCAGGGGGCGGGCGAGAATAGCGGCACGTGATCCGAGGAAATAAGAGGCAGGGACACCAGGACTCTGCCATCTTCCGTTCCTGGACACCACACCAAGAGGATATCTGACCGGTTCGGTAACCCGAAGATGGAGGAGTTTGCCCCTGGGACTGCTGACTGGGTGGAAGCCCAGAAAGAACGAATGTGCCGGAAATTCCAGGCACAGGCCAACTTCTTACTAAAGAGATGGACGGACGAGATGCAGGAACTGGCTGCAGCAGTCAGGGCCCGCGAAGTGGAGGTGACCTCGGAGGAGCAGGTAAGCGACCCACGCCCCTATGTCCGACCGGGACCGGCCCAACAAGCTGAGGGGCTCGGTCTGCCCCTGTCCGCCACGCAGCCTCCCTCGCTGCCCATACCTGTAGCTGGCACCCCGCTCGGTCCACTGCCACCAGCATTGGCAGTGGTACCCATTCCGTCCACCTGCGAGGAACCGACAACGGAGTCCTCAGGCCATGAGCATGCCACCGCACCGACACCCATAGCAGCCCCGCGAAAGATCAAAGCCCGGAAAACGTTCCTTCCGGCCCTGAGCCCGGCCGCACCAGAGATGACATCACCCCCGATCTCGGAGAAGGCAGCGCACATGATGACATCGGCCCCGGCAATCCACCCGGCCGCAGCAGAGGCGACGACCGACTGGAAGTCAGCAAAGACGCCGGCCGCTTCCCAGTACCCGGTCCCAGCTGAGGCGCAGCCGGGATGCAACTGCAAGGCGGCAGAGCAGATGGCGGACTGACGGAGCCCTCTTCCACTTCATGTGAGCCCGGTTGTAGCCAGCAGTGAGGGCGTCTGGATGGTCCAAGACCCTGAGCAGGAGGGAGCAGAGTGCGAAACCCGTACTCCGTATTGGCAGCGGCAACAGCTGAAGACTGAGATCGCGGCTCCTGAGAAGCGGAAGGACAAAGTCCTAAATAGGACATACCGGGAGAAGGATAACCTCCGGCAGGCAACTTTCCTGGTGCGGGTCCCGAAGCTCCAAGGACAAGTCCGGCACTTCAACCCCCAAAAGGGATGGGGCTTTATATATGAACCAGGCCTGGAGGCCGAGATTTTTGTGTCCCGGAGGGACGTGGCCTCTCATTTGCCTACGTGCCACCCGGCTCCTGACCTCCTGGAGCCAGGAGAGCTGGTCTTCTACACCCGGCATTGCGGAGAGAGGGGATGGTTTGCCCTCGACATGAAGAAGTGGGAAATAGGGAAAAAGAAGTGTTCCTCCACCCCCCTCCGCCATCCTCAAGCAAGGAAGATTGTTAAGGTAGCGGTTCCCAGCTACCCCGGTAAAGTTGAAGCCCCCCCATCCCCGTTACAGATACCGTTTATAAATCTAGACCACGGCTTTGGACTGGAAAGCCAACCCAAAAACTTTTGCGCCTTGTAAATACCCTTAGGCTACCTTTCTTGTCCCGCGGGAGCCACTGGAGAGGCTGATTGGAGGAAGGGCCTGCGGTAGAGTCGGCCGAGGCCCAGTCACTACCAAAACCGGTGACAAACCTCCAGGCCAGGGGTCCCCAGACTCCCCAGGGGAACCCGTGACAAGGACTGCCGGGTAAGGAACTTTTTACCCGGCCCGTGTGGGCGCCACCTGGCCCAGGTCCTGGACTTGGGAAAAGGGGTGCCACCCAGTTCTTAGGGGTGGCACCAGGGTCAGGTTTGTTTGGGTGGGAGCAGCAAGAAGGTGGCCCGCTCCATCCCGTTCTGTTTAAATGTGCAACGTTTAAGATATGTGCCTCCCATAAGGGAAGAAATTGTTTACTGTTATTATGCTTGTATTTATGCCTTTTTACCTTTTTCCACTTCCGGTTATAATAAATGGTGCTGGTAGGACAGCACGCGGACGGTCTGTATTCAACCAAGGGGGAATGTAGCGCCCTGGAAAACAAGGTAGATACACATATAGGCCCCCGCAGAACACATATCCCACATAGGGTTAAAACAGCCGACCTGACACCCTAGTCACCCCCCTCAGGGAATGACGAACACACCAGTGGCCGGGACCAGGCGGTAAGGGAATGCCCACCTAGGGTTTTGGAGAGCCCAGGCCGGGAAAAACAGTCAGAGAGTGAGAGATTGAGCGGAGGTTCCAAGCTGACAGGTGCCAGGGTTGGAGCCCTGACACCTTGGCTAGGTAAAGCTGTACGGGGGAAAAAGCACAATAGGGTCTTACCCGGTATGAGGGTAGAGAGACAGAAAGAGATACACTCACCTGGTAGCGTTGTGCCAGTCACAACCCCCTATGATCGCATGTGAGTGTTTTTATACGGTTTAGCTGCGGCCCCGGAAAGCAGGTTATCATATAAATCAAATAGAAAACCGGTTTTAAATGCTGCGCTAAAAACCACAGATGCTGTAGATAGAGATTTCCTTTATTTCACAGTTCTACACGTTTCAGAAACATCTCCGTCTCCTTCCTCAGGAAAAAGAAATCATATTCAATGAATGAGCCCGCCGGTACCGACACCGGAGAACCGACCCAGAAACCGTGTGCACAGAGGGGGGTACTTGGACCCTGAAGCCAGGACCGGCACCGACGACCTAGATAATTAACCAATTGAGGGCAGGATTTTAGGTCCTGTCCCAACCTAAGTCCCGAAAAGTAGACCACCACCCACCAAGACGGATAGGGCAACCGCCAGGGCCCATAGATCCCAAGGGTCAGCGTCAGATGGGCATGGCTCCCAACGAAAGGACCTGGAGCGGACTCCCGTGTTTCAAACCGGGAAGTCCTACCTACAAAACACTGAGTGCAGAGGAGAGAGACTTTGACTACCAGCCCGGGTGTGGGATCAGATACCTGTCTGCGGCAACCGGCCACCATCACCTTGGTTTACCACAAGACTTGTGTGCTTTAGTCGACCGTGAGTAACATCCCTAGCCTGGCCAGGTGCGCCAGCCCCTGCAATCACCCTCCTCAGCATAGAGACACTGGGCCCCGGGACATCCATCCCTACCCACGGAGGGGTTAACATCCAGCTGCAAGACTATCACCCCAGGAGTTCCACAACTGCAGTGGTGGTGCTACATATCACCACACACCGTGAGTGGCGTCACAGACATTTTGCAAACAACCCCATATAAATACGTCCCCCTTTATTCGGAGTGTCCGCGCGACCCCCGGGGTTCGGAGATCCCCTCGAGCCGTGCCATAGATCCGAATCCGAGCAGCACTGGCTGCTGGCACAGGGGCGGCACACCAGTGGCGCAGTACAAGAGCTTTCAACTTATCTGTCTAAACATAGACAAAACCCATTAACCTCCCTGAAGACCATTGTTTGCTGAATCCTCACAGATAAGGCAGATGATAAAAGTGGTAAGGCAAACAACACAGCTCAGCAACACAGTCCTGGAAATCTTGTAAAGCAACAGTCAAATGCAAACATGTGTTGCTGTCCCTCTAGAATTTTAACTGTAAACTGACAAACTGACAGAGCAGAGGCAGCAAGTCTTATTGTCTATATAGTCTGCCTAAGCAGAACAGATATGTGATTTGTTACCAAAAGAAAGTGTTGGGTGCACGCAGTCCTGGCTGGGCCCAGCCTACCGTACCCAGGTACTGTGGTGTCCAGCTGCCATAAATACAGACTTGACAATCCTCTCGCGGTAATCAGTATAGCCAGCAACTGAAGAATGGCGGTCTCCGGCACAGGATGCTGCTCACACTCGTTACGGTCCTCCTCACCAAACTCCAAAACAAGTCTCCTCACAATTCACCTAAGTGTTTCTGCGGGGGCTTCTTTCTGTTACGTACACCTTTCGCTTTTCCTTCAGCTTTTCCTTCAGCATACAGCATTCCTTCACATACAGCACCTCCTCCAGTCTCCAAGTCCACAGCCGAAGACCGTTTTGCTGTTGCTATAGTGACCAAACAGTCAAAGGCAGACGCAAAACAGCGGCCCCTTGTGGGTGGTCAGCAACAATGCATACAATGAACGGCAAATAAGCATCTTGCATTCACAATGGATAAAGGTAATCAATACACCCTCACCCTATCACATCATATCCATGTGACGGTTCATGGACGATGTACTCAAAGTAGTGAGTTTTTTGCCTCTACTTACAGATTGGTGACAAATCTTACAGATGACATGAGTTGGGTGATCCTTTGCGATGTCAAAAAAGGCCCAGGCTAGGCAAGGCTTACAGCCCATGCGACCTGCAGAGCCACCATGACTTCTGCTCAGAGGCAGAGTTGTGGCTGAGGATGCACTTGTTGACGTGCTTCCAGTACTCCGTCTCTGTCCAGGAAGACGCAGCCTAAACTCATCGTCAGTAGCATCCTCCTCCACCTGCTCTGCTGACATCGACTGGCTGACTGTGGGTTGACAGAAAGTGGGGTCTCCAACCCCATCATCACCTTGAGTGTTCTCACTCCCCTCGTCCTGACTCCTCAGAGCCAACCTCTTCCTGCCCTGACCGAATAGTAAAGTTCTCGTTCCAATCAGGTATCTGAGTCTCATCAGCATGCTCCCCATTGTCTCCACCAAGGGGAGTTACAGTTTGGGAATGAGTGTCCACATTATGCTCAGTCCCTTCTTTATCTGGGCCTGGATCTGACTCACAAAGCTTCTAGGCATCAGTGCAGATCATTTCCTTGTCTGGACTCACTGCAGGTTTGGAGCAGACCTCTGATTCCCAGGCTATAGTGTGACTGAACAGCTCTGCAGACTCTACCATCTGTTACCCCATACTCAGCAGGGCGGGTGGAGACTTGAGAGCTGGTAGGAAGCAAGTGCGATTGGGGTGACACCACAGAGGAATGGAGTATTTGGGATATTGAAGTTGAGGTGGAGGAGAGGCCACTTGATGGAGCTGTTTAGATCCAGGCAAGCACCTGCTCTATTGGTGCCTCATCTACATTTGGTAGCGATGGTCGTGTCAGTAAACAAAGGGATCATATCAGATTATCCACAGGAAGAAGTAGACATCTTATTTTGGCTGGAAGTTGGTGTTATGAATCGGTGCCGCCGTAGCCGCAAGCAGCCTGCTGCGGTTCCAGTTGCACCCAGGCGTCAGCTGCCATTTTTGGCCGTGCATCAGGTCATCCAGCTGGCTGCTTCCTCCTCCACGTCTAAGTGTGTAGAGGCGGCTAGTGCGCATACATGTGCCGATTCACACCAGCCACAGCCTAAGTTCAGTGTTTTGCCCAGTGAGTATGCTCAGCCTGACTGTGCCATTCCTGAGGCTAAGTCCTCAGTTCGGGCTACAGCGCATGCTCCTACACTTAGTGCGAAAAGCCTCTTTGCACAGGTACTTGGACCCCGTGCCGTGTCTAAGTCCTGTGTTGTGCCTACTGAGCATGCTCAAGCTGATAGTCTGTTTTCTGAGACTGTTGTTCAGGCTACTGAGCATGCTCAGGCACTTAGTGCATCAGAGGCTAGGTCCGGTAAGGACCTCACTGGCCATGTCCATGAGGTGGCAGGCCTTGATAGGCCAGAGAGCATTAGTTGTCCTGATGATGTGGCCACTCCGGTGTCAGGTTTCCGGGTTTTCCAGTCCTCTTTTGAAAGAGCTTGCCCTCGGTTAACATGGAGTTTTATGTTCTGTTGCCCTACTTCCTGTCCAGCTGCTTAAAAGGCCGCCTCTAAGCCTAGTCCAGTGCCTGAGTATACTGCTTGCTGTGTGCTCCTGCTTTGCTGCTGCTGCTGCTACTTGATTACCTTTGGATCCTCCTGAAAATCTACCGACCGACTCTGGACCACACCCGGTTTCTTCAAACTGTGCCCGGACTCCGTCTGCCGTCTTTGGTCAGCACGTCTGCCCGGTTTCTTCTGGTTCATAACCATTCTGGACTTTCATCCCGTACGGACACTTCTGGACTTTACCGCTTGCCCCTTGTGTCCCGGCTGCGGCGCATTTAGGCCTTCCGGGGTTGATTGCCGGACAGTCCCTGTATAGGGGTTCGCTCTGGTGGTCTCCCTGGGGGAGTCCGGTGCGTGGCCCCGGGAATCCCCTTCGCTCCGTTTCGGAAAGGTATTTTCATGTGTTTGTTATACTGTGTATTTCCGTTGTGTATCTACCGTGGTTACATATCATAAACATCTTGTACCACAAACTCGTCTCTGGCTGTCATTGCCCTAACGCTATCGAAATCCTCAAAACATACAATAGTATTACATTATACTCAGGCCACAAGAGGATTTCGCTGGGGCAATGACTGAGACACGAGGAGTAGATCAGCTCTTTTCTATGATTAACTCCTTGCAGCAGGAGATGGAGGTGGTGCAGACTAAACTTAGATGTGGAGGCACAGCTGGGCCATGATCACCAGGTACTGGGTCCGGCTATACAGGACTTGCAAGTCAGAGTGGAGGCTCAGGAAGCCGGCCCCACTACGTCCGTATCAGCTGCCGGTATGCCTAGGTTACCCCCATTCCGTTTCAATGGTGACCGTAGTCAGTTTCGTGGATTTGTGAACCAATGTATACTGTTTTTTGATGTACATGCCGATTATTACCGTTCTGACCGGTCCAAAGTGTTATGTATAATTATGTTATTAACCTCACGAGCACTGGCTTGGGCTAATCCTATGATAGAGAACCGGGACATCCGTTTAAATCACCTAGATGATTTTCTGACCGCAATGGCGCAGATGTTTGATGATCCGAATCGCCGTGCTACCGCTGAATCGGCTCTCCTTTCCTTACGTCAGGGAAAGCGTTCTGTCGTTGAATACGCCACTGAATTTAAGAGGTTAGTGGTAGACACCGACTGGGGAAACAATTCATTATTGTCTGTTTTCAGAAAGGGGTTGTCCGGTACCATCAAGGACGAGTTAGCTCGTTCTGAATCTCCAGGGGATTTTGAACTGTTTCTCCAGCACTGTGTGCGTATTGATACCCGCTTGACGGAACGTAGACAGGAAAAATGGGCAGCTGTAAACCGTGTAAACAACTTTGCATTTCCTTCCAGAGAACCCGCTCTCAGGACGCCACGGGAGGCCGAGGACGTTCCTATGCAAGTGGACTCTCTGCAAAAGCGAGAGACCAATGAACGTCGCGAACACCGGCTCCGTGAGCGTTTGTGTTTCTATTGCGGTCAATCGGACCATTTCTTGATCGACTGCCCGAAACGTCCGAATCGCCCAAATAAGGTATTGGCAGCCTTGGCAGAGTGTGACAACACGGACGCAGAGTCCGATATCTCTGAGGCAAGTGGACACTTGGATGCGGTATTTCCCTTGACTGTAATGTCAACCTCACCGAAGGACTCGGAAGGGAAATATACCCATTGCTCGCTCCCCATTCAGATCCGGTGGGAGGGACAGCTAATACCTACCTCTGCAATGATAGATTCTGGGGCAGGGGGAAATTTCATGGACTCCTCTTTTGCCAGGAAACACGGTATCCGGACTCAGCAAAGAGCCTCACCGGTTACCATGGAGACGGTAGACGGATCTCCGTTAATCTCTGAGCCAGTTGATCGGGAAACCGTACCGCTAGAATGCGTCATAAAGCCAGGTCAGCAGGAGACCCTTGTTTTCATGCTAATTTCTTCTCCTCATTTTCCGATTATTTTAGGTATTCCGTGGCTACGGTCTACAAATCCGGTCATCGATTGGGAAACTAAGGAAATATCCTTCCCACCGCAGAGTATTCCGACCATTAGTCCAACTGTTCCGGTTCCAGTAACACCGAATGCGGAGGGCACTGTACAGGTACCTGTTCTACCCCCGGTGTATAACGACTTTGCGGACATATGCGACAAAAGAAAAGCCGATCGGCTTCCCCCGCATAGACCGTATGATTGCCCCATAGACTTACTCCCAGGGGCGGAGATCCCGTTGGCGCCACCTGAGCTAGAAGCACTAAAAAGCTACATTGATGAAAGTCTAGCTAAGGGATTTATTCGTCCGTCTACCTCACCAGCAGGGGCACCCATCTTTTTTGTGAAAAAGAAAGAGGGGACTCTAAGACCCTGTATTGACTACCGGGAACTGAATAAAATAACCATCCGGAACCGGTATCCGTTACCATTGATTCCTGAGCTATTGGAGAGGGTCCAACAGGCAAAAATATTCACCAAATTGGACCTCCGTGGGGCATACTCCGCATACGTCCCGGAGACGAGTGGAAGACCGCGTTCCGATGTCGGTATGGACATTTTGAGTACCTAGTGATGCCTTTTGGACTTTGTAACGCTCCCGCGGCTTTCCAACATCTAGTTAACGATATTTTTAGGGATATCATGGACCAATTCATGGTGATTTATCTGGACGATATCCTAATCTTTTCTGATTCCCTACAGGAACACCAGGAGCACGTCAAGACCGTACTTAACCGGCTGAGGGAAAACCACCTGTACATCAAACTGGAGAAATGCAAATTCCATTGCTCACAGATACAATTCTTAGGTTATGTCATCTCTCCTCAGGGGCTGAACATGGAGTCTGGCAAAATACAAGCAATTCTAGACTGGCCGGAACCGGGAAACATCAAAGAGGTACAACGCTTTGTCGGTTTTGCCAACTTTTACCGACGTTTTATCCGTAATTTTTCAGAGATCGTTCGTCCCATCACTCTGTTAACCAAGAAAGGACAGAAGTTTGTGTGGTCCGCCCAGGCCCAGGAAGCCTTCCATCGTCTCAAGGTTTGTTTTACCTCAGCGCCTATATTGGTACATCCGAATCCCGCACTTCCCTTTATCGTGGAAGTCGACGCTTCCGACTACGCATTAGGGGCCATTCTTTCTCAAAGGACTGGGGACAAGAGTCTCTTACATCCGTGTGCTTTCTTTTCCCGCCGGTTGTCCCCTGCAGAAAGGAACTATGACATTGCGGACAAAGAATTGTTAGCGATTATTTCCGCTTTCAAGGAATGGAGACACCACTTACAGGGAGCTGCGCAGCAAGTGATAGTACTCACAGATCATCGTAATCTGGAATTTCTTAAGTCTGCCAGGTGCCTGTCTCCACGGCAAGCCCGTTGGAGCCTATTCCTTAACCAGTTCAATTTTGTCGTTACATACCGTCCAGGTTCACGTAATGGGAAAGCCGATGCCTTGTCCCGAATCCACGCCGTGGACTCCGTGCCTGGAACCCCGTCTCAGACCGTGTTATCGGATGCCAATTTCGTTGGAGTAATCCAGGACCAGGACTTGTGGAAGGACATCAAGCTGGCCTATGATGGTGACGTATTTCTTGCTGCCCCCCCGAATGATGTAACTCTTGTTCTTCGGAATGGTGTGTGGTTGAGAGAGCGACGCATTTATGTCCCGGAGGCCGTAAGACTTCGGGTTCTCAAGTTGGTCCATGACTCCGTGTTGGCTGGTCATAGGGGGGTACAGAAGACGCAGGAATTTCTGAACCGTTTTTTCTGGTGGCCTACCTGTTTAAAGGACGTAAAGGACTATGTCCACTCATGTGTGGTTTGTGCCCGGTGCAAGGTCCCTCGTGTGGCTCCTACAGGACTCCTCCAACCGTTACCCGTGCCATCTCGCCCTTGGGGGTCTATCTCAATGGATTTTATCGTGGAGTTGCCCGTCTCAGGCGGTCACAATACCATTTTAGTGGTGGTGGATCGGTTGACTAAAGCTGCTCACTTTATTCCGTGTGCCGGTCTTCCCTCAGCTGCAGAGACAGTGGATCTGGTTATCCAGAACATATTCCGATTGCATGGGGTACCAGACGAGATCATCTCTGACCGGGGCGTGCAGTTCACGTCTAGGTTCTGGAAGGGGTTTTGTACGGCACTCCAGATTGATGTCTGTTTGTCTTCTGCATACCATCCTCAGACAAATGGGCAAACCGAACGGACCAATCAAACCCTGGAACAATACCTTCGCTGTTATGTCAGCCATCTGCAGGACGATTGGTTGAAGATGCTTCCGTTGGCGGAGTTCTCGTATAACAACACTCAGAGCAGCTCCACTAAGGTAACGCCCTTCTTTGCTAACTTGGGTTACCATCCGACTATTTTGCCTAGGTCACCGGTTGCGGTCTCAGTGCCTGCGGTGGAGGACAGATTGACAGAGCTACGACAAAATCTGGAGGTTCTGAAGGACACTGTGGCTACAGCTCAGGAGCGTTACAAGAGGTCGGCAGACGCTCACCGGAAACCGGCACCCATGTATAAGGTAGGGGACTCTGTATGGTTATCCACCAAGAACCTGAGATTGGGTGTCCCTTCGCAGAAGCTGGGACAAAAATTCATCGGTCCGTTCAAGATCACCGGGATCGTGAGCCCTGTGGCCTGTCGGCTGCGGTTACCGCACCATCTAAAGGTACACCCGGTCTTTCATGTTTCGCTCCTCAAATCCGTCTCTCCCAATACGTTTCATGGTCGGGTCGTGCCTCCTCCTCCGCCTGTGATGGTCGACGGCGAGGAGCAGTTCGTGGTTGAGGACATTATTAACTCCCGGCTCCATCGTCGTCGGCTTCAGTATCTGGTACGTTGGCAGGGGTACGCCCCCGAGGACGATTCCTGGGAACCGGTGGGTAACATTCGAGCACCCCGGAAGATCGCTCAGTTTCATCGACGGTACCCGGACAAGCCGGGCCCTGACCCGTCCTGAGGCCGTTTCTGGGGGGGGGGGGGAGTAATGTCAGGTTTCCGGGTTTTCCAGTCCTCTTTTGAAAGAGCTTGCCCTCGGTTAACATGGAGTTTTATGTTCTGTTGCCCTACTTCCTGTCCAGCTGCTTAAAAGGCCGCCTCTAAGCCTAGTCCAGTGCCTGAGTATACTGCTTGCTGTGTGCTCCTGTTTGCTGCTGCTGCTACTTGATTACCTTTGGATCCTCCTGAAAATCTACCGACCGACTCTGGACCACACCCGGTTTCTTCAAACTGTGCCCGGACTCCGTCTGCCGTCTTTGGTCAGCACGTCTGCCCGGTTTCTTCTGGTTCATAACCATTCTGGACTTTCATCCCGTACGGACACTTCTGGACTTTACCGCTTGCCCCTTGTGTCCCGGCTGCGGCGCATTTAGGCCTTCCGGGGTTGATTGCCGGACAGTCCCTGTATAGGGGTTCGCTCTGGTGGTCTCCCTGGGGGAGTCCGGTGCGTGGCCCCGGGAATCCCCTTCGCTCCGTTTCGGAAAGGTATTTTCATGTGTGTTATACTGTGTATTTCCGTTGTGTATCTACCGTGGTTACATATCATAAACATCTTGTACCACAAACTCGTCTCTGGCTGTCATTGCCCTAACGCTATCGAAATCCTCAAAACATACAATAGTATTACATCCGGACTGGCTCGCAGAGGCCCGCCCCTATGACTTGGCACCTCATCATTGTTCGTCAGACAATGACTGTTGAGGTTTTTGGGGCATAGCTGCCATGAGGTCATCAGTGAAGTGGCGGTTCCGGATGGTCCGCTGGTTATGTCACTGATGACGTGGCACTCTGCTATTGGCTCCTGGAGGTGCATTGTGGTCCACCCTGGGTTGGGGCGGACCCAGGTTATAAAAAGGGCTGGAGACAACATGGAAGTGCGCAGTCTTCTATTATGCTCAGACAGAGCACAACTCCATGTGTTGAACCAATTGCGGCTTTAGGACAGAGGTAGGCAGGGATAGGACTTCGGTGCTGGACGCCACCACACTTGGTAACGTGGCATGGTTATAGCCAGCTCCTGTCCTACCAGTCCTGCTAGTTCAGCCCAGTGGCATTAACTGGGCTGCTGCTTCTGCTGCACCTGCTGTCCAGAGGTGTGCCCCCTACGCACACGGACAGGATACCCCAGGGCACCTGTGTTGTTAACAGGCAGTTCCTGGGCTGGGTGTGTGGACCCTCTGATGCTAACAGGGTTCACAGTCTCCTGATCCGTTTGTCGTCTAACTCGGGTCAGGCTCCTATTAGTTTCAGAGCCACCCAGGTCTGTATCCTCCGCCTAACCTTCGGATTGCCAGCATCTCCTTTTACATCTGGGACCGCGGTGGACCCCGACTGGCGATTTGGGATATATACCACCTTATCCTAATCTGCCAGTCCCACCGTAACAGGTGGTGTTTCTTCAGCAGATGTTACTGTTGCTTTACCACCAACCCCACGGACACAAACCTTTTTCCCCTTTCCAACACATCTGTTCCCCTTTCCACCAGCATCTGGCCTTTTTCCATTAATTTTGTAGATGGCCAAATTTGCAACTCTGCAGGGACACCCTACTCAACGCCGTCTCAGCACAGCAGCGAGCCCTCGGTCCCTCAGATGTGGACAAGTAAAAGACCATTTACTCCTAGCCATGACAAAGCGGTGAGATTCATTCTGTGCACCACTGGTGTTTAGTGGAAAAGCTGATCTAAGATTGTGTAACAGCTTCTGCTGATACTCCTGCATACGTGCGTCCCTTTTTATGGCAGAAATTATTTCGCCAAATTTGGCCACAGACATCACTTAAGTGGCATCAATTTTCCCCCAGTTGCAAACATAAAATGTTGATTTGCATGAAGCGCAATCAAAAAGCCACAAGCCTGTACTCTCCCCAGGATGACATAGGGGTAGTAAAGTCCTTGCGGATCCATGACTTGTTCATCTTAATGAACGTTAAGTCTGTCCACATTGTCACTGGCCAGATGCGTGCACTTATCTGTCAGCACACACTCAGCAGCAATGAAGACACGTTCCAAGAGAACGCTGGCTGCGGGACACGACAAGATGTCCAAGGCGTAAGTGGCGAGCTCAGGCCATTTTTCCAGATTGGAAGCCCAAAATGAGCAAGGCTCCAGTTGCAGAGTCATGGCATCGATATTCACTTGGAGATACTCCTGTATCATCCTCTCCAGGCGTTGACTACAGTGCTGGCCAAAAGTATTGGCACCCCTGCAATTCTGTCAGATAATACTCAGTTTATTCTTGAAAATGATTGCAATCACATTCTTTGGTATTATCTTCATTTAATTTGTCTTCAATGAAAAAATATAAAAAAAATTGTTATAAAGCCAAATTGGATATAATTCCACACCAAACATAAAAAAGGGGGTGGACAAAAGTATTGGCACTGTTTGAAAAATCATGTGATGCTTCTCTAATTTGTGTAATTAACAGCACCTGTAACTTACCTGTGGCACTTAACAGGTGTTGGCAATAACTAAATCACACTTTCAGCCAGTTGACATGGATTAAAGTTGACTCAACCTCTGTCCTGTGTCCTTGTGTGTACCACATTGAGCATGGAGAAAAGAAAGAAGACCAAAGAACTGTCTGAGGACTTGAGAATCCAAATTGTGAGGAAGCATGAGCAATCTCAAGGCTACAAGTCCATCTCCAAAGACCTGAAAGTTCCTGTGTCTACGGTGCGCAGTGTCATCAAGAAGTTTAAAGCCCATGGCACTGTGGCTAACCTCCCTAGATGTGGAAGGAAAAGAAAAATTGACGAGAGATTTCAATGCAAGATTGTTCGGATGGTGAATAAAGAACCTCGACTAACATCCAAACAAGTTCAAGATGCCCTGCAGTCCGAGGGTACAACAGTGTCAGTATCCGTCGGCATCTGAATGAAAAGGGACTGTATGGTAGGATACCCAGGAAGACCCCACTTCTTTCCCCGAGACATAAAAAAGCCAGGCTGGAGTTTGCCAAAACTTACCTGAGAAAGCCTAAAACGTTTTGGAAGAATGTTCTCTGGTCAGATGAGACGAAAATAGAGCTTTTTGGGAAAAGCCATCAACATAGGGTTTACAAGAAAAAAAAAGAGGCATTCAAAGAAAAGATCACGGTCCCTACAGTCAAACATGGCGGAGGTTCCCTGATGTTTTGGGGTTGCTTTGCTGCCTCTGGCACTGGACTGCTTGACCGTGTGCATGGCATTATGAAGTCTGAAGACTACTGCGGGCTTTACACACTGCGATATCGGTCCCGATATCGCTAGTGTGGGTACCCGCCCCCATCTGTTGCACGACACGGGCAAATCGCTGCCCGTGCCGCACAACATCACCCAGACCCGTCACACATACTTACCTGCCCGGCGACGTCGCTGTGACCGGCGATTCGCCTCCTTTCTAAGGGGGCGGTCCGTGCGGCGTCACAGCGACGTCACTGAGTGGCCGCCCAATAGCAGCGGAGGGGCGGAGCTGAGCGGGACGTAACATCCCGCCCACCTCCTTCCTTCCGCATTGTGGCCGGGAGGCAGGTAAGGAGAGCTTCCTCGTTCCTGCGGTGTCACACAGAGCGATGTGTGCTGCCGCAGGAATGAGGAACAACCTCGTTACTGCTGCAGTAACGATTTTTGAGAATGGACCCCCATGTCACCGATGAGCGATTTTTCACGTTTTTGCAACGATGCAAAATCGCTCATCGGTGTCACATGCAACGGCATCGCTAATGCGGCCGGATGTGCGTCACCAATTCCGTGACCCCAACGAGTTCACATTAGCGATGTCGTAGCGTGTAAAGCCCCCTTACCAACAAATTTTGCAGCATAATGTAGGGCCCAGTGTGAGAAAGCTGGGTCTCCCTCAAATGTCATGGGTCATCCAGCAGGACAATGACCCAAAACACACTTCAAAAAGCACTAGAAAATGGTTTGAGAGAAAGCACTGGAGACTACTAAAGTGGCTAGCAATGAGTCCCAGACCTGAATCCCATAGAACACCTGTGGAGAGATCTCAAAATGGCAGTTTGGAGAAGGCACCCTTCAAGTTTCAGGGACCTGGAGCAGTTTGCCAAAGAAGAATGGTCTAAAATTCTAGCAGAGCATTGTAAGAAACTCATTGATGGTTACCGGAAGCGGTTGTTCGCAGTTATTTTGGCTAAAGGTTGTGCAACCAAGTATTAGGCTAAGGGTTCCAATACTTTTGTCTGGCCCATTTTTGGAGTTTTGTGTGAAATGATCAATGATTTGATTTTTGTTTCATTCTCTTTTGTGTTTTTTCATTGCAAGCAAAGTAAATGAAGTTAATAATTCCAAAGAATTTGTGATTGCAATCATTTTCAAGAAGAAACTGAGCATTATCTGACAGAATCGCAGGGGTGCCAATACATTTGGCCAGCACTGTATGTGTCAGACTTCTTGTGTCTTGTGGCCTTGCAAAGGATGATAAGGATTTTTAATAAATATAATAAAATCATAATAGATCAAAGTGCAATGTAAAGTATAATAAAAGGAAGGATCTCACCCAGCTCTTCTCCTGAGAGATCCACACCACTGTACAATCCAAGGCGGGCGGGCACCAGACCAATGATGTAACGTAGGGGATGAATAATACAATTACATTACCCCTGTCGTGCCCATGCGATAGCTTCCGCCCTTACAAGGGCAGCACCCAAGTCAGGATAACTACCCCAAAATATATACAATACCCCTCCCAACGCGTTTCCTTCTCCGTCTGACCGGAGAGTTCTTCAGGGGAGAAATGAAAAGTAGAGCCTGCAGTGGCAGGTCAATACAACACACTACTCGCTTTCTGTCAGTGTATTCACACACCACTTAGTTTTCAGTATGTGTGCTAATGGCCAGTGGGACGCTGTATACTGCCAAAACCCTACCTTATATATCCCTCAGTACTCCTATGCCACCTGCAATCAGTGGGAGCACATGTCTCAGCAGCCTTACTAATCGATCACCGACTACAAGCGGGCAGACCTCAGTAGATCTGCCCGGATCCTTATACGGCAGAACAATTACAGTCATCCTTATGTTTACCTAAGGTGGACTGTATTAATTTCGCCCATCCTCTCCGAGGACTTACAGTTCGCCATGTGGAGCATAGTGGCTGCACCCGTGCGATCCGCCATCCATCTATCGGGTCTGGGTTACCCGGGCGGCCGCTCGTGCGCACGCGCGGATAACTCATAGCTCTTCCGCGTTCCAGCGTGGAGCGCACCTATCGCGCATGCGCGGGTCACGCTCCAGTGTTATCAGCTGATAAGTAGTACTTCCGCGTTTCACCCTGGAGCGCATCTATCGCGCATGCGTGGCGCATAAGTGGACATCCAATAGGGGCCGCGATAAACCGGCGAAAAAAAAAAGTTTTTATCAACATAGTATTCTATATAGAATCGGCTATCCATCACTATAAGAATAATAATGGCACCTAAAGAATTCAAAAACATAGCATCTTTATTAGCCTATTAATCAAAATATGAGATTCATTGGAGCCACTAACTAATATCCACATTAAAGTATAAGGATCTAAGGGATCGATGAAGGACAGGGTCGGCAGGAACTAAACTAACACTGCACAATTATGGGAGAACATGAGTGAAGGGAAAACCCATTCACGAATATATCAAATACTAGAAGATCTGTGAGGTGCAAACTCACTGCCCCCCAGAAAGTCCATAATATTTCCCACAAGCCTACTGTCTCAAAAACCTCGGTCCGGTGTAGGCTAACAAATAAGCTCCATATACCTGATCAAATGGCACGGTTAAATGAACGAGTACCACCATCAGCCACCACAACGCTCACCTCAGCCAAAACCTTAAATAAAACAGCCATAATTTATCTGGTCATTTAGACCCTCGGGACGACAGGTCCGCAGTCTAAAGATCATCCTTGCTTCCTTTTGAAGGAGCAGTCTATCCAGATTACCCCCTCTTGGGGAAGAGTTTACTCTCAAGATCCCCATGAAGGTAATTGCCTCTCTGTTACCAGAGTGTTGTGTATTCATGTGCCTGGAAATAGGAGTTTCGCGTTCATTCCTTATATCGCCTAGGTGCTCACCCACCCGACGGCGAAACTCCCTGATAGTCTTTCCAACGTATTGCTTACCGCAATGACACGTAGCTAAATACACAACACCCTTCGTCTTGCAGTTTACAAATTCCTTCAATTTTAGACATTCACCCGTGACCGTACTTGTGTAAGTTTTGCCTGTCTGGATGTGACTACAGGCCACACAAGACCCACATCTAAAGCACCCAATAGGTTTATTTGGGAGCCATGTAGTTGGTTTGTCTGGGGCCACAAAGTGACTGTGCGTCAGACGGTCACGTAAGGAACGGTTCTTTCGGAATGTTATAGACGGTTGTGTACCAATGTTTTTGAATATATGTTTTTGAATTCTATAGGTGCCATTATTATTCTTATACTCCTACATACTAGGCGTTACCGGTGGTGGCAGTGATGGATAGCCGATAACAATTGTGCAGTGTTAGTTTAGTTCCTGCCGACCCTGTCCTTCATCGATCCCTTAGATCCTTATACTTTAATGTGGATATTAGTTAGTGGCTCCAATGAATCTCATATTTTGATTAATAGGCTAATAAAGATGCTATGTTTTTGAATTCTATAGGTGCCATTATTATTCTTATACTCCTACATACTAGGCGTTACCGGTGGTGGCAGTGATGGATAGCCGATTCTATATAGAATACTATGTTGATAAAAACTTTTTTTTTTCGCCGGTTTATCGCGGCCCCTATTGGATGTCCACTTATGCGCCACGCATGCGCGATAGATGCGCTCCAGGGTGAAACGCGGAAGTACTACTTATCGGCTGATAACACTGGAGCGTGACCCGCGCATGCGCGATAGGTGCGCTCCACGCTGGAACGCGGAAGAGCTATGAGTTATCCGCGCGTGCGCACGAGCGGCCGCCCGGGTAACCCAGACCCGATAGATGGATGGCGGATCGCACGGGTGCAGCCACTATGCTCCACATGGCGAACTGTAAGTCCTCGGAGAGGATGGGCGAAATTAATACAGTCCACCTTAGGTAAACATAAGGATGACTGTAATTGTTCTGCCGTATAAGGATCCGGGCAGATCTACTTAGGTCTGCCCGCTTGTAGTCGGTGATCAATTAGTAATGCTGCTGAGACATGTGCTCCCACTGATTGCAGGTGGCATAGGAGTACTGAGGGATATATAAGGTAGGGTTTTGGCAGTATACAGCGTCCCACTGGCCATTAGCACACATACTGAAAACTAAGTGGTGTGTGAATACACTGACAGAAAGCGAGTAGTGTGTTGTATTGACCTGCCACTGCAGGCTCTACTTTTCATTTCTCCCCTGAAGAACTCTCCGGTCACACGGAGAGGGAAACGCGTTGGGAGGGGTATTGTATATATTTTGGGGTAGTTATCCTGACTTGGGTGCTGCCCTTGTAAGGGCGGAAGCTATCGCATGGGCACGACAGGGGTAATGTAATTGTATTATTCATCCCCTACGTTACGTCATTGGTCTGGTGCCCGCCCGCCTTGGATTGTACAGTGGTGTGGATCTCTCAGGAGAAGAGCTGGGTGAGATCCTTCCTTTTATTATACTTTACATTGCACTTTGATCTATTATGATTTTATTATATTTATTAAAAGTTATATTTTAAATCCTTGCTTTACTAATATTATATTCAGGATTTAGGCTGTATCTATTTGCCGTTTGGCAGGTCGCTTTTCTTCTTGCAAAGGATGATCTAAAAAAATTCATGAAACGGTTCCATAAAATTGCTGTTACCACCAGATACGGTGTTGCTGGTACGGTTTGAGTGATGATGACTCAACAGTCCCATGGTTGGCAAGTTAGAAATGTGAGATTCACTCTGTGCAACACTGGTGTTTAGTGGCAAAGCTGATCTAAGATTGCGTACCAGCTTCTGCTGATACTCCTGCATACGTGCGTCCCTTTCTATGGCAGGACTTATTTCGCCAAATTTTGTCTTGTACTGGGGATCTAAGAGTGTGGCAACCCAGTAGTCAGCATTACTTCGAATTCTGACAATCCGAGGGTCATGTTGTAGGTAGTGCAGCAAGAAGGCGCTCATGTGTCTTGCGCTTCCAGGAGGAAGCCTTGCTGTGTTGTTGGTGGCAAGGTGAGAATCATGCTTTCTTCCTCTGCCCTCTCCCCCCAACCTCACACAACAGAAATGTGATCAAGGTGTCCCTCATCTGCTGAGTCTTCCATGCCCATCGCCAGTTCGTTCTCCATTTCTTTCTGGGCTCCAGCACCTTCCTCAACAGTTTGGCTGCTACCATGCGCCCTTGTTAATCCCTCTCCCCCATCGTCACATGCCTTCCGCCTTGGTGCTGCTGACCGTCTGGAGATCTTGCTATCCCTTCCGCATATGACTCCTCCTGTACTTCCTCCCCTTCCTTTTGTCCCACCACCTGACTCCGAATAATGTTTAGAGTGTGCTCCAGCATGTAGATGACCGGAATTGTCATGCTGATAATGGCATCGTCAGCTCTAAACATCTTCGTCGCCATTTCGAGACTGTGAAGAAGGGTGCATAGGTCCTTGATCTGAGTCCACTCCAGCAGCGTGATCTGCCCCACCTCTGGATCTCGTTAGCCCAGGCTATACATCATAACGTGTTGCACCAGTGCTCGGCGGTACTGCCACAGTCGCTGTAACATGTGCAGATTCAAATTCCTGCGTGTCGGCACATCGCATTTCAGGCGGTGAACTGGCAGGCCGACAGACTTCTGGAGCGATGCAAGTCGTTGAGCTGCGGGGTGTGAACGGCGGAAGTGAGCACATAGCGAACGTGCCCTCTGCAGAAGCCCATATAGGCCGGGATAGTGGTTTAAAAATTGCTGGACAACCCGGTTCAACACGTGAGCCATACAAGGCACGTGTGTCACATTGCCCTGGCGAATGGACGCAGCCAGGTTTGCAGCATTGTCGCACACGGCCTTCCCTGGCTACAGATTGAGTGGAGACAAGCATTGATGAAACTCGATCTCCAGAGCTGACCAGAACTCCTCAGCAGTGTGACTCACATTTCCCATACATTTCAAAGTAGAGACCGCCTGATGCCGTTGAGCTCTGCTGCAGCATAGTAAGGAGGTGTGCGGGAGTCCTTGTGCGCAGTTACAATGCGGGTGGCCTTACCAAACAGGCTTTGGGCAGAGGTGGAGGACCGAGACGAGGTTGAGGAGGCAGAAGCAGTGGAGGAACTTCTACATACAGAGGATTGACGCACAACTCGTGGGGACAGCAAGATTTGTACAGCAGACCCTTCTCCATCTCTCACCATAGTTACCCAGTGCCCAGTCAGTGACATGTAACGCCACTGTTCATGCTTACTGCTCCAAGTATCTGTGGTGAAATGCACCCTGTCACACACACAGTTTCACAAGAAAGCGGTGATGTTGTGTGCCACATGCTGATGTAGCGCAAGCACATGTTTTCTTGGAGAAGTAGTGGTGACTGGGCATCTGCTCTTGGGGCACTGCGATGGACATAAGGTCTCGAAAATCCTCTGTGTCCACCGGGCGGAAAGGCAGCATTTCTGTAGCCAACAGCTTGCAGATGCTGAAAGTCAACCTCTTAGGCATGTCATGCCCTTCTAAAATCATGTAAAACACAGCAAGGGGACTCCAACAAGAGTTCAACAATGTTCTCCAAAAATTTGGCCACAGACACCACTTAAGTGGCATCAATTGTCCCACAGTTGCAAACTTAAAATGTTGATTTGCATGAAGCACAATCAAAAATCCACAAGCCTTTACTCTCCCCAGGATGACACAGGGGTAGAAAAGTCATTGTGGATCCGTGATTTGTTCATCTTGATGAACGTTAGTCTGTCCACATTGTCACTGGACAGATGTGTGCGCTTATGTCAGCACACCCCCAGCAGCACTGAATACACATTCAGAGAGAATGCTGGCTGCGGGGCACGACAAGATCTCCAAAGCGTAAGTGGCGAGCTCAGGCCATTTTTCCAGATTGGAAGCCCAAAATGAGCAGTAGCACAGTCATGGCATCGATGCTCATTTGGAGATACTACTACATCTGTGTCTCCTCCTCCTTTTACTCGTCCAGCTCTTTTGTTTTAGCATGAGTATATGTACTTGTCACTTTTCCATGTGTTTGTGGTGTCTTGTGAGTTGTTTGTCACCTTTTGGACACCTTAGAAGGTGTATTCTATGTGTTTGTATGTGTTTGTGTTTGCCTGCCATTGTTTTCAATAGGGTTCAAAGGTGTTTGTCGAACGTTCAAGGAACACACCCGCCGTTCAACAAACTGAACCACACACGAACACTAGGGGGGTGGTTCATATCTAATTGGGAGTACCGCCGCTGCCGTTTTGAGTTCCCAGGGTGATGGATCGGGGCAGCTAAGGTGTAGTCGCCCTCCACAGGTAGGGGAAGGCCCAGGGACTCGGTGGGATGCCGTTGGATGCAGGGATCACTCAGCTCACTCAGTCAATAAGCAGACACTGACAACCTGGTAAACCAAATCTCGGTGTATCGCTGCCGCTTGAGGGGAGCATGTCCGGCTCCCGTCCCCTGTAGTGTCACCTGGTGATCAGTGACCTTCCCCCGTTCACTAAGTTTAACTTCAATGTGGTGGCCCACTAGTCTGGAACTTGCTGGGCCCCGCTCCTCACTATGTCTAAGTGTGGGAGCCTGCTCTCTGGGCTCACGCTTGGGATTTTCTGGACCGTTTTGTTGGAAAGTCCTATTCCCCTCATTGCGCTAGTGCCCTGATTCTGGAGCGGGTGGGAACAGATCATAAAGGCTCCGTTCTCCTCAGGTAAATTGTTGGGTTGCCTGAAGCTTCTCCCCAACGTAGGGTCCGTGTACCCCGTCGTGCCTTCGTTCCCGGACCTTTTTATCAGTGCCAGGCTTCCGACCGTCTTCCTTGACAGGTCCAAGCACCTAGCTGCAATCCCCTTCGACCGGGGGTCCGACTCCTCTAGGTCCAGACCACTGTCTGCAACCTAGACAGCTTCCCTTGGGAGCCACCACTTCCAAGCTCCTCTTACTCTCTGACTCTAGACTGACTACACTCCTCACCTCCCTTCCCTGACCCCCCCCCCCCCAGGTGGGCGACTCTATCCCACTCAAGCCGTCCACTGGTGTGCCTGGTGGGTGTGGTGCAGTGTGTATCTAGGATTTGATTTGCTGTTGGAGACAACTCTACAAGATGGGGACGCAGAACCATGGGGGTTTGGAATACCACACGAAAGGGCAGTTTGTGCAGTACTCTGTGACGACCTGATAGGCCAGGGGTGTCACATGTGTTTGCCTCTCTTATATTTTGTCCCCATAAAAATAATGAGAATGTTGTCTATAGTGGGTAAGAGTTCCAGTTCCTGGGAGCAGATATTAAGTGATGTGTAAACTGAACATTTGCTCATCTATCAACAAACTAAGAGAAAGGACACAAGAAAGTCAAGTATTCTGTTTAATATTTTACTTGTTGCATGATGCCCTGTGCCATCACCCTATTGCCAAACAAACACACAATTTTCAAACATTGTCCACATGTAGAAAATATCCACCTTTATTTTTATGTATGAAATGTTATTTCTCTTGTCTTTCCAGTGAATGATGTCCCTATACGGTGGTGCGGCTGCAGGGACCAATATAGAAGAGAATGACAGCAGCGTGCCAGGAGTGGCAATGTGGCCCCCCAAAAAGGCCATATTTATATATGTAACGCCTTACTTTCCTGGTGCCCATAATTCATCTGTGTCTGTAAGTGCAGACCTTTTTAGATGTTTGATTAAAGTGAACCAATGATCAGGATTTTCGTATATAACCTAAAGCCAGTGCTATCCTTGCACTCAATCCTTGCAATCAGGCTGATTCTCTACATACTTGTAGTGGTCAACTCAGATGTTTAGGTTTTGAAATCGAAGAAAGTAAAGTTTATAAAATCATCAACTTCTTGAGTGGCAGCAGCTGAGGATCAGATAATATCTGGGGGGTATTCATACTCATCCCCTCCCCCTGTTAGAATTAGCATAAATATTATACAAATGATTCACTTTGTCTCTTGCAGGACCTGTGTGAGGTCATACCCATGTGACCTGGTATCCAGCTTTGTTGGCTGAGGCCTCGCCCCTTCTGGTCACATGGGTATGATCTCACACAGGTCCTGCAAGAGACAAAGTGAATCATTTGCATAATACTTCTGCTAATTCTAACAGGGGAAGGGGATGACTATGAATACCCCCCATATATCTGCTCCTTTGATGCTGTCACTCATCAAGCAGCTAATTTTATAAAGTTTACTTTCTTGGATTTAAAAACCTATACATCCGAGCAGACCACTAGAGGTATGTATAGAATCAGTGTGATATTGCCAGTATAGCACTGACTTTGGGTTATATACGAAAATCTTGGTGATTGGTTCCCTTTAATATTGTATTGGGTACATATGTTTCTTACTAAATTACATTTTTTTTAAATTTTAAATCAGAATCCAACATAAAGGAGATGGACATTGTCATGGACCGAGCTGGGGGGGGGGTCATGCTAACATCCCTTCATTCGGTTGTAGACCAATCAATCTGTGACGAAACCACACCTCACAGTCCCACGTTGACGTCTCTAATACATCAGTTCCACGCGGTATGACTTTATCACTTTCGCAAACACACGACGTTCTGTGCTCCTAACGGGTACATATGATCCGCTTGGCGCAACTAACACTGACACCTGTCTCTGCAGGCACAAGGTGGCACGGAGAGTGAGACAGAGCAGGCTGCACAACCTCCGGTGTGGAACCCAGCTTTCTCCCAATCCTAACTGGCTGGCAGAACCTTTCCACTAGCCTCAGTGGAACACGATTCTGCCGGTCCAGTGCAGTAGTGTGCCACCAGTTCCTCGTTCGAGATAGACCTGGTCCATTAACAGGACTATATCGGGCCACAAACTAGCCCAGCTAGCATGTAATATTAAACTAAGCTCACGAACATGAAGTTCGGGGAACAAGATAAAAGAACAGCCCAAGATTAAATTTTATATTTAATCACCTTAAGGGCACACTAGATAATACACAATATCTGTAAATCCCATTTTGTATATAATGTCAGAAATACAGTTACAGATAAGTTATCATTGAAAACAGATACACGAATTGATCAGTTACCTTTTCTTTGTTCCTTATGACCAGGCCTTGGTGCTGCCTCGGCACAGGTGAGGCACTGTGGAGCCATGAGTTTTCCTGGGACTCCTCATACGTGTACTACACATGACATCTCAGAGAAGAACTCTCACCAAATGTCTGCTCTGATCTTTATGAACCTATGTATGTTCCATCCCACCTTGTGACCTAAGACAGGGCTGGACATGGGATGTGTCTTTAGTTTCCAGACAGTTATGAATTGGTAGTTTTCCCCATATCTCCACCTCTGAGTGTCCCACGTGAGAGATATGACCTTCATCTTTCTAGTTATGATTTGATCTATCAATGGATAGGAAACACAGGGTGCCTATTGTCTTCCTATGGCTAGTTATTAATTTCGGGCTGATACGCATGTCACACTATCATTGAAAAATATGTGTTTCATGTGTCTCGCCGTCATGAAGCTGGAAAAATGCCTGCCTCATCTGTGGGAGCAAAGTGCTCCCTAATATTGTAGCTCTTGCGCAGGAGCCTCAAAGTCTGAGATTCCTGTTTGAAGCTGCTGATAAAACTTGTATTAGAATATTTATAATATGAAAAGTACTACAATAACTCTGGTGCTCAAGTGAAAATAGAAATCTGAATGAAGCTGCTAGTAAGGTGGTGGGATCGTGTGCATATCCCAAATAAAAAGAAATAACGAATATATATATACCTACTGCGCTAACACTCATACGTGGATTATTAATACTGCTGGTGATTATAAAATTACTGGTATTTAAAAATTACTGGTATTTAAAAATTATTGGTATTCAAAAATATGTAATTACCTGGACTTGCTTGAATATGTTCGCAGAATGATATCCTAAAAAATGATATGCTGTGTATTCATGTCAAATGTACCTACTTAATGTGAATAAAATGGTATTACTATATTGCAATGTAAATAATTAACAGGAGCATGAAAAAATATATTGCACACAAACCTTGGGGTATATAAGTGTACTTGTGCAAATGGACTATATAAAACGAAAGAATCACTGTATCTGTGTATAAAAAATAATAAATATATTATAAATATAGAAAATTGAGGCTTACGAAGATCAGTGATAATTAGGAATACCTGTAATATAAAAGTCACACTTGTATTAATGTCCAAAAAATGTATACATACAGAATTGCGATTATGTAGAATGAGTTATTTTTCTATGGGTTCCTGGTTGCCTATTTACATAAATGCATGTTAGTTTTGAGTGTAATCACATTTGTGAAAAGCTGGTATTAGTAACAATCCAAAATATTCTAGCATATAACAACTATGCTTTTGTAGTTGTCTGTTAGCCTCTGCTCTACTTACTGTTTGATGTCACTCCGCGGGAATACTTCTCAATACAGCCTGATAATTAAGGCTAAGTCTACTTTACACACTGCGATATCTGTCCCGATATCGCTAGCGTGGGTACCCGCCCCCATCTGTTGTGCGACACAGGCAAATCGCTGCCCGTGCCGCACAACATCGCGCAGACCCGTCACACATACTTACCTGCCCTGCGACGTCGCTGTGACCGGCGAACCGCCTCCTTTCTAAGGGGGCGGTCCGTGCGGCGTCACAGCGACGTCACTGAGCGGCCGCCCAATAGAAGCGGAGCGGCGGAGATGAGTGGCCGGAACATCCCGCCCACCTCCTTCCTTCCTCATAGCGGCCGGGAGGCAGGTAAGATGAGGTTCCTCGTTCCTGCGGCGTCACATATAGCGATGTGTGCTGCCGCAGGAGCGACGAACTACAGCGTTACTGCTGCAGTAACGATAATCGAGAATGGACCCCCATGTCACCGATGAACGATTTTGCAGGTTTTTGCAACGATGCAAAATCGCTCATCGGCGTCACACGCAGCAACATCACTAATGCGGCCGGATGTGCGTCACAAATTCCGTGACCCCAACGACTCCGCATTAGCGATGTCGCAGCGTGTAAAGCCCCCTTTAGTGTAGTTTCCACATTGATCACTATTTAGTGGTCCCATTAATAATTTCTTGGAACAGTTAAATCACAATCAATATGGCCTGGAATGTACTCCAGTAACCAGTAAAACTAATGTTAATTTTCTGGACTTAACCATATACACCGTATGCAGAATTTTTAGGCAAGTTGTATTTTAGAGGATTTTTTTTTATTATTGATCATCAACTATGTTCTCAATCAACCCAAAAGACTCAAATATCAAAGCTTAATATTTTTGTAAGTTGGAGTGGTTTTTTTTTTTTGTTTTGTTTTTTTAGATTTGGCTATCTTAGGAGGATACCTGTTTTTGCAGGCAACAGGTAACTATTACTGTGCAGAATTAGGCAACTTAATAAAAAACAAATATATTCCCATCTCACTTGTTTATTTTCACCAGGTAAACCAATATAACTGCACAAAATTTAGAAATAAACATTTCTGACATGCAAAAGCAAAACCCCAAAAAATTAGTGCCCAATATAGCCACCTTTCTTTATAATGACACTCAACAGCCTACCATCCATAGATTCTGTCAGTTGTTTGATCTACTCTACCAGTGAGCGACATGCGTCGGGTGGTGATATTTTTACTTGTCACTTATTAATATGGCTGATTAACCCTCTGGTGGTTGGATGGGTGCATTAGGAACCTCCATTTGGAGGAAATTTCTACATATTTGTTTCTGTGACATTTTTTTTTTTTTTTTTTTTTAGGTATGTCTAATCCCTTGTGTATTACCTGCATTGACATTGTATATTATTGTCACTGCTTTCTTGGTTTCCCAGTGTAATAGGTGTCTTTAAAATATATTGAAGCAACCTTTTGGATATTATAGCCCTTGATGGTATATATCTAGTTACTAATCTCCACCTTGAGGTGCATTTACTGTGTCTGTGTCAGTTGTTTTTTATTGTTAATGGAGTGCCTCTATGATCTGCTTCTTTGTTGTTTTTTGGTCATATATTCCAGCAGATTGTGCACCCTTAGGCTATGTGTCCACGGTAGAATGTACCTGCGGACTTTTCTGCCTGTAAATCCGCGACTTTCGCGGCAAATCCACACGCGCGGATTTACCGCGGATTTGCCGCGGATTTTGATGCAGATTTTTTTTTTTTCCCATTCTATACCCAAATCCGCACCAAAATCCGCAACAAACAATTGACATGCTGCAGATTTTTCCGCATCAAAATCCGCGGCAAATCCGCAGCGGAAAAATCCGCAGCATGGACACAGCATTTCCAAAATGCCATTGAAATGGCTTGGAAGTGCCGCTGCTGCAGATTTTCGGCAAATCCGCGGTAAATCCGCAGCAAATCTGCGGAAAAATCCGCGGTAAATCCGCAGCGTGGGCACATAACCTGTCCTATTCTTATTATACAGTTAGGTCCAGAAATATTTGGACAGTGACACAATATTCGTGAGTTGGGCTCTGCATGCCACCACATTGGATTTGAAATGAAACCTCTACAACAGAATTCAAGTGCAGATTGTAACGTTTAATTTGAAGGTTTGAACAAAAATATCTGATAGAAATTGTAGGAATTGTACACATTTCTTTACAAACACTCCACATTTTAGGAGGTCAAAAGTAATTGGACAAATAAACCAAACCCAAACAAAATATTTTTATTTTCAATATTTTGTTGCGAATCCTTTGGAGGCAATCCCTGCCTTAAGTCTGGAACTCATGGACATCACCAAACGCTGGGTTTCCTCCTTCTTAATGCTTTGCCAGGCCTTTACAGCCGCAGCCTTCAGGTCTTGCTTGTTTGTGGGTCTTTCCGTCTTAAGTCTGGATTTGAGCAAGTGAAATGCATGCTCAATTGGGTTAAGATCTGGTGATTGACTTGGCCATTGCAGAATGTTCCACTTTTTTGCACTCATGAACTCCTGGGTAGCTTTGGCTGTATGCTTGGGGTCATTGTCCATCTGTACTATAAAGCGCCGTCCAATCAACTTTGCGGCATTTGGCTGAATCTGGGCTGAAAGTATATCCCGGTACACTTCAGAATTCATCCGGCTACTCTTGTCTGCTGTTATGTCATCAATAAACACAAGTGACCCAGTGCCATTGAAAGCCATGCATGCCCATGCCATCACGTTGCCTCCACCATGTTTTACAGAGGATGTGGTATGCCTTGGGTCATGTGCCGTTCCCTTTCTTCTCCAAACTTTTTTCTTCCCATCATTCTGGTACAGGTTGATCTTTGTCTCATCTGTCCATAGAATACTTTTCCAGAACTGAGCTGGCTTCATGAGGTGTTTTTCAGCAAATTTAACTCTGGCCTGTCTATTTTTGGAATTGATGAATGGTTTGCATCTAGATGTGAACCCTTTGTATTTACTTTCATGGAGTCTTCTCTTTACTGTTGACTTAGAGACAGATACACCTACTTCACTGAGAGTGTTCTGGACTTCAGTTGATGTTGTGAACGGGTTCTTCTTCACCAAAGAAAGTATGCGATGATCATCCACCACTGTTGTCATCCGTGGACGCCCAGGCCTTTTTGAGTTCCCAAGCTCACCAGTCAATTCCTGTTTTCTCAGAATGTACCCGACTGTTGATTTTGCTACTCCAAGCATGTCTGCTATCTCTCTGATGGATTTTTTCTTTTTTTTCAGCCTCAGGATGTTCTGCTTCACCTCAATTGAGAGATCCTTAGACCGCATGTTGTCTGGTCACAGCAACAGCTTCCAAATGCAAAACCACACACCTGTAATCAACCCCAGACCTTTTAACTACTTTATTGATTACAGGTTAACGAGGGAGACGCCTACAGAGTTAATTGCAGCCCTTAGAGTCCCTTGTCCAATTACTTTTGGTCCCTTGAAAAAGAGGAGGCTATGCATTACAGAGCTATGATTCCTAAACCCTTTCTCCGATTTGGATGTGAAAACTCTCATATTGCAGCTGGGAGTGTGCACTTTCAGCCCATATTATATATATAATTGTATTTCTGAACATGTTTTTGTAAACAGCTAAAATAACAAAACTTGTGTCACTGTCCAAATATTTCTGGACCTAACTGTATGTATATTACTAGCTGTACTACCCGGCTTCGCCCGGGTTAACAAAATAGAATGTATTAACAAAAATGTATTCTGCACACAAAAACCACAAAACAAATAGATAGAAATGTAATTATTAAAAGGCAAAATCTAAGCTAATAGAAGCATTTCACAACATATATTTCAACACCACAGATATTCCATACAGATTTAACTAAATTGGCGAAGTAATGTGCTCCGTCTGTCTCTTTCCAGGTCTGCCTGTCTCTGTCTGTCTCTTTTTTTGTCTGTCTCTATCTCTCTGTTTCTTTCCCCATCTGTCTCTTTCTAGGTCTGTCTCTTTCACAGGTCTGTCTCTTTCTTCATCTGTCTCCCCATCTCTTTGTGTCTTTTCCTGTCTGTCTCTTTCCCTGGCTGCCTCTCTCTGTCTGTCTCTTTCCTTGTCTGTCTCTATTTCTCTGTCTCTTTCCCCGTCTGTCTCTATTAAGGTCTGTGTCTTTTCCCATCTATCTTTGTCTCTCTGGCTGTCTCCTCCTTCCCTGTCTGCCTGTCTCTGTCCCTGTCTGCATGTCTGTCTGTCTCTTTCCCCATCTGTCTCTTTCCAGGTCTGTCTCTTTCCAGGTCTGTCTCTTTCCAGGTCTGTCTCTTTCCAGGTCTGTCTCTGTCTGTCTCTTTCACCATATGTCTGTCTGTCTCTCTCCCTGTCTGTCTCTATCTCTCTGTCTCTTTACCTGTCTTTCTCTCTGTCTGTCTCTCTGTCTGTCTCCCCACCGACATCTTATTACCTCACATATAAGCTTCTTATACTATGAATGTCTTTTGTTCCTATAGCAACCAACCACAGCTCCTACTAATAACCTGTAGTTCCAGGCTCCATTTACTTTAATGGAGGCATGGTTTTTGGAGAGTAACTGTAAAGTGCGGGATTAAATTTTCCTGTCAAAACATAGTGTACACAGTGTATGTTCCCTGGGTCACATGAGGTGTCTGTGCAAAATGTTGTGATTGTAAATATGACGGTGAGGATACACTTTTCGTTTCACCCCCATTATGTAGATAGGGGCAAAATCGATTGGTAAATTGGAACGCGTGGGGTTAAAATTTCACCTCACAACATAGCCTATGATGCTCTCTGAGTCCAGACGTGTGAGTGTGCAAAATTTTGTGGCTGTAGCTGCGACGGTGCAGATGCCAATCCCGGACATACATACATACATACATACATACATGTGCGCGCGCGCGCACACACACACAAACACACAAACACACACATTCAGCTTTATATATTAGATTGGCTGTGCATTCCCGCCTCCTCCTTTTGAATACTGCTTCAGACATTCTGACCGGCCGTAGCCTCTGATCAAGGTACCATTCAGCTGCTGGGGCGTTTGCTCACTCCAAAAGCTGTACTTAACTCCTTACCCCCAGGCAGAGTTTCAATTATCAGGACGCTAATTAGCAAGCACTAACAAATACTACTACACAGGTTGCATCTACTACTTTTACTACTACTAAGCTTCTGCTCACAATCAGGCACTTTAATAGACAAGACCGCTAAATAGTGGTCAATGTGGAAACTACACTAAGCCCTAATTATCAGGCTGTATTGAGAAGGATTCCCTCGGAGTGACATCAAACAGTAAAGCTAGTTTCACACTTGTGTTCGTTGCAATCTGCCTCTATGGAAAATAGTGCAATCCGTTAATGGCTTGCGCTGTTTCCCATGGACTTGTATTGACGCACTGCAACGCAAGTGCCTGTGCTGCATCCACCAGCTAACGCAGAGTCGTTATTTTAATGCAGCGCCGGGCAGATGGAACTCAGCATGTAGCGTTTTTTGTTGCTGTAAAAAAAACTCACTCTGCAGGATTCTGTTAGGATCCGTTAAGACGAGGCATAATGAATGTCTATGGTGCTGGATTCCATCGCCATGGGTTTGGCTACGGATTCCAGTGCAGATTTCCGTCACGTTATACTGAGCATGCTCAGCATGTCCAGCAGAACGTTCTAAATCGTTTACAATCACTCCTGGTCGGTCTCTCTCTCTCACCCCCTCTCTCATTCTCACCGATCACCAGTGTGGCGCTGCACAGCTGTCACATTGCTCTGGCGGCTATTCCTGCTTTTGAAAATGCCGGCTGCTCATTATTTTATCTCATATTCCCTGCTTTCCCCGCCCACCGGCGCCTATGATTGGTTGCTGAGTGACAATTGTCTCACTGCAAACATTCACAGCCGCCGGTGGGTGGGTCTATATCGTGCAGTACAATAAATAAATGATTAAAAAAAAAAAGACGTGCGGTCCCCCCCAATTTTGATACCAGCCAAGACAAAGCCACACGGCTGACGACTGGTATTCTCAGGATGGGAAGCCCCACGTTATGGAGAGCCCCCAGCGTAAAAATATCAGCCAACAGCCGCCCGGAATTGCCACATCCATTAGATGCGACATTCCCGGGACTCTACCCGGCTCATCCCGAATTTCCCTGGTGCGGTGGCAATCAGGGTAATAAGGAATTAATGGCAGCCCATAGCTGCCATTAAGTCCTAGGTTAATCATCGCAGGCGTCAATGAGAAACCCCCCATGATTAACCTGTAAGTGAAAGTAAATAAACAGACACCAAAAAAATCCTTTATTTGGCATAAAATACAAAAAAACCCACCACTTTCACCACTTTATTAATCCCCAAATACCCCTCCAGGTCCGACATAATCCACACGAGGTTCCACGACGCTGTCAGCTCTGCTACATCAGAAGCTGACAGGAGCGGCCGTAGAACACCGCCGCTCTCTGTGAGCTCCACACAGAAACTGAAGGGAATCGCGCTGTCAGCGGTGATGTCACTGAGATAGTGCCGGTGTTTGTGCGGTGATGATAGGTTGATAGGTGCGGTAGTGCCAGTGTGTGAGCTGTGATGATGGGGGCTCTCTCTCTCGGCTAAAGAAAACTAACTCAACGCGTTATTTCACAGGAATCCTTTGCCTTTATTATCACAGTACTTCCATGCATCAGTCACATGTGTAACACAACGCAAGTGTGAAAGTAGCCTAAGTAGAGCAGAGGCTAACAGACAACTACAAAAGCATAGTTGTTATATGCTAGAATTTTTGGGATTGTTACTAATACCAGCTTTTCACAAATGTGATTACACTCGAAACGAACATGCATTTATGTAAATAGGCAACCAGGAACTCATAGAAAAAGAACTCATTCTACATAATCGCAATTCTGCATGTATACATTTTTTGGACATTAATACAGGTGTGACTTTTATATTACAGGTATTCCTAATTATCACTGATCTTAGTAAGGCTCAATTTTCTATACTTATTATATATTTATTATTTTTTATACACAGATACAGTGATTCTTACATTTTATATAGTCCATTTGCACAAGTACACCTACATACCCCAAGGTTTGTGTACAATATATTTTTTCATGGTCTCATTAATTATTTACTTTTCAATATATTAATACCATTTTATTCACATTAAGTTCCTACATTTGACATGAATGCACAGCACATCATTTTTTAGGATATCATTCTGCGAACATATTCAAGCAAGTCCAGGTAATTACATATTTTTAAATACCAGTAATTTATAATCACCAGCAGTATTAATAATCCATGTATGAGTGTTAGCGCAGAAGGTATATACAATATATTCGTTATTTATAATAGGAGATTATTTATGTTTTGCCTGTTGTCCTGGGGAAGGAGGCAGTGACCTCCTTAAACGCATTGACCTGTGCATAAATAATACAAAAGATGAAGCTCCGCTACACTGATATATAGGTGCTCAGAGGTAAAAAATTCAAATATAAAGGGGGTAACCCCGGCACACTAAATCTCCCAGTCTGAGTAAAAAGTCACACTGAATAGTAATGCAATAAATTCTTTATTAAGTCCTTTTTTTGAAAAAGTTGCATGTGTAGTTTGTGTCCAATATAAATACAATTGACGTTTCGGCCTAAGCCTTCGTCAGATTGGACTTATCTAAATATAATGAAAAAAATAACAAGAATCAATATCACATAAACAGTGAGAGGACAGTTACATACAATGCATTAGATACAACTGCAGATCAAAAGTGGACAATGCTGATGTCATAACACAGGATAAAATGGATACAATGTAGGTACAATGTCATCATGCATCACAGGTCACAGAGGGTAGATAAATAGAATCCGCCAATAATGAGAACTATAGTGAAAGGTGGAATGACACTAAAAATGGCTGAGCTAATGGGTAGACCGACCAAAGAAAGAAAGGTAGAACAACGACTATTCAGAAGAAAAAAAAAAGGGGGGGGGAGGAGAGAGAGGGGAGAAGGGGAGGGGGGGGGGGGAAAGGAGAAGAAGAGAAAAGAGAAGGGGAGGTTTTGGTGTGTCCGACTCACCAGGTACATATAATGGCAAGAAATGCGTCAATAAAGAGCTGTTCAGTGCAGACAGCTTATTCTGTGAGATCTAATGCTATAAAAAAGAACATATATGTTAAGAGAAGAACCACTGGGACCAAATGAAGGCTAATACTCATGCGTACGTGACAAATAGCATAGGGTACCTGTTATAGGTTGGCCCACTGTGATAATTAAGTGTTGTTGGTTACTAGTATATAAGTCAGGTGCTCAAAATGCCAAAACCTGAGGATGCTGGAATTGAGCGTCAATCATGGAGAGCGCTAAAATGAAAAAATGATTAACAGTCAATTAAGTCTGTGTAAAGTAAAGCTCTGTCAATAGGTGTAATGTTAACCCTGACATAGTGTACCTGGGTTATGTCCTAGCTGAATATAGCGCTGTCATACGTGCTGTATATAGGGTATCAGGACGTTATCCACAGTACGCACCTGTGGGTATCACGCTGTGGGATGCAGATGACACTATAAGATGCACAGTTGATCATAGAGGCAATATGCCCATCTAAAGAATAATCAGTGAGACAGCCGACAACATGACTAAGTCTTGCATAGCAGCTCATACCATTATGTGCCTTACTCAGATACGGGCATATAAATAGCCTGGGGAAGCACCATAGCTAGTCCAACAAACTAGAAACATATAGTAATGATAAAAAGAACCAGAAATAGAATACCTGCCGCTAGAATTCTGCAGAGATAATGCTTCAATGTTAACATTGACCGGGTGCAAATAGATCACCGCCAAAGAGCACTGAGGAACATGTATAGGAAGCGTCTAGCATAATGAGAATTAATGTTAACAATTTATTCCAATCGTCATAGAGTGATTACCCACATATAAAAATATATTTATAATATGCCATGGTGTACCTGTGCAGCCGCCTTGTATGCCCCCACATAGATCATGCAGGCAAAGGACAGGTAAGAAACGACATTACCAATATGTATGGCCCGGGTGTACAGCCGGTGGCACCGGAGGGGATAATAGGCCAAGGTCCTAATATGTAAAGATAAATCGTGGATAGTTAGAGCTGAAGAGTAGAAAAAGGATAGAGGGTCGGTTGCCATTACTCACCTCGCCGCTATGGACGTGTGTTCAGTGCTCGCGTGTCCTGTGCAGTGAGCTCCATCCAGCGTGCGAGGGTTCTTGTAGGAAGTGTGGGTGGGATTACCAGATCACTTCCTGCGTGTGGAACGCAGGAAGTCAGGAGGTGGAACGCACACCGCGCATGCGCAGTGTGCGCTACACCTCCGTGAATATCTGGGCGTGCCTGGAGTGACGTCCACAAATGGTGAATGGGCCAATACGGCGTGCGAGAAGGATCCACTATATCAGTGCCGGAGAGGAAGTTGCTGCCAAATTTTTCAAGTGCCATATACGTTTTTAAAGTAATAGTGCAGTTATCCTTAATGTAGCTGGTGAATGCACTATTTCAATGGTGATTTAACGCTTCTGAAAAGAGAAAGAATCACATAGTTATATGAAATTTCATCAGGTACATACAGTAACAATCATAATATTAAAAACAGCTGTGAGACTCATGTGGGATTAGTGGATGAGGGCAGGTATATCTCACCCCGGTATCGGTCCTATGTGACTTAGCCTGGCCAGGATCACCTGGCTACTAATGGATTAATGGGAGGTGAAGGACGGAGGTAAAAGGAATCTGGGAAGTTGGGGGAGGGTCTCCATCTGGGAACACAGTAAGCCTGTCTGTGTAGGAGACACTTGTGAGGAGCAGTGCTTGATGTCTGTATGGTTTAGCTGGAAGGGAGAAGCCCTCCAGTTGGTAGTTAGGATAACACCGTGTATAGTTAGTGCCGGACAGGCAAGGATTTATTTTGTTGGTGTTTTTTTTTCTTTTTGTTTATGCTTCACTGCAATAAACCTGACCAAGCGTCAGTTACACCTTGAATTCGGCTGTCTGCCTGAGGTGAATACGTGCCCTTTGAACCCAGCAAAGGCGATCCCGGAGCGTGTTATCACATTGTGGTGGAGAACGCGGGCAGCACGTTACAGCGCATCATAATGGATGACGTGGTGAAAGCGCTGGTACAATCCGCAGCTGTGCAGCAGGAGGCTAATCGCTTGATGTCGGCACAGTTGAAGGAACTGGTGGAATCGACGGTTAAAGACCGCCAACTTTTGCAGCAGGTGGCGCAGCGTCTGGCGACCGTACCGGAGAGTAATGCGGAGGCTGACCAGAGGGTGATTCATGTGAGTCGGTGCTGGCAGAAATTAACCACAGAGGACGATGTGGAAGCTTACCTGACCACGTTTGAACGGACGGCGGAGCGGGAAAAGTGGCCAAAGGAGCGATGGGCCGACTTGCTTGCACCGTTTCTGGCAGGTGAGGCCCAAAAAGCCTACTTTGATCTTGAGCCTGAAGCAGCGCATGACTTTGATAAACTAAAAGCCGAGATCCTTGCCCGGCTGGGAGTGACGACGGCCGTGCGAGCACAGAGAGTTCATCAATGGACTTATCAGCCCGATAAACCACCGCGGTCACAGATGTTTGACCTCATTCACTTGACCAAGAAATGGCTACAGCCCGAGGTTTTGACGGCGCCAGAGATGGTACAAAGAATCGTTCTTGATAAATACCTAAGAGCTCTACCGCCATCTCTGAAGAGGTGGGTAAGCCATGGAAACCCCACGACAGCGGATCAGCTAGTGGATCTAGTGGAGCGTTATTCCTTGGCAGAAGGACTTATGGACGATGCTACACATCCTCGCTCTTCCCCTTCTCGACGAGGATCTGGTAAGACTGTTCCAGGGTCATGGGGAGGAGGAAAATATTCTAAGGCAGTGGAGGAGGAAAACAGGACTGCTGGCCCTGTGAGGGCTAAGGTGCCAAACTATGGTCTTAGCAAGGGGCCCGTGAGGTGTTTCCGCTGCCAGGAGGTGGGCCACATTGCTGCAAACTGTCCAGTAACTGCAGAACCGATGCAGTGTGATGTCACGGACTTTGAAAAACGCAGGGCTATGGTTGCACGGGTAGTGTGTGTTGCTGCATGTCAAGGCGATATGAAAAAACACCTGTGTGAAGTGTCCATTGATGGCAATACTGTTGTTGCACTATTAGACTCGGGAAGTGTGGTGACTCTGGTAAAGGCCAGTCTGGTAGCAGTCCCGATGGGACCGTCAGATAAATTTTCTGTGACATGTGTGCATGGAGACACCTGCTCGTACCTCACAACGGTCTCCTGCATTACTACGCCCTATGGGTCTGTGCATCATAAGGTGGGACTAGTACCAGCCCTATTGCATGATATCATTTTGGGCAGGGATTTTCCCCACTTCTGGCAGTTGTGGGAGAACCAATTAGTACCCCAGGGTAGCCGCACAGATGATCCTTCTCCCACACCTTGTGTGGGCCCGGAGCCACTAGAGGATGCCCCACAAGAGGGTTCAGAGGAGGAATCCGCTGAAAACAACCCCCAGTTCCCCTTTTCAGTTCTGGCGGGTGATTCCGATGAACCCGGGGCAGAGGCGGACATGGGTGGCTGTCCCCCTTCCTCTGGGCTGAATTTGGAAGTCCAGAAAGATGACTTCCAAAGTGAGCAAATGAGAGATCCTACCCTTTCTCAGGCTATAAAAAATGTTAAAATGATAAACGGGGTGCAGGTGGATGCAGGTACTAGGCTGTCTTACCCCTACATGGCACTGGAGAATGACTTTCTCTATCAGATAGAGAAGAAGGGGGATGACACAGTACAACGATTGGTTGTGCCGAGAGCCTACAGGCGGAGAGTGCTGGACCTGGCACACGGACACATGATGGGGGGACACCTGGGGGTCCAGAAAACTACCGAAAGGATATTACACTGTTTTGTTTGGCCCGGCATGCATCACGATATTCGCACCTATTGCGAGTCTTGTCCCGACTGCCAAATCTCTGCGCCTAGGCCCCGTTTCTGTAGCCCCTTAGTACCTCTGCCTATCATCGAGATCCCATTTGAGAGAATTGGGATGGATTTAGTTGGACCCTTCCCCAAGTCTGCACGAGGACACCAGCACATCCTTGTCATCTTGGATTATGCCACTCGTTACCCCGAGGCCATCCCTTTGCGTAACACGGCCACCAAGACCATTGCCAAGGAGCTGGTCCATGTGTTTAGTCGGGTTGGTGTCCCAAAACAAATACTCACAGACCAAGGAACCCCCTTTATGTCTAAAGTAATGAAAGAACTCTGCAGGCTGTTACAAATAGCACAGTTACGCACCTCCGTGTATCACCCTCAAACGGACGGACTGGTCGAACGGTTTAACAAAACTTTGAAACAGATGCTCCGTAAGGCGATAGACAAGGACGGGAAGAACTGGGACTACTTACTCCCGTATTTGCTTTTTGCCATCCGGGAGGTGCCCCAGTCTTCCACCGGGTTCTCTCCTTTCGAGCTTCTGTACGCCCGACGTCCCCGTGGTCTGTTAGATGTCGCTAAAGAAACCTGGGAGGGACAGGTCACCCCGTTCAAAAGCGTAATAGACCATGTAACCCAAATGCAGGACCGTATTGCGGCAGTGATGCCCATCGTTAAAGAGCATATGATACAGGCTCAAGGAGCACAGAAAAGGATTTATGATAGGGGGGCCAAGATCCGTACTTTTGCACCCGGAGATAGGGTGTTGATCCTGGTCCCCACGGCAGAAAGCAAATTTCTGGCAAAGTGGCAAGGCCCCTTTGAAATTAAGGAACGGGTGGGTGAGGTAAACTACAAAGTGTACCAGGCTGGTAAAAGGAAGCCTGAACAGATTTATCACGTGAATCTGATAAAACCCTGGAAGGACCGTCCAGCTCTGTCAGCAGATCTGGCCCTTCCGGTCTGCAAGCAGACCATACCGGATGTCGGGACGGCGGAGACTCTGTCGGAGCGGCAAAAGACCGACGTCAAGCAGTTTGTAATCAACAATCACGAGTTTTTCTCGGAAAAGCCCGGGCAGACCACTCTCATTAAACATGACATCATAACAGAGCCTGGGGTAACAGTTCAGGTAAAGCCCTACCGAATACCGGAGGCTCGGCGGGAAGCTGTCTCCCGAGAAGTGAAGACCATGTTAGAGTTAGGTGTAATCGAGGAATCGCATAGCGCCTGGTCGAGTCCGATTGTGTTAATTCCGAAACCAGACGGCTCCATTAGATTCTGCAATGACTTCAGGAGATTAAATGCGGTCTCCAAATTTGATGCATACCCTATGCCACGGGTCGATGAATTAATAGATCGGCTTGGAAAAGCCCGGTATATCACGACCCTAGACTTAACGAAGGGCTATTGGCAGATCCCGCTAACAGAGGCCGCTAAAGAGAAAACCGCGTTTTCTACACCGGAAGGTTTATACCAGTATGTGTATATGCCGTTTGGACTACACGGGGCACCGGCAACCTTTCAAAGGTTGATGGACCGAGTCCTGAGGCCCCATAGGCAGTATGCTTCTGCGTATTTGGATGACATAGTCATTTACAGCCTGGACTGGGAGACGCACCTCCAGAAACTAGAGGCTGTGATTGAGGACCTGCGGGAGGCGGGTCTAACAGCAAACCCCAAGAAATGTCATATCGGGCTGGAAGAAGCCCGGTATTTGGGATACGTAATTGGGAGGGGAATTGTTAAACCCCAGATTGACAAGATACAAGCCATTCAGAACTGGCCGCAACCAGTCAACAAGAAGCAGGTGAGAGCATTTTTGGGAATAGCCGGCTACTACCGACGGTTCATTCCCAATTTTGCGACTACCGCTGTTCCCCTGACGGACCTTACCAAAGGGAAAGACTCTGTCATGATCAAATGGACCACGGCAGCCGAAGAAGCCTTCCATAACTTGAAACTAGCTCTTTGCTCTCAACCTGTGCTAATGACTCCTGACTTCCGCAGCGAGTTCGTGGTCCAAACGGACGCTTCTGATGCCGGTATAGGGGCCGTATTGTCGCAACTGAAGGACGGAGAGGAACATCCGGTCCTTTATCTTAGTCGGAAACTTAATAAGCATGAACGCAACTATGCCATAGTGGAAAAAGAATGCTTAGCCATTAAGTGGGCTCTAGAGTCCCTTAAATATTACTTGATTGGAAGGAAGTTCCGGCTGATCACTGACCATGCCCCTCAAGTGGATGCACTTGAATAGGGAACGGAATGGCCGAGTGACCCGGTGGTTCCTTGCACTTCAGGCCTACCGTTTTACAGTGGAGCACCGCCCGGGGGTGCGGATGGGGAATGCTGATGCCCTGTCTCGTGTGCACTGTTTTGTGGGTGCTGTTGCTCAGCTGCAGTGGTCTGAGCAGAGGGGGGGGATATGTGAGACTCATGTGGGATTAGTGGATGAGGGCAGGTATATCTCACCCCGGTATCGGTCCTATGTGACTTAGCCTGGCCAGGATCACCTGGCTACTAATGGATTAATGGGAGGTGAAGGACGGAGGTAAAAGGAATCTGGGAAGTTGGGGGAGGGTCTCCATCTGGGAACACAGTAAGCCTGTCTGTGTAGGAGACACTTGTGAGGAGCAGTGCTTGATGTCTGTATGGTTTAGCTGGAAGGGAGAAGCCCTCCAGTTGGTAGTTAGGATAACACCGTGTATAGTTAGTGCCGGACAGGCAAGGATTTATTTTGTTGGTGTTTTTTTTTTCTTTTTGTTTATGCTTCACTGCAATAAACCTGACCAAGCGTCAGTTACACCTTGAATTCGGCTGTCTGCCTGAGGTGAATACGTGCCCTTTGAACCCAGCAAAGGCGATCCCGGAGCGTGTTATCACACAGCCTATGTAGCCCACCAAAGGGATGGACATATATATCACTATGCTTCTTATAATGTTAAACTTGATGCTAGTAGCTCATGCATGAACATAAATGAATACCCCAAAATGGACACATGAGAGAGAATAATACGTAAGTATCGCAAAATAGAATAGAGCCAAGTTTATCGCGACCAGCTTCAAACCAAGAAAAACTGGGATTTTACGGAAAACAAATGTCAACCTAAAACGACGTCTCATATTTACGGTTGAGACCGTGGGGTTCTAATGTGCCTAAGGAATGGATCCACCAGGCCTCCCTATCAAGCAACTTTTTAATCCTGCTCCCACCTCTACGTGCACTATCCACTTGGTCTATCACCTGGAACTTAAGTTGTGAAATTTGATGACCCGCATTGCGGAAGTGGTGGGGAATGGGCAGCAGGGTGTTGTCACATCTGATGTCGGACTTGTGTCGACTTATGCGGTCTCGGACATGCTGGGTGGTTTCCCCAACATACCCGAGACCGCACGGACACTTAATGTAGTACACCACAAAGGTACTATCACAAGTGTAAAAACCTTTTATCTGAAATTTCTTACCAGTCCTACCATGTGTGAATGTATTTCCCCTAGTGACATTAGCACATTGCGCACAACCCAAACAGGGGAAGGTGCCCCTCTGCTGGGTATCCAGAAATGTTTGGCGTGACACAGTTTTCTCAGAACCTATGTCGGCCCGTACCAGTTTATTCCTAAGATTAGGCGATCTCTTATGGCAGAAGAGAGGTAGGTTCTGGAAGGCATCAATTTTAGGATATGCTGAACCGAGGAGAGGCCAGTGTTGGCAGATAATCTTTTTAACCATGGGTTGAAAGGGGTGATAGGTCGTGACGCAAGCCACCTGATCCTGACCTGTAATGTCACGTCGAGTCGTTGAGGTTTTTGTGGCAGCTAGGTGTTGTGGATAACCTCTCTGTATAAACTTCTGGCTCATCTCCTCATGGCGTAATGTCCTTGTTTCTGGTTTACTTACTAGTCTGTCTACTCGGGTGTGTTGCGATATAGGTAGGGCCCTTTTAACATGTCTCGGATGACTACTGGTATAGTAGAGGAGGCTATTCCTATCCGTGGGTTTGACAAAAATGTCAGTTATCAAAAGGCCGCCATCCTCTACTATAACCAGACAATCAAGGTAGTTAATCCGGTGTTGGTCCTGGTGGAGGGTGAAGGTAAGTCCTGGCATAAACCCATTAAGGTCAGAAAAGAATCCCAAGAGGACATCGAGTTCACCATCCCATACCAAAAATATATCATCGATATATCTTCGCCACAGTAAAGCATGTTTATTGATTAATGGATTGGGATGGATGAACCGGTCCTCAAAGGAGGCCATAAAGATGTTAGCGTAAGGGGGCGCCATGTTAGACCCCATGGCGGTCCCCTTACGCTGTAAGTAGAACTGGTCCTGGAATAAGAAATGATTTTTCTCAAGTACCAACTTCAGCAGATCAAGGCAAAATTCCTGGTTATTATTAGGTAAAGTTGTGAATTCGTTAAGGAACCAATGAACAGCTTTAATACCCTCATCATGTATGATGCTGGTATACAAGCTGTTCACATCGAGTGTTACGAGGTATGCATTCTTTGGAATATGGTGAAGGTCTCTAACAATATCAAGAAAATGAGAGGAATCCTTCACATACGATGGTATGAGAGGTATAAAAGGTGAGAGTATTTTCTCAATAGTCTTGGCCAAAGGGGAAAGTACTGAGTCCGTAGATGCTACAATGGGCCTACCTGGAGGACGAGTGAAATTCTTATGGATCTTGGGCAATGTGTAGAAAACAGGAATTGTGGGATATGGATTAATCAAGAAACTAGCCAGTTTCTGGTCTATAGTGCCCAATTGTAGGTACCTCGTGGAAAGGGATTTAATCAAGGAGGAAATAGATGATGTAGGATCCTTTGATATGGGTTCATACGTGCTAGTGTCAGAAAGTTGTCCCAAGATCTCCATCACATAATAATCACGGTCTAATACTACTGTTGCTCCGCCTTTATCGGCTGGTTTGATAATAATATTAGTATTCTCTCTCAAGCTCTGAATGGCTCTAGATTCCTCTATACTGAGATTATGACTCAAGTGGAAATCCCCCTTATGTATCCTAGTATTCAATGTATCGATGTCATTAGAAACCAAAGAAATAAAGGTCTCAACCGGGTGGTACTGCCTGGGTGGCATATATGAACTGGTCATGCTCAACCCTAGATCCTTGGTGTTAAAACAGACAGCATCGCCCGGCTGAGAACCCATAGCACCCTTGTCAATGACAACCTTGTCAGTGCCAAAATGTGCCCTCAATCTCAGAGACCTATAGAATCGATTAAGCTCCTGCTCAACTCGAAAAGTGTCATATCTAGAAGTGGGACAAAAGGACAACCCCTTCTGTAACACTAGATGTTCCGCCGGCGACAGGTTATAGGAGGAAATGTTGAGGACAAGATTGGTGTTACCTGTGACCGAGTCCATATCCGGCCCTCTCGATTGTTGGGATACCTTTCTCCTCCCCCGCCTCGTCTTCTTGAGGGTGGTCTGCGTTCTAAAAAATTCTGTTGGCGGGGCGCTCCATAGTCTCCCTCGGAGTCGCTGGTAGATGCATAGCCTCCAAATCTGTAGGGGCGTTGGAAGCGGGAGCCTTCCCCAGATCGCCATCTGTAGACCGTACCCTTGGTATAGTCTTCCTGGTCTCTAAAGAATTTTTGTCTTTTCTTAGTTTCCAGGTTAGTACGAAAATTTTCGTACTAACCTGGAAACTAAGAAAAGACAAAAATTCTTTAGAGACCAGGAAGACTATACCAAGGGTACGGTCTACAGATGGCGATCTGGGGAAGGCTCCCGCTTCCAACGCCCCTACAGATTTGGAGGCTATGCATCTACCAGCGACTCCGAGGGAGACTATGGAGCGCCCCGCCAACAGAATTTTTTAGAACGCAGACCACCCTCAAGAAGACGAGGCGGGGGAGGAGAAAGGTATCCCAACAATCGAGAGGGCCGGATATGGACTCGGTCACAGGTAACACCAATCTTGTCCTCAACATTTCCTCCTATAACCTGTCGCCGGCGGAACATCTAGTGTTACAGAAGGGGTTGTCCTTTTGTCCCACTTCTAGATATGACACTTTTCGAGTTGAGCAGGAGCTTAATCGATTCTATAGGTCTCTGAGATTGAGGGCACATTTTGGCACTGACAAGGTTGTCATTGACAAGGGTGCTATGGGTTCTCAGCCGGGCGATGCTGTCTGTTTTAACACCAAGGATCTAGGGTTGAGCATGACCAGTTCATATATGCCACCCAGGCAGTACCACCCGGTTGAGACCTTTATTTCTTTGGTTTCTAATGACATCGATACATTGAATACTAGGATACATAAGGGGGATTTCCACTTGAGTCATAATCTCAGTATAGAGGAATCTAGAGCCATTCAGCGCTTGAGAGAGAATACTAATATTATTATCAAACCAGCCGATAAAGGCGGAGCAACAGTAGTATTAGACCGTGATTATTATGTGATGGAGATCTTGGGACAACTTTCTGACACTAGCACGTATGAACCCATATCAAAGGATCCTACATCATCTATTTCCTCCTTGATTAAATCCCTTTCCACGAGGTACCTACAATTGGGCACTATAGACCAGAAACTGGCTAGTTTCTTAATTAATCCATATCCCACAATTCCTGTTTTCTACACATTGCCCAAGATCCATAAGAATTTCACTCATCCTCCAGGTAGGCCCATTGTAACATCTACGGACTCAGTACTTTCCCCTTTGGCCAAGACTATTGAGAAAATACTCTCACCTTTTATACCTCTCATACCATCGTATGTGAAGGATTCCTCTCATTTTCTTGATATTGTTAGAGACCTTCACCATATTCCAAAGAATGCATACCTCGTAACACTCGATGTGAACAGCTTGTATACCAGCATCACACATGATGAGGGTATTAAAGCTGTTCATTGGTTCCTTAACGAATTCACAACTTTACCTAATAATAACCAGGAATTTGCCTTGATCTGCTGAAGTTGGTACTTGAGAAAAATCATTTCTTATTCCAGGACCAGTTCTACTTACAGCGTAAGGGGACCGCCATGGGGTCTAACATGGCGCCCCCTTACACTAACATCTTTATGGCCTCCTTTGAGGACCGGTTCATCCATCCCAATCCATTAATCAATAAACATGCCTTACTGTGGCGAAGATATATCGATGATATATTTTTGGTATGGGATGGTGAACTCGATATCCTCTTGGGATTCTTTTCTGACCTTAATGGGTTTATGCCAGGACTTACCTTCACCCTCCACCAGGACCAACACCGGATTAACTACCTTGATTGTCTGGTTATAGTAGAGGATGGCGGCCTTTTGATAACTGACATTTTTGTCAAACCCACGGATAGGAATAGCCTCCTCTACTATACCAGTAGTCATCCGAGACATGTTAAAAGGGCCCTAACTATATCGCAACACACCCGAGTAGACAGACTAGTAAGTAAACCAGAAACAAGGACATTACGCCATGAGGAGATGAGCCAGAAGTTTATACAGAGAGGTTATCCACAACACCTAGCTGCCACAAAAACCTCAACGACTCGACGTGACATTACAGGTCAGGATCAGGTGGCTTGCGTCATGACCTATCACCCCTTTCAACCCATGGTTAAAAAGATTATCTGCCAACACTGGCCTCTCCTCGGTTCAGCATATCCTAAAATTGATGCCTTCCAGAACCTACCTCTCTTCTGCCATAAGAGATCGCCTAATCTTAGGAATAAACTGGTACGGGCCGACATAGGTTCTGAGAAAACTGTGTCACGCCAAACATTTCTGGATACCCAGCAGAGGGGCACCTTCCCCTGTTTGGGTTGTGCGCAATGTGCTAATGTCACTAGGGGAAATACATTCACACATGGTAGGACTGGTAAGAAATTTCAGATAAAAGGTTTTTACACTTGTGATAGTACCTTTGTGGTGTACTACATTAAGTGTCCGTGCGGTCTCGGGTATGTTGGGGAAACCACCCAGCATGTCCGAGACCGCATAAGTCGACACAAGTCCGACATCAGATGTGACAACACCCTGCTGCCCATTCCCCACCACTTCCGCAATGCGGGTCATCAAATTTCACAACTTAAGTTCCAGGTGATAGACCAAGTGGATAGTGCACGTAGAGGTGGGAGCAGGATTAAAAAGTTGCTTGATAGGGAGGCCTGGTGGATCCATTCCTTAGGCACATTAGAACCCCACGGTCTCAACCGTAAATATGAGACGTCGTTTTAGGTTGACATTTGTTTTCCGTAAAATCCCAGTTTTTCTTGGTTTGAAGCTGGTCGCGATAAACTTGGCTCTATTCTATTTTGCGATACTTACGTATTATTCTCTCTCATGTGTCCATTTTGGGGTATTCATTTATGTTCATGCATGAGCTACTAGCATCAAGTTTAACATTATAAGAAGCATAGTGATATATATGTCCATCCCTTTGGTGGGCTACATAGGCTGTTTTTAATATTATGATTGTTACTGTATGTACCTGATGAAATTTCATATAACTATGTGATTCTTTCTCTTTTCAGAAGCGTTAAATCACCATTGAAATAGTGCATTCACCAGCTACATTAAGGATAACTGCACTATTACTTTAAAAACGTATATGGCACTTGAAAAATTTGGCAGCAACTTCCTCTCCGGCACTGATATAGTGGATCCTTCTCGCACGCCGTATTGGCCCATTCACCATTTGTGGACGTCACTCCAGGCACGCCCAGATATTCACGGAGGTGTAGCGCACACTGCGCATGCGCGGTGTGCGTTCCACCTCCTGACTTCCTGCGTTCCACACGCAGGAAGTGATCTGGTAATCCCACCCACACTTCCTACAAGAACCCTCGCACGCTGGATGGAGCTCACTGCACAGGACACGCGAGCACTGAACACACGTCCATAGCGGCGAGGTGAGTAATGGCAACCGACCCTCTATCCTTTTTCTACTCTTCAGCTCTAACTATCCACGATTTATCTTTACATATTAGGACCTTGGCCTATTAACCCCTCCGGTGCCACCGGCTGTACACCCGGGCCATACATATTGGTAATGTCGTTTCTTACCTGTCCTTTGCCTGCATGATCTATGTGGGGGCATACAAGGCGGCTGCACAGGTACACCATGGCATATTATAAATATATTTTTATATGTGGGTAATCACTCTATGACGATTGGAATAAATTGTTAACATTAATTCTCATTATGCTAGACGCTTCCTATACATGTTCCTCAGTGCTCTTTGGCGGTGATCTATTTGCACCCGGTCAATGTTAACATTGAAGCATTATCTCTGCAGAATTCTAGCGGCAGGTATTCTATTTCTGGTTCTTTTTATCATTACTATATGTTTCTTGTTTGTTGGACTAGCTATGGTGCTTCCCCAGGCTATTTATATGCCCGTATCTGAGTAAGGCACATAATGGTATGAGCTGCTATGCAAGACTTAGTCATGTTGTCGGCTGTCTCACTGATTATTCTTTAGATGGGCATATTGCCTCTATGATCAACTGTGCATCTTATAGTGTCATCTGCATCCCACAGCGTGATACCCACAGGTGCGTACTGTGGATAACGTCCTGATACCCTATATACAGCACGTATGACAGCGCTATATTCAGCTAGGACATAACCCAGGTACACTATGTCAGGGTTAACATTACACCTATTGACAGAGCTTTACTTTACACAGACTTAATTGACTGTTAATCATTTTTTCATTTTAGCGCTCTCCATGATTGACGCTCAATTCCAGCATCCTCAGGTTTTGGCATTTTGAGCACCTGACTTATATACTAGTAACCAACAACACTTAATTATCACAGTGGGCCAACCTATAACAGGTACCCTATGCTATTTGTCACGTACGCATGAGTATTAGCCTTCATTTGGTCCCAGTGGTTCTTCTCTTAACATATATGTTCTTTTTTATAGCATTAGATCTCACAGAATAAGCTGTCTGCACTGAACAGCTCTTTATTGACGCATTTCTTGCCATTATATGTACCTGGTGAGTCGGACACACCAAAACCTCCCCTTCTCTTTTCTCTTCTTCTCCTTTCCCCCCCCCCTCCCCTTCTCCCCTCTCTCTCCTCCCCCCCCCCCCTTTTTTTTTTTCTTCTGAATAGTCGTTGTTCTACCTTTCTTTCTTTGGTCGGTCTACCCATTAGCTCAGCCATTTTTAGTGTCATTCCACCTTTCACTATAGTTCTCATTATTGGCGGATTCTATTTATCTACCCTCTGTGACCTGTGATGCATGATGACATTGTACCTACATTGTATCCATTTTATCCTGTGTTATGACATCAGCATTGTCCACTTTTGATCTGCAGTTGTATCTAATGCATTGTATGTAACTGTCCTCTCACTGTTTATGTGATATTGATTCTTGTTATTTTTTTCATTATATTTAGATAAGTCCAATCTGACGAAGGCTTAGGCCGAAACGTCAATTGTATTTATATTGGACACAAACTACACATGCAACTTTTTCAAAAAAAGGACTTAATAAAGAATTTATTGCATTACTATTCAGTGTGACTTTTTACTCAGACTGGGAGATTTAGTGTGCCGGGGTTACCCCCTTTATATGTGCATAAATAATAGACATGAAATAATAATACATCCCGCTGTGGTGATAGCGCAGCAAAATACCCGGTTCCTTCTTCTGAATCTACTCTACTCTGCTCTATTCAAAGCTGCAGCAGTTCGCTTGTATAAATCGCTGATATAGGTGTTGGGGAACAATTACTCTAGGTGAGTTCCTTAATATTAATTACCAATCTTGTTATCTGGTAAGACCCTATTGCGCTTCTCCTCTACAGTTCCTATCTTCTATAATTTTATAATGGTTTTCTTTGTTAGACATTTTTTATTTTTTGCCTGGCAATAGTGGATTATATTTTTTTACTCTTTATTTTTTAAACTTTTGCAGTTGGTAACAAGATAGTGCTGTTTTCCCCTTTGGGATATTTGTATATAGTCAACGTCTGGTAATACATCTTTTTATGTCCCTTTCCTCTCGCTATATAGAATGAAAAGACACAACCCACAATTACACAACCCATAGTTTAGATTATAAAGTTAGGTATTTAGGCAAGGTAACATAACAACATACATCACAAAGTCATAGCAACACAACGATCTTGCTATAAAATTGCTTCCTCTGGCAAAACAAAATAACTTGCCTACATTTCAGGCACTTTAAGAACCAAAAAACTCACGGTGCCAAGGAGCATCATGTAGGCCTGTGCCAGGATTGGCGTGTTCTATCTCCATCATCATCATCCACATACACTAGACCAGGGGTGGGCAATTAATTTTCCCATGGGGCCGCATGAGAAATTGGGATTGGTTTAGAGGGCCGGACTAATATAATTACCTCAGTTCTACCCAATATACTACATCACTACACCCCCTCCATATACTACACCTGTAATAAACTACACCACTACACCCCTATATACTACTACTACACCTGTATTATACTACACTCCCTCCATATACTACACCTGTAATATACTACATCACTACACCCCCTCCATATACTACATTTGTAATAAACTACACCACTACACCCCTATATACTACACCTGTATTATACTACACTCCCATATACACCTGTATTATACTACACCACTATATAATACACCTCCGATATACTACATCATTACACCCCTATATACTACACCTGTAATATACTACATCACTACACCCCATATACTACACCTGTAATATAGTACACCCCCATATAGTACACCTGTAATATACTACACCTCCATATAGCACACCTGTAATATACTACACCTCCATATAGTACACCTGTAATATACTACACCTCCATATAGTACACCTGTAATATACTACACCTCCATATAGTACACCTGTAATATACTACACCTCCATATAGTACACCTGTAATATACTACATCACTACACCCCATATACTACACCTGTAATATACTACACCTCCATATAGCACACCTGTAATAAACTACACCTCCATATAGCACACCTGTAATATACTACACCTCCATATAGCACACCTGTAATATACTACACCTCCATATAGCACACCTGTAATATACTACACCTCCATATAGTACACCTGTAATATACTACACCTCCATATAGTACACCTGTAATATACTACACCTCCATATAGTACACCTGTAATATACTACATCACTACACCCCATATACTACACCTGTAATATACTACACCTCCATATAGCACACCTGTAATAAACTACACCTCCATATAGCACACCTGTAATATACTACACCTCCATATAGCACACCTGTAATATACTACACCTCCATATAGCATACCTGTAATATACTACACCTCCATATAGCACACCTGTAATAAACTACACCTCCATATAGCACACCTGTAATATACTACACCTCCATATAGTACACCTGTAATATACTACACCTCCATATAGTACACCTGTAATATACTACACCTCCATAGAGCACACCTGTAATATACTACACCTCCATATAGCATACCTGTAATATACTACACCTCCATATAGCACACCTGTAATAAACTACACCTCCATATAGCACACCTGTAATATACTACACCTCCATATAGTACACCTGTAATATACTACACCTCCATATAGTACACCTGTAATATACTACACCTCCATAGAGCACACCTGTAATATACTACACCTCCATATTGTACACCTGTAATATACTACACCTCCATATAGCACACCTGTAATATACTACATCACTATAGCCCCATATACTACACCACTATATACTCCTCCATATAGCACACCTGTAATATACTACACCCCCATATGTCACACACCCTGCTCCCCATACAGCCTGCACCCCCATATCACACACACTACACCCCATACAGCCTGCACCCCCATATCACACACACTATGCCCCCATATGTCACACACCCTGCCCACATATCTCACCCTGCCTGTACCCCAACTTACCCCTCTCAAACACTCTGCACACCTTCACATCCTTCTGTCAGTCTGCAGCCCTCATATGCCACTCACCCTGCAGCTCCATCTTCCCTCATATGCACTCACCCTGCAGCTCCATCTTCCCTCATATGCCACTCACCCTGCAACTCCATCTTCCCTCATATGCCACTCACCCTGCAACTCCATCTTCCCTCATATGCACTCACCCTGCAACTCCATCTTCCCTCATATGCACTCACCCTGCAACTCCATCTTCCCACATATGCCACTCACCCTGCAACTCCATCTTCCCACATATGCCACTCACCCTGCAGCCCCCCTCCCCCTCATGTCCCTCTTTTCTCATTACCAGTCATCATGTGTCCACATCTCCTTCAGGATTCAGTATCTTTGCTTTTTGCCCGGCATCCTGTGTCTCCTCCCACACAGTCACATGGGCGTGACATCATCGCAGGTCCTGCAAGCAGCAAGATGAATTATTCCGTCTGCTGTGCAGCTTCTTCTCCTGCCAGGCGGGAACTTTTGAAATGACACACGCAGCGCAGTACTGACGTCAGAGCGCGCGTGTCACTGACAATTAGTGCCGGCAGGGAACAGAGGAAAGACTCCTGCGTTCCGCTGCCTGCACTAACTGTGCGGACCTGCACAGGATCTCTCCCTGCTCGGCACGCTGCAGCCCGGCTCCACTGCACCGGCTGAAGACGGGCGGGCCGGTCACAGAGAGCAGGCGGGCCGGATGTGGCCCGCGGGTCGCCCCTTGCCCAGGTCTGCACTAAACAATGGTGTATACGGGTGTAGTTATGGAGGATTACAAATGTTTAATTACAGCATTTACATTATCCTCCAGTTTGCTCACAAAATGCCAAAGGCACATTCCACAATTTGCCGTGCCTGTGCAAGCTGATAATTGTACTGGTACTGTACGATATAGACCCGCCCATCGGCGGATGTTATTGGTTGCAGTCAGACAGCTGTCACTCAGCATGGGGGCAGGTCTGACTGCAGCCAATCACGGCCACCGGTAAAGGGGCGGGGAAGGAGTGAATATGTAGGAGCCTAAAGAGCGGGTCCAGTCAATATGTGATGAGGCTAATGAGTGGGTAGGGAAGAAGAAGAGAGGCAGCAGCAGCAGTGTGACATCAGCGCTGCAATTGGTGAGTATGAACCAGAGCGAGAGAGAGAATAAGTGGCATAATACTGTGACATCTTTATTCCCAGAAACCATATGTGAGTCAGAAATGCATGCAGGCATATTCTCCAGGCTCTACCCATTCACTTTCATCACTTTGCCATCTATTTCAGCCTTTTCCTCAGGCCCCCAGATGTCTCTGTTGGGTCCAGCAGGAAATTACTCGCATTTCCCAGTGACTTGCATTGTACTCACTATTTGTAACGAATACACAAATATTACAAAGTATTTGTTACGAGTATAGCGATTACGAATATTACGGTACTCGCTCATCTCTAGTCATGGGGTGCCATGTTGAACTTCCAGTGACCATTATGAGAGAGTGTGTGAGCGATCACACCAAATTTATCACACCTGCTGTCACGCTTTTAGACGTGGCGTGCGCGTTCAGACCAACAGATGTCTGACGCACAACAAAACACTCCATAACTACACCACAAACAAGAGGGACACTGGGAATATAAAAACAACGGTGGGTCCTGGCATTAGTGAGAGGGTAGATGGGACAGTACCTGCTGCTGTACCCTGCACTCCTAGCGAGACCCTATACAGGTTCCTCACTTGTTGCTGAGCTACACTACTATATACTACTACTACTATAGTCCTGGCTAGTGAGTGGGGAGGTAAGGTTCACGTGACCCACCACTGCACTAATACAAGAGGTTGAGAAACAGGGAAAAAACAAGCAAAATGGAGACAATACGATTTTAATACAAATCCACAGCAGCTCCTTCCACCAAGACAGCCAGACTACAAATAGTTTTGTGTAATCAGCAAAGTTGCTGGGAAGCCTTGCTACTTAAACACAAAGAGGTGCGGCTACAGAGCAGCTGCAGCTGAATGCACTGCTGGAAGCTGCTAGCAGCAAAACTGAAATTAACTGTTTCAGCACCAAGAGAAATGAAACCACATTAAAAGGTATTGTCCCAGATGGAGATGAGAGGCTCCAGTCCTAAAGTTGTCACTAGTCTCTAAAAACAGGGAGATAACCCTGAAAGTACCCCCCCTTTAACAAAAGGCCTTAGGACTTTCAAGACAGCTAATATCATCCACCTCAAATGTGAACAGGCCCCTCTGGTTACCATTTGGAGACTCAACACATTTCCGGAGTAAAGAACTCTGGACAATGTCATGGGTGTTAATTGCTAGGGGTAACTCTAGCCATACCGCCATAGTGTTAAGAATGTCAGTAACTCTATAGGGACCGATAAACCTCGAGCCTAGAGCCCCAGACACACACTTTCAGCTGGTGTTTTTGTGGACACCCATGCATAGTCATTCTTACACAGGTTCGGACCTGCACGTTTATTTCCACACATGCACAATTAAACGTTTGTCACCATGGAATTATATTTTTACAAATGGAATTTTAAATTAGTTAAATAATAACTGATTTTTATATAAATCAATTTGGGCAATGATGCTGGATATTACCTCTCCGCTCCCCATGTGATTATTGTGCTGATATACCTGTGTCCCTGCTACTTCCTACTGAAATTGAAGAGCTGGATATGTTCTTTTTTCTATGTGTGACTACTTTACATCGTATGAAAGGGTCTTATCTTCAGTGTTATCCCATGAAAAGATTTACAAAAATCTGAGAAGTGTACTGACTTTTGTGATATACTGTACATGTACATATATTAGTAACTGGTTCCTGCTGTGCCCTTATGACTGTAAGTGAGCTGCTACAGGGAGGCTATAACTTCATTCTCTCTCTGTTGCCACCAGTAGCGTAGGTAGCAGGGGGCATAGGGGGCGGTTGCCCCGGGCTCCGTGCTCAGTGGGGACCCACTAGCTTACGACCTGTCAGTGCTGCAGGGACATAGCAAAAACTCTTGCACAGATGACGAAAATACATGCTAGTGGTGCTGCAAGCACCTGCGATGTCGTGCCCATGTGACCGAGTGGTAGGAGCCACAGTTGCCGGTCAGAAACCAAACATCAAGAGATACTGATTTCTGAAGGAGATGCAGGGTGAGTGGCATATGTGGGGGGCAGATTGTGACAAAGTGGTGTGAAGGGGTGCAGGGTGTGTGAGAGTTGTGTGTAAGTTGTGGTATAGACTGTGTGACTTATAATGATGCAGGGCCGGCTCCAGGATTTTGTGGGCCCCAGGCAAAAGAGTCTCAGTGGTCCCCATCCACATGTGGGCACACACATAAACAGATACATAACATACAGGCATCTCTGCTCAGAGTGGGGCTGCTCTGTGCGGCTCTGTTCTGCACGCTGCGGTTCTGCTCTGTGCGGCACGGCTCTGCTCTGTGCGGCCCTGTTCTGCACGCCACAGTTCTGCTCTCTGTGTGGATGCTCAGCGCGCCACGTCTCTGCTCTGTGAGAAGCGGCTCTGCTCTGTGCGGGGCTGTTCTGCTCGCCGAGGTTCTGCTCTGTGCGTGGCTGCTCTGCGCAGCACGGCTCTGCTCTGTGCGGAGCAGCTCTGCTCTGTGCAGCTCGGCGTGGCTCTGCTCCGTGTGGCGGGTGGTAAGGTATCGGCCATTCTAAAGATGTCGGTGGTGAGGGCTTCTTCAAATAATGGCGCCTAGAGTCGGGTCGTGCGCACATGGAGCTCTCAGCTCAAGCTCTTATCTGCGCACGTGCCGACTTCAGCCGCCATGATTTGAAGAAGCCCTCACCACCAACATCTTTAGAATGGCCGGTGCCTTACTGCCTGCCGCACAGAGCAGAGCCGAGCAGCCCAGCACAGAGCAGCCATGCAGTGAGTATCTGGGCCTCCCTCAGCACCACTCACAGCATTGCCGTACTCCACCACCACCCCTGCCTCCTGTGACCCCCGCTCCTCTGCCAACCCCCCTCCCTGTGCCTCCTGTGACCCCCGCTCCTCTGCCAGCCCCCCTCCCTGGTAAGACACCACCGGATTATTATACGGACCCCATATTTTTATGTATTTTTTTTTACTCCTACTTTGGGGTGTGTCTTATAATCTGGTGCGTCTTATAAAACGAAAAATACGTTTTTTTAAAGAGAAATTAAGGAAACTACATATAAACAGACAAAAATCTATACACAGTCATACACACTGACATACATAGATACAGATCATACATGCACACACAGACACATTAGAGATATTATTATTATGGGGAAGCCGGCAGCAGCCTCCTCCCCTCCCCCGCTTGTCTCTGTCCAGCTCCTCCTGGGCATGTGGCTGTGCAGGCCGCACTGCGTGATGGCTGTCACTAACAGACATGGCCGCGCACAGTGCACACAGACTGCTGTATATACATCACGGTATATAAATGACAGGAGAGGCTGGGGTCATAGACATTACTGGGAGGCATACATGTTACTTTGGTGCATACTTATTCTTGTGGGGCATAGATGTTACTGGGGTAGTATACAACTCTGGGGGCATACACAATACTGGGGTGGGTGGCATACAGCTCTGTGGTGGCAGTGCATACGGCTCTGTGGGGCCAGTGCATACGGCTCTGGTAGTCCCATACAGCTCAAGAGGGGACACCTACTGCTCTGAGAGTGCCCATACAGCTCAGGAGTGGGGGCCCACAGATGAACTTCAATGCAGGAGGAGCATGGAGCATTCAACAGTGAATGGTGTGTGCCAGTGTGGCTTAAAGGGTCAGCAACCCTGGAACTCAGCCCGAGGCCCGCAGGACTGAAGACGGCTAGTTGACCCCCCCCCAGCTGTCCAGGGCCCCGGCATTTGCCCGGGTATGTCGGATGCTGACACCAACCCTGAATGCAGGGTGTGTGGAATATGCGGGTTCAGGGTGTTTGAGAGAGGTGTAAGTTGGGATACAGGTTGCGTGAGATATAAGGATGCAGGGGATGTGGAATATGGGGTGCAGGGTCTGTGAGATATGGGGGTACAGGCTGGGGTGAAGGGTTTGTGGGATATGGGGTGCAGTGTGGGATATGGGGGTGCAGTGTGGGATATGGGGGTGCAGGGTGTGTGAGAGAGCACCACAAAGGAGGTAAAGATGAGGGATAAGAAGGTAAGTGCTCCACCATGGAGCTATAGATGGGAGGAACTTTTACTGTAAAGTGTGGGGGGAATAGGAGCATTCACTCAGTATACAGAGTGACAGCACATTATGGGAGGCAGTAAGGACAGTGTGAGGGCACAGTATGAGAGGAGCAGTATACGAGGGACAATGTGAAGGGCACAGTATGAGAGGAGCAGTATACGAGGGATAATGTGAGGGCACAGTATGAGAGGAGCAGTGTACGAGGGACAATGTGAGGGCACAGTATAAGAGGAGCAGTAAATGAGGGACAGTGTGAGGGCATAGTATGAGAGGAGCAGTATATGAGGACAATGTGAGGGCACGGTATGAGAGGAGCAGTATACGAGGGACAATGTGAGGGCACAGTATGTGAGGAGAAGTATACGAGGGACAATGTGAGGGCACAGTGTGAAGGCTGTACGGTGTGAAAAGACAGCAGAGTATGGAGAGGGGGTAGTGTGGTGACGGGCATGGAAGGTGTGGACAGTGTGGAGGCCATTGTTCATATCACAGGTACATTATTTTGTATGGAAAGCGTATAGGACATGGTTAATGAGGGGGGATGGTTTTATGGATATTCATAAAGAAATACAGTGTGACCGCCATAATTCATGGTGGAGGGATGGTGCAGAAGATGTAGTATATGAGAGGCACAATGTGGAGGCCATGTATCATTAGGGGGACAGTGTAGGGGGTCACTTTTTGATCAGGGAGCATACTGGTGCAAATATATTTTCAGGTTCACAGTATAAGGGTTATTTAATGCACAGCATGGGCGGATATTTTTTATTTAGATGTAATAATGACACTGATATTTTTAAGGCATCGTGTTAGGATATGTTTTAGAAAATCCGAGGAAATGGAAGTCTGCAGAAAGAAGCTGTGTACGTCCAAAGTCATCATGTCGTCTGGATCAGATGAAGAATGGAGTGAGACAAAGCAAATCAGAGAAAGTCGCCAATACGGTACCTGGATCTAAGGGAGGATCTATCCTGGACAATCCTTGTCAGCAGGTTTTTGCTCCCCCATCTGAGAGCAGCATAATGTAGAGACAGAGACCCTGATTCCAGTGATGTGTCACTTACTGAGCTGTTTGCTATCAATTGATAAAATCAATGATTTCTCTGCTGCAGATCTAGCAGTTATACACACGCACGCGAAGTAGTCCTATAATGATAACCTACTGCTGATTAATCAGTAATTTTATGAAAACTACACTGAGCAGGTCAGTAAGTGACACACCGCTGGTATCTGGGTTTCTGCCCCTACGTTATGCTGCTCTCCGATTAGAGGGCAAAAACCTGCTGACTGATTCCCTTTAAATGATAGTCAACCGTTTGCTTATATGAAGCCGATTGGCAGCTGTTTAATGGCCTGTGACTGCAGACTTGTGAATCCTCATACCATGCACACAGTGCACTGTCAGGGTTTTCCAGTGCCGGTGGTGAGAGCAGGCCATCATGTGAGCACAAGTGTGCGATTGGCATACTTCTGGCCACATCTGCATGAGGCTTTAGTCCGACTTATTGGTAGGGTACGTGATCAATTTACTTGCTTAGAACAGCATGAACGCCAACTACGGCCCTGCCGCTACACTTAACCGTACCAGTCTGCCATGCATGCTGCAATTTTTTTTTTTTTTCCACCATTCGGTGCAAGGACAAAATCGAACATGTGCACTGCCTCATTGGATAACAGTGGTCTGAGTGCGATCCAATATTTTGTTGGATCGTACTTGGACCAAAAATATGGTTGTCTAAACAAGCTAATAGGCTGCGACACCATTGTAAATATGGTTACCTGGTTAGGGGCCCACTCAGAAGTTTCGCCCCCTCTGAGCCAAACCCCTAGCTACGCCTCTGGTTGCCACTGCTCCAGTACTATAGACTTGCATGATTTTAATGTTATTTACCAGCAAATTAACCTTAGATTTCCAAGTATATAGTGTTTAATTGGACATGATAATTTATCTTTAATGGGAAGTAGGAAGGCAAAGCACTTTAGCTATGAAGACATTGGAGTCTTTGTGCAAATTTGCAAATAGTGCAAATTATTTCTTGACAACCCTACTGTTTAAACAGAAACCGGGATGGGTGTTTGTAACACATGTACTGTGTAATGGCTGTGTCTGAGGAATATGGTCCTGGGCAGGGGAAGAAGCAAGAGAGGGTATCAACATTACAGCATGAGATTGCAGCTGCTTTCTGTGAGTTAAAACATTTCTCTGTCTGTTTCTTTTTTTTTTTTTCTTTTTTTTAAATTATTTACATCACAGAACAAATCTGTTGTGAATGCATGCTGTCCTGTTTGTATACTCTCTTATTTCCTCCCTGACCCAGGAGATTTGGTATGATCAGACCATATTCCTGTACGGTCAGACACAGCCATTACACAGTACACAGCGGGGGCACATCTATAAGATTATCTCAGCACAGGGACATTGTTTTTTAATACATTCAATTGTAGAACCAGGGGCGTAACTACCGCAGTCGCAGAGGTTGCCATTGCCATAGTGGCCACTATATATACCGATGCCGCCGCTGACACTGGGCTCCCCTGGCCAGTGTCATCGGCGGCGGCACTGGGCCCCCCCTGCCTGGTGTCATCGGCGACGGCAGCGGGCCCCATCCCCCGTCATCGCACACAGCAATGATGAAGCATAGAGCGGCGCTCCATGCTCCATTATTCTCCCCCTGTGTGCGGTGACGTCACTCCTGTGCAATTGCTGTGCTGAGAGCACAGGACAGGAGGACAGTGACCGGAGCAGCAGGGGAACGGAGGACAGAGGTGAGGATGAAGCAGTGGTGAAACTAACAGAGGTAATTTTTTTTTTTTAATCAGGGAGTACACGGTGGCCAGAGGCCTGAGGGTGCTGCATTGTACACAGGGAGGCCTGGTGGGGGATGCATTATACACAGGGAGGCCTGGTGGGGGCTGCATTATACACAGGGAGGCCTGGTGGGGGCTGCATTACACACAGGGAGGCTTGGTGGGGTCTGCATCATATACAGGGAAGTCTGGTGGAGGCTGCATTATACACAGGGAGGCCTCGTGGGGGCTGCATTATACACAGGGAGGCCTGGTGGGGGCTGCATTATACACAAGGAGGCTGAATTATACACAGGGAGACCTGGTGGGGGCTGCATTATACACAGGGAGGCCTGGTGGGCTGCATTATGCATATGGAGGCCTGGTGGGGGCTGCATTATACAAAATGAAGGACACCTTATACATGAACTATAGGGGTGCATTTACATGGAGGTCTATGGGGGTGCATTATATTATATCAAGGATTATGTGGGGGCCATTACAGTATTGGGAGAACTATATACGAGGGGGAACAAAGCTACAAGGATGGGATTCAAACGTTTTGTGCTGAGGCAAAAAGGTTATTTCCCTCAGCACCCAGCTTTCCTATGCTCTGATATGGGAAAGCTGGATGCTGAGGGAAAGATGTATAGCAGAGCATGGGAAAGCTGGGTGCTGACGATAAGATGGATATCATAACATAGGAAAGCTAGGTGCTCATAGAGGGTTTTTAGATCATGGGAAACCTGGGTGCTGAGGGTAAGAGCCAAGTGTCAGTGTGATTATCCCGTACCCCGAGTGCCACTGTCATCCCGTACCCCAAGTGTCGGTGTACGTGGAGGGGGGGGGTGGCCGGGTCCGAACTTTGCACCGGGGCCCATCAATCTCTAGTTACGCCACTGTGTAGAACCTATTATTATTCCAAGATCTATTGATTAAAATGCACTTTGTTCATTGGAAAACCCTTTAAGCTTCATTTTCATGTGAATGAAAGCAGTGATATTTCAGTTTTAGATTGTAAACCCCAGTGGGGATAGTGAAGATGAGGTGTGTGGAATTAATGACACTATATAATCAAGAAAAATAAACACTTTACAGAAATAAAATTGTGTGTGACATCTTTCAGAGAAGAAAATGAAAATATATACAAGTTTTGGATGGGTGGATCTTTCCGACGAATTCCCTCTAATTTCTATTGATCAGCTTGAAAGCCACAGCCCCTTTCACAGCCATGATGCATTGCAGGCAGGCATGTGCTCAGTGCCAAGAGACTGGTCCCTGCTGCCATATCCACCAGGACCAGTGAGTATTGGGCAAATTAACATTGCTATTACTCCAGCACCATTAGAGTGGGTCCAGTGGTTGGGATTTGTGATGGGTTTAGTTGGAACTGTTCATGCCTGTCCTGTAAAGGCTCTCTTCTTCAGGATTCATAAATACACACAAACAAGCCCTGGTGTGGACTTTATACACTGTCACTGATACTAATTTTGTTTTTCACAAGTTTGCTACTTTTAGTGATTTTAGATCTTTTAGTCAGATGTTTCTATGGTTACTGAAGTACAATTATAAGCTTTTCAAGTCTTTAACTTTTTATTAGCAAGTACATTGTTTATACAAAGACTCAGTATTTACAGTGTTCACCTTTTATTTTTTCAAAACGTCTGCATTTTCCCTGGCAGCTGGATATCCGCTTGTTGGCCATATCTTGATTTTGCAACTAATTATTTGTGTCTAATCAGAGCTTGGAGTTCATCACATTTTGTTTTGGTTTTGTTTGTTTACCGATATTTTACAGATTGACCACAAATTCTCAAAGGAATTGAGATCTGGGGTATTTTCTGGCCACGGACCCCAAATTTTAATGTTTTGCTTACTGTGCCAGTTGGTTGTCACTTAGGGGTACTTTGCACACTGCGACATCGCTAGCCGATTGTAGCGATGCCGAGCGCGATAGTCCCCGCCCCCGTCGCAGATGCGATATCTTGTGATAGCTGCCGTAGCGAACATTATCGCTACAGCAGCTTCACATGCAGTTACCTGCCCTGCGACATTGCTCTGGCCGGCGACCTGCATCCTTCCTAAGGGGGCGGGTCGTGCGGCATCACAGCGACGTCACACGGCAAGCGGCCAATAGAAGCGGAGGGGCGGAGATGAGCGGGACGTAAACATCCCGCCCACCTCCTTCCTTCCTCATTGCAGGCGGGACGCAGGTAAGGAGATGTTCCTCGCTCCTGCGGCTTCACACACAGCGATGTGTGCTGCCGCAGGAACGAGGAACAACATCGTACCTGTCGCTGCAGCGACATAATGAAAATGACCGACACTACACAGATCACCAATTTACGACGCGTTTGCAATCGTTTATCGGTGGATCTAGGCTTTACACGTTGCGATGTCGTTCCCGACACCGGATGTGCGTCACTTTCGATTTGACCCCGGCGATATCGCAGTAGCGATGTCGCAACGTGCAAAGTACCCCTTATATATTGCTTCATGGTCTCTATCAGGCAATACAAAGTGTTCATCACCAAACTGCTCTAGGATCATTGGGAGAAGTTGCTCTTGGAGGATGATCAGATATAATCCTGTATTCATAGCAGTGTTCATAGACAAAACTGTGAGTTCACTCCCTTGGATGAAAACCAATCCCACACATGAACGGTCTCATTACACTTTACTGTTACCATGACTCAGGACTTATGGTAGTCATCATCTTTTTTCTTTTTTTTTCCTCACTCTTCCAAATGTATCAAACATTCGGAAGAAGGCTTTATCAGAGAAAATTAATTTTTAGCCCAGCCCACTGCAGTGGGATCCCTGTAGTTGTAGAATGTCAGTCTATCATTGATATTTGGCTTTATTGCTGACATCAGGCAGTGTTGTATCTAGGCTTCCCAGCACCTGGGGCAAGAATTCAGTTTGGCGCTCAACCCCCCCCCCCTCCCCAACCAAGCAGTTTGGGTGGTTGTCATGTGACCAATCATTCATATGTGATTTGCACACTTACACTCACGTGATGATGAGCTTCTCTTCATAATTCTCTCAATGCTCAATGAGAAACGTAGGAAAAAAAAGCCAGTTGTCACATGCAAGTATGACAATCGCATATTGGATTGGAGAAGCCATTTGGTGACTGCTGGACCTAGCAAACAGAGCTTAATCCGGACAGGGAATATACTACACATTGTTAGATCTGAGGATACTACACTGCTTAATTTTATAATTAAAGGTGTTGTCCAGGTTTGAGATGAAAGTCTGCAGTGACTATTCGAGACTTCAGGCTTCTTAATTCTTTAAATGCATGCTCTGCACACTTTTAGGATTCTCCGGTGCCAGTGACGAGAGTGGACGATCATGTGAGCACAAGTATGAGATTTGTATACTTCTGGACACATTCTGATTTGATGTCTCTGGCCTCAGTCAATTCATTTTCATAGCAATCGTATACTTGCAGCTTCGTGACCTCCCACTCTCACCACCAGCACTAGAGAATCCTGACAGCGTGCAGTGTGCGCACTGTGAGAACACATAGAGTGACTGCAGATTCATCACAAACGTGGACAACCCCTTTAAGGCTATGTGCACACTAGAAAAGTGATTTTTCTCAAGAAAATTTCTTGAGAAACGTCTGGGAGTTGAAGATTACTGCACCTACGGTAAAAACCCGCACCAAATCCGTGGGAAAAACGCGTGCGTTTTTGCCGCGATTTTGCCACGGTTTTTCCGCAGGTTGGTCCCTGTGGTTTTTTTATGCTGAACAGAAATAAATAATATAGATAATAGATAATCGATAGACAGATAATGGATAGAGGGAAAGATGGATAGATGAAGATAGATAGATAGATGAGAAAAACCTATATAATGTCCCACCCCCCTGCATATTCTAAGCTGGCACCCTTTAGTGACTTTCATGTGGCACTAAAGGGTGCCTAGCCTTGTATTTAGCCAAAAAATAAATCATTTAAAAAAAAAATGACATGGGGTTCCCCCTATTTTTGTAGCCAGCTAGGGTAAAGCAAATGGCTGCAGCCTGCAAATCACAGCTGGCAGCTTCACCTTGGCTGGTAATCCAAAACAGAGGGCACCCCACGCTGTTATTTTACATTAAATAAATAATTTAAAACAAAAAAACGTGGGGTCCCCCCCAAATTGGATCACCAGCCAAGGTAAAGCGGACAGCTGGGGTCTGATATTCTCAGACTAGGGAGGTCCACTGTTATTGGACACTCCCCAGCCTAAAAATAGCAGGCCACAGCCGCCCCAGAAGTGGCGCATCCATTAGACGTGCCAATCCTGGCGCTTCGCCCCAACTCATCCCGTTGCCCTGGTGCGGTGGCAAACGGGGTAATATATGGGGTTGATGCCAGATGTGTAATCTCACCTGGCATCAAGCCCTGGGGTTCATGATGTCAGGCGTTTATCAGATACCTGACATCACCAACCCAGTCAGTAAGAAATATAAAATAGACAACAAAAAAAGTTTTATTTGAAAAAAAATACTCCCCTTAAAAACATAGGGTTGGGAGAGCACATGATGAACAGAGTTACAGCACTCTACTCTTCGCCCACAGCACAAATCAAAATAAATGGCTCCCTCTCAGATTCCTTTACAATATGTAATGGAACAAGACAAGGGTGCCCCCTTTCCCCATTATTATATATTCTGACCATGGAACATCTGGCGGTGGCATTGAGGAGCAATATATCAATTAAAGGGGTTACATTTCACAAACAGGACCATAAATTAGCTTTATTCGCAGATGATCTGCTCCTGTACGTTACCTCTCCACTCATTAGTCTACCCAACATAATGGCTGAATTGCGGAGGTTCGGATCTCTGAGTAATTTTAAAATAAATACTCATAAATCCGAAATACTGAATATATCTCTTCCTCCAATGCTGGTGACTCAGCTCAAAGCCTCTCTCCCCTTCAAATGGCAGGTGGATTCATTGACATACCTAGGAATTAAACTGACGGCAGATCCCCTTGACCTCTTTAAATCAAATCACCGCCACATTTCCAGGAAGTTAGAATTAGACCTCAATAACTGGAACAAACTCCAGCTTTCATGGTTTGGGAGGATAAATGCGATCAAAATGGACCTGTTACCGAAGCTGCTTTATTACTTCCAAACCATCCCCTTAGTATTGCCGGCCTCTTTTTTCTCACGTCTGAAATCTAGCATAACCAAATTTGTCTGGGCACATAAACGCCCACGTATTTCCCACAAAATATTGAGTAGATCAAGGGATATGGGAGGAACTGGACTCCCTAATCTCCTTTTGTATAGCTACGCCTCTTTAGGGACGTGCGTTCTGGATCTATTTAACTCAGGTGAAACGAAAAGATGGGTGGAAGCCGAAAGCGCGCAATCTGATGTTGATCCGAAGGTAGTTATTTGGACCAGAGCACCACCCAACTCCAGGTCTATCACAGTACCCTTTATCACAAAGCAATTGCGGAATTTTATGTCCCGAGGTAATAAATATCTTGACTTGTCCTCCATTCCAGGCCCATTGACACCGGTCCATAGTAATTCAGATTTTCAGGCGGGTTTCCATAGATCAACATTCCTCCATAAAAGGAAGAGTGACCATCCTATTATTCGTGACTTTATCTCAGACACAGGTATTACACCCCTAGATAATTACTCTTCAGATATCACCAAATCTCAAGATATGTGGTTCTTCTTCGAACAGCTGAAAAGTTTTATAGTGTCTATGGCTAGGAGGGTAGACATCTATAGGGCACTCACACCCTTTGAGGCCCTTTGCCTAGCGAAGGATCCTCCAGGCCATACCATTTCAACCTTGTATGACTTGTTTCTCAGATGCAGAGGTGCGAGGGACGGCTTGCCTGGGTACTTTGGGAAATGGGAGAGAGAGTGGGGGAGGTCATTCTCGGCTGAGGAGCGGACCAAAATCCTTCTCTTTATTGGTAAAACTTCGCTGAATGTGATATCACAGGAGAGGTGCTACAAGATCCTATCTAGGTGGTATGGGTGTCCTGTGAGTATCCATGCTGCCTTTCCATCAGCCTCTGATGTGTGCTGGAGATGCCAAAAGGAGAGGGGAACCCTCACTCATATCTGGTGGTCATGTCCCCCGGTGAGATCATTCTGGGAGAGCATTTTCCAGTTACTCAATAAACTCTCCTTGAGGCAGATCCGACCCACAAAAGAGTTAGCTCTCCTGTCCCTCGGGAATGTTTCTGCTTCAGGGTTTAGGAAAGGTTTATTAAGACATTTTTTAACAGCTGCCAGAAACCTAATTCCAAGATATTGGAAGCAAACTAGAATCCCATCACGGGATGAATTCATAGCAGAGTGCAACGAGATCTTCAGGATGGAGACCTTGATAGGTCAGACACTCGGCAACAAGGACAAAGTTGATGCTACGTGGGCCCCGTGGATCATGTTCAGGGACTCACCGGATATGGGTCTATGGATTCACGGGGGGACAGGTATGTAGGTAATTTTCCATTCTCTTATTTCTGTACCTATAAGGTTAGCCTTGAAAATGTGGTTTTGATGTAGGAGGGCGCGTCCACTCGGGTGGGAACTCTTTGTACCCTTCCCCTTTCATCTTACTTTCCCACGTTTCTGTTGTCTTTACTGTCTCTAAATTCTTCTTCCACCTCCTCTTCTTTAGCTCTTTTTTTTCAACTTGTTCTTCCTATTTCAAACACATACGAATTGTACTTGTTATTTTTGGTCGCCAGTGGCGCAGGTGTAGTCAAAGAACTGTTGTGTTTTTAGCAGCTAGCTTGGATATATACCCTCAGCCTGCGCGCTGTGCAATTGTTTGATTATCTTCTTCTATTCTAATAAACTTTGATTTAAAAAAAAAAAAAAAAAAAAAAAAAAAAAAAAAAAAAAAAAAAAAATACTCCCCACATTCCCTCTTTCACCAATTTATTGACAAGAACAATCAAATCCTGGTCCGGCGTAATCCAATAAGGAGGGGGGTCCCACGGCGATCCATACCATAGTCAATGTCCCAGTCCATGAAGAACAGAATGTTCCCCATTGGCTGGGAGAACAATGCAGTGACCTGAGCTAACATCAATGGGTCAGCCCAGGTCACTGCACGGCATGACAAGTGCTGCTGTCAGGAGGTTAGATGAGATCATTACCTACTGTGATGATCTCCTGCAGTCCTGCCATCAGCGCTGTCACTGTCTTCTATGCCCGCCGCGTTGTCAGCAGTATCGCGAGAGCCCGTGACGTCACCGCTAGTGACAGGGTCGGGCCGCTCGCGAGACGGGCATAGACAGCAGTGACCGCGGTGACGTCAGGAGGCAGGAGATCGTCACAGCAGGTAATGATCTCATCTCACCTCCTGACAGCAGCGCTCGGCATCCCCGCGGCTGCACGCACTGCAGGGTGTCAGTGTCTGCCAGCGCTGCAGCGTGACAAGCTACTGACTCTGCGGGCAGACACTGACACACTGCAGGGCAGGCAGCGGCGGGGCCGGAGCAGGACACAGACTGCACGGGCACCCGCCGGACGTCACACGGAAGCGCTTCTGTGCTGCGTCCAGGGAGTGTGACGTCTTTGTTTACTCTGCTCCGCTTCCTCTTCTGTCATAATGACATCACTTACTGCAAAACTGCAGGCAGCGATGTACATTACCGCAGGTAAATCGCGGCTATACTGGGGGTATACCGCACATCATTTGCTACCTCCGGTATACTCCCGGAATTTCGCGATTACATTACAGTGAATGGAGTGAAATACCAGGGGTATTCCGCAGGTACCTGCGGAAAAGAATTGACATGCACATTTTCTTGAGAAATTTTCTCAAGAAAATCTTCACAAAGAATTTTCTTGAGAAAAAAACGCAGCATGCGCACAGCTATTTTTTTTCCCATAGGTTTTGCTGGGAAATGTCTGCAGAAAGATTTCAAAGATTTCTCAAGAAATTTCCGCAGCAAAACCGTGGGTAAATCCGCGGGTAAAACGGCCTAGTGCGCACATAGCCTTATGCTCCTAACAACATTAATAAAAACATAGTAACCCTTAACTTTTCAGACAGCACAAGACTTTATTAAAGAGATTTTCCACTAGGATAGGTCACCAATGTCTGGTTAGGGTCCGGCACCTGGGACTCGCGCCAGTCGCCTGTTTTAGGTGCCGTGCCAATGGTGGCAAGTGTCCGTAAGTGGTCAGTTCTAGATCTGCTCCGTCTTCTGATAGTGGCAGCAACCTCCTATTAAAATCAATGAGGTGGATGTGCAGAGTATTATTGGATGGAGCAGATGCAGAAATAAGTATTTCCAGCCACCTGCACCAAGAACAGCTGATCAGTGGGGGTCCAATTGCTCTCATATCAGAAGCAATGCATAAGTGGGACAGAAACCTAATGATGGGACATAGTATCACAAATAAACATCAGGTACCTTATAAATAATGTTGTCTCTGAGTTGTTTCTTTCTATTCTTCATCTTGTCCTGACGCCATGATGCCTTTTCACATTCACATCGCGTCTTTGCAGATTTCCATCTTCTCCGGTCTTCTGCCGCACATGCCGACACGATGCCCTCAAAAATAGCAGACTGATAATACTCCTATTTAAAATTATCTGCCCTACACTGTGCCCCAGAATAATGACCCCCTCACTGTTCTCTGCACAAAATATGACCCACACACTGTCCCTCTTATGGTACATGCCCTCCATACTCTCTCTCCTTTCCATACTGGGCCTCCTCTTCACACTGTCCTTTACACTGTGTCCCCTTATACTGCCCAGTCTTTATACTGTGCTCTCTCATCACACAGCCCTCCTCGCTATGGTTTCACACTATCCCCGGATGCTACCCGCTCTCCATACCGCCCCTCCTCCTCCTCTACCCAGTCTCTATTCTGTGCCCCCCTCACATTCTTCTCATCCCTTACTGTCTCCTTACTACCTCCTGCATGTCCATATACTTTTCCCTTTCACTTCGCATCCTGCCCACTTGCTCCTCATACTATGTCATGCTTTATTCTGTGTCCTCAAAATTTCTTTCCCGTTTGCTCATCATACCATGCCCATATACATTCCCGCAATCACTCCACATACTATGTATACATTCTCCCCTCACCCTCACTCCATATATTATCTAATTATACATCACATCTCACACCCTATACTATGTCTGTATACATTTACCCCTCAACCTCTCTCCCTATACTATGTCTGTATAAATTACCTCTCACCCTCCCTCCCCATACATCCTATCAATTCCTATGCTATGTCTGTATACATTCCCACCCTCACCCTCACCCTCGCTCCTTATACTATCCGTATACTATATCTGTATACATAACCCCTCACTCAGTATACTGTCTGTATACATCACCCTTCACCCTCTCTCTCCCCATTCTGTGTCGGAAGATACTTCCCCCTCCCCATCTTCTCTTCCCACCACACTGTGTCCTGATAGTTCCCGCCGCCCACACTTTCTCCCCATACTTTGTCTATAGCTACTGCTCCCTCCCCACCCTTTGTTCCCCATACTGTGTCCACAGATAATGCCTTCTCCCCACCATACTGTGTCTATAGATACTGCCCCCCTCCCCACTTTATGTCCACATATACTGTGTCCAGATAGTTCTCTCCCCCATACAGAGTCTAGATACTGCCCCCTCCCCACCCTCTGTCCCCCATACAGTGTCCATGGATACTGATTTCTCCCCACCTTCTGTCCCATCCATACTGTGTCCACAGATAGTTCCCTCTCCCCATCCTCTCTCCTCCATACTGTGTCTATAGATGCTGCCCCTCCCCCACCCTCTGTCCCCTCATACTGTGTCTATATATGCTGCCCCCTCCCCACCTTCTGTCCCCTCATACTGTGTCTATAGATATTGCCCCCTCCTCTCTCCTCCATACTGTCTAGTTAGCTCCTCCTCCGCAGTATATATCCTCTGACTGATCAGGAAGTAAGCCAGTTTAGTGTAAACGTAGTAGAAGGAAAAGCTTTAGCTGCAGATTATGCAAATCATGAGAAAAACAACTAAACCAAACAGGGCAGGTGCTGTGTCCCCCACTGAAGGCTCAGAGAAAAAGATTTTACGGTGAATACACAAAAATCTTACTTTCTCTCTCGCCTTATTGGGGGGACACAGGACCATGGGATGTCCTAAAGCAGTCCCTGGGTGGGAACCAAACCATTAACAACTTGGTAAGGCCAGGATTAGAGGGATAAAAATGCGCCCAAGAAAAACGGAAAAGGGCCTGAGAGAACAGGTCCATGTCTACCTCCTAGGACACTAAGCAAAAAACTGGCTTACTTCCTGGTCAGTCAGAGGATATATACTGCGGAGGAGCTAACTTTTTTTTTCTTAAGTTTTGCATAGTGTCAACCTCCTGGCAACAGCAGCATATACCCATGGTCCTGTGTCCCCCAATAAGGCGAGAGAGTAATGAGTCCACAAACTATTCTAGAAAATCTGTGCTCCAAAAGTCAAATGGCGCTCCTTCCCTCCAGAGTCCTGCCATGTGGCCAAGCAGTACAGTCACATGTGGGGTATCGACACGTTCAGAAATTGTGTAACTGTGCCTCCTTGTGGAAATTTGAAATCTGGGCTTACAAACAACTTTGTAGTGGTAAAAATGTAATTTATTTTTTTTTCTTCACATCTCAATAGTCTGAAATTTTGTGACACACCTGGGGTGTCAATATGCTCACTGCATCCCTAGATGAATTCATTGAGGGGTGTAGTTTGTAAAATGAGGTCACTTATAGGAGATGTTCTGCTTTTCTGGCATGTTAGGGGCTCTGCCAATATGACATGGCACCCTTAAACCATTCCAACTAAATCTGAACTCCTTCCCTTCTGAGCATTGTACTGTGCCACAAAAGTAGATTTTGAAAACACATAGGGTATTACCAAACTCAGGAGAAATTGTGTAACAAATTGTATGGTCCATTTTCTCCCATTACCCTTTTTGAAAATTAAAACTTTGAGGCCAAAGTGACATTTTAGTGGAATTTTTTTTTTCATAGCCCAGTGTCATATAATTCAATGAATTACCTGATGGTTCAATTTGCTCACTACACCCAGATACATTTCTTGAGAAGTGTAGTTTTCAGAATGGGTTCACTTGTAGGATTCTGCTGTTTTGGTATGTAGGGGATCTTCAAATGTGAACTGGCACCCACAATCTATTCTAGTCAGGATGGGGATCCTTCTCTTCCGAGTGACCAAACCGTACTTTTTAATACACATGGGGTATTGTTGCACTCAGGAGATATTTTATGGTGCATTTTTCTTATGAAAACACTAAATTTGGAGCTAAAACACTTTTTTTTTGTCATGGCTCAACATTATAAAGTTCAGTGAAGCACTTGGGGATTCAAGGTGCTCACCACAAAGTTTCCAAACTAGGGTAAATGGGGGTGGTTCCACTGTTTAGGCACATCAGGGGCTCTATAAACATGACATGGTGTACGTTATTGGTTTCAGCCAATTCTGTGTTCCAAAAGTTAAATGATGGTCCTTCCTTTCCACACCATCGTTTTCCCATCACATATAGGGTATTGGCGTACTCAAGAGAAACTGCATAACAGATTGTATAGTGCATTTTCTCCTCCTGTTAGCGTTGTGAAAATGCAAAGAGTAGGGGCGAAAGTATAATTTATTTTTATTTTTTTTTGGGGGGGAGGGGTGGATTTTTTTTTCTTCCACATTGTTTTAGTTCCTGTGAAACACTGGAGGGGAAAAACAAAAACTCACTGAAAGTGATTTTGAGAAGTTTAAGGGGTGCAGTTTTTTTTGAATATCACTTGTCTATTTTCTGACACATAGGACTTTTTACAGACACTTCAAATATGACAAGGCCCCTAAAAAAAACCCCAAAAAACCCTGTAAATTGTTGAAAAAAATAAAAAAAATTAGAAAGTGCTGATTCTTTCAACCCTTCTAACTTCCTGACCAAAAAAAAAAATAAAAACATTTCCCACAGGTCTACTTTTTTATCATTTTATTTGTTAAACTATTTTGTGTAACATACCGGTAACTGTGTTTTAATGACATAAAATACTGAAGCTTAAAAGTTGTGGAATTATCAAAATGTTAGCCAAATTTGAGTTTTCACAAGTAAATGCAAAAAATATCGGCCTAAATTTACCATCACAATTTTACTTCATGTCAATAAAAAAAAAAACAAAAAAAAAATCAGAATCCCTGAAATCCATTTGCAGAATTCCAAAGTTGTCAAAGTGATATTTGTCAGAATCGAGAATAAAAAAAATCAAAGTTACTTAACGGTAATGGTATTTTCCAGAGCCCATGACAGCACCACGAGAGAGAGAGAGAGGTCCGCCCATCAAGGAGAGGAAACCCACTAAAATAACAGGGTTGCACCTCTCTTCTGCATCAGTTAGGTTACAGAGCAAGAGAGGTCCTCCAGATAATTATTAGTACATACCTTCAACAAACACGGTTAATTCCTAAATATTACTGTGAAGGGTACACCTTTAATGCAAAACATCAAACAATAGGGAGGGAATATAGTGGTGCTGTCATGGGCTCCGAAAAATCCCATTACCAGTAAGTAACTTAGATTTTTCCCTTCCCCCATGACAGCACTACCAGAGATTTAAATAGATATAACCAGTACCTAGGGAGGTAGTATGGCTTGTAGAACCCTTCTACCAAATGTCAAGTCCGTTGTAAAAGACAAATCCAGCCTACAGTGCTTAAAAACGGTAGATGGAGAAGACTAAGTTGCCACCTTACATGTTTGAATGATAGCAACCTCTGCCTTCTCAGCCCAGAAAGTTGCCACTGCCATGGTGGAATGAGCCATAATGCCTTCTGGCACTGAGACATTGCTGGCCAAATAGGCTAGTGTAATGGCTTCTTTAATCCATCTTGCCAAGGTGCTCTGAGGCTGCAAAAACCTCTTCTAGCCCCCTGAAAGGATATAAAAGAGTAACTGGCTTTTTCTCCATTCAATAGTTGATGCTATTTAAATGTATGAAAGATCTCCTTATCTAACATATGGAGCCTTTCATCCTTTGTATTCGTGGAGAAAATAATTATTTCCTGAGATCTATGGAATCTTTTTGCAACCTTAGGTAAGTAGGCCGGGTCTGTCCTTAAAATCACCCTACCTTCCAGAATCTGAGCCTGCATATCACTGATCCTTCTGGCTGAGGTCAGTGCTACTAACACCACAATTTTAAGAATGAGAATTCTGATTGGGGATTCTTGAATTTTTGGACAAGGGATAGTAGATCTATGCCAAGCCTTAATAAATCTTATGACCCAGCTATTATCTGCAAGATTGTAATTATGCAGTGTTCCCAGGGCCGATACCTGTACCTTGAGGGTGCTAGTGGCTTGCTCTACATTATTCCCCTCTGAAAAAACTCCAGTATGGACCCTATTGGGATTTTGCCTCTCGGCTTTTCCCCAGAGCTAGAGAGGACTTTCTTCCAAACCCTGCCAAATATCTTGGTAGTTACCGGCTTCCTCCTCCTCAGAAAGGTTGGAACATTCTGTGAAAATACCCTTTCTGTTAAGAACTCTCTTTCAAATTGCAGGCAGTCAAATGTAGCTCCGAAACCCAGTGGTGATATACTGGACCCTGGGAAAGCAGATCCGGGTTTTCTGGCAGGATCCAAGGGGCTGATATTGACATTTGCCTCATTCAAACAAACAAAAATGGAGCAATTAGTATCACCCTTGCTTGATCCTCCCTTATTTTCCTCAGAACTTTTGGAATCAATATGAGATGAGCAAAAGCATGGAGAAAGCCTGAACTCCAGCAAACCATGAAAGAGTCTACCACGTAGGGGTCTTCCTGGGTGTTCAGCGAACAGAACCTCTCCACCTTCCTGTTCTCTGTTCGCAAATAGATCCAATATTGGAACCCCCCATTGTTCTACAATCTGTCCTAAGACTACAGAGCTTAAAGACCACTCCTCATTGCTTTATCGGATTCTTGCTTAAAAAATCTGCTGTGTAATTTCCTTTTATGTGTAGTACCATCAGAGAGATGTTGTTGCGCTAAGCTGAAAATGTCTCTTGCGGACCCAATCAGGGAGTGAGATCTTGTCCCCTCTTAGTGGTTTAAGTAAGTCACTGCTACCCGATTGAAAGTATTCGGATGTGCTGACTCTGCAATATAGAGAGAAATTCTATTAGGGCTTTCTCTACTGCCCATAGCTCCCTTAAATTGGAGGAACCACACTCTCTAGGAGTCCCATAAACCCTGAGCTACACACGTGCCCCCCAAGCCAACACGCTTGCATCTGTTATGATTAAATCAGTTAATGGAAACACCCAGGGTACTCCGTCGACAGGTTGTCCCACTGCAACCACTATCGCAGTGATTGTAAGGTTGGCAAGGAAAGCCTATTTTTCCCCTCTAAATAATTTCCTAACTGCCTCTGTGACCTCAACACTTCCCACTGAAGATGGCAGGAATGGAACAGGGCCCATAAGACTGTGAGGATGCAGGATATCAGAAATCCTAGCAGGGACATAGCTTTCCTGTTAGATACGCACAGTCTGCTTATGGCTGAGACCAACGTTCTCATCTTGTGCTTCTTCTCTTAGAGGACACATATGGATTGTCGAGTCCAGCAGAAGTCCCAGAAAGGTTTGCCTTTTTTTCTGGCTGCAGTCTTGATTTTTCCAGATTTAACCACCACTCCAACTTTGTCAAGACAGCTCTGACCCTTAAGAGTTGAGAACTGCAGTGACTTTCCGATCTTCCTACCACCAGGAGGCTGTTCAGATATGATAATACGAGATTCTCCTGTTCCCAAATATAGGCCATCATGTCTGCTATGACCTTCGTGAAGATCCTCAGAACCATAGAGAGACCAAAGGACAGGGCCCTGAATTCATAGTGCCTCAGTTCTTGACCTATAGGAAGCGCCATCCTCAGATACCTCTGATGAGCAATGTGAATGGGAATGTGGTAGTAGGCATCTTTCAGATCCAACACTCATGAAGCAACACAGAAACAGGAGCATCACTGCAGTCTTTATTGACTCCATTTTGAAATGACGGTGGACTAGGAATCTGTTCAGCCTCTTCAGATTGATAATTACTCTGAAAGAGCCATCCGGTTTTTTTTTTACTAGAAAAAGAGGGGAATAAAACCCCATATCTCTGTCAAGACGTTCTTCTGAACTAGTGTTATAACGTCTAAGCATAGTCGATTCTCCTCTCACCTGCTGACAGATATAATTAAGGACTCCAAAGAGGTTGAGTGGAATTCCAATTTCAGACAGTCTTCTTTTATTCCTAAAATCCAGCAGCTGGATGAAATTTTCCTTCAGGCTGGGAGAAAAGAACCTTTCTCCCAACTGGATAAACTGCATCATTGGGAGAACTTCCCCCCCTTCCCCCTCGAGGAGACCCCAAACATGAACCCAGAATTCTTTTGCTTCCTATCTCCCCAGTTCTCCTGAATTTTGGGAGGCTTCCTTCAAATATACTTCTTCCTCCGAAAGGACCGATTTTTAAAAGGTGGTATCCGGGAAACTGGGGAACCTCTTCTTATTCCCTGCCTTCTCTAGGATGTCGTCTAGAGTACAGCCAAAAAGGAATTCCCCCTTACAAGGAATCGAGCAGAACTTTGCCTTGGACTGTACGTCAGCCGGCCAACATTTTATCCACAAGGCACTTCTAGCAGTGTTGGACAGGACAGCTGATTTTGCTGAAAGCCGCATAGAATCTGCAGACACATCTGCTAGGAAGGTGGTTGCTTCCTGTACAGATGGAAAGAATCTTCTCCTTGGGAATATTATCTTTAAGTTGTTTTTCGACTTGTTGGAGCCATAACAATAATGATCTGGCCACATAAGTTCCTGCAATAGCGGGTCTTAGGGCCACTGTAGCGGTTTCCCATGAGCCCTTAAGGTTACGGTCAGCCTTCTTGGCTATCCGATCTTTAACGCTGCCGAGATGTGCAAAGGGAAGGGTCAATGTTGTGGCTGACTTTGCAACGGTCATATCAATTTTTGGGCTCTTGTCCCACAATGAAAAAGTCTTCCTCCTCAAAAAGGATACTTCCTTTTAAAGGATGAAGACAAAGTCGGCCTGTCAATCTTCTCATTAACCGTGAATGAGCACCTTTTCTTTTGTTCCAAACATTAAATTCTTTAGTGACTTCGGCCTCTGGCATACATCAGCCCCATAGTGGTCTTAATGGCTTTGACTGACTAGTTTCAGGCACTGGAAACATGGCTTACCACATATCCCACCATCAGATGAAGAGGAGGAACATGATTCAGAATTGGAGTCATCTTCAGGATCTGAGAATCGTTCTTTACATTTTTCTTATCCTTCTTACCCCTCCCTGACTGAGTTAGTATTTTATAAGGACTCTGATGTCTGCTCTAATAATTGATCTTAAGCTTGAAGCAAGTCAGGGGCCTCCACTCTGAAAGATTTTTCTGCACCCACGAAGGTAATGTGGTTTTACACAGGGCACAATTCCTATTCTTCTGCTTTGCTGTCCTTTTACTAGGTCTCTCCTACAGGGACAGGATCACAAGACAAGGGGACCCCTATCAGAGAGAATACATCGGAGATCACTTACCACCAGATGTAACTGGAGATACTGGATCTGGAAGCGCTCACAAGGTTGGTCCTTCTGGAAATCCCTGGCTGGTTCTGCTGTCACTCATGCTAGAGTGACAGCTTTTTGGTCAAGCACACTACCACTACCGATTTCTGACCTGTAGGCCCTGCTGGTCCTCCATTACAGGAGGAAGGTGTGAGCAGTTACCCCAGCAGGGACCTCTTAAACAAGGCACGACTCTGGATTTCCATCTACCCAGCATTCAAAGAGGCAGTGTGTGACGTCTTGCAGCTGCTGCGTGCATGCACATAGCCACGTTCAGATATTAATCCAGCGCACTTCGCAACAGGGCATACTGCAGAGTGGTTGCCGGGTGTGCATGCAGACCTGGGCAAAATTAGGCAATGGATCTCGTTCAACCCCACCATGCCTGTACCTGCCACCGCAGTGGCAACAACAGCCCTAGGGAGATCCTTCCAGGGCAGAGCTCTAGAGCCAAGGCAGGGCAAGTTCCTCTGCCAGCCCCAGCTTCTGAGGTCTCCCATCTAGGACCAGAAACCTAACTGATGTGGAGAGGTGCTGCCCTTTTATTATAGTGGATTTCTTGTCCTTGATGGGTGGAACCTCTCTAGTGGTGCTGTTATAAGGGAAGGGAGGGGGGGGGGTGGAGACTGGCCTGGTCAGGAAAGTGAAAACAGGTACTAGGGCAAGATTCTTACAAATTTATTTTTTAAATATCCAATTGTAGAAATGTTGCCAAGACCCATTGATTAAAATGTAATTATTTATGACATAACCCCTTTTAAAAAAAAAAAAAAAAAAAAAGTCACCGTCCAAAGAGTAGACTTTTGAAAGATTTGTGATTACCAGGACTTTTTTTTTTTTATTACTTAATTTTTTTGTAATGTGTATTTTAGCACTGTTTAGTCTACATTTACACCAACACATAATCAGTAATCCGACCCTGACGCATTCAGTATTACTATGTATAATTACTATCATTTATTTAGAATACCACAAATAGGGCTTGTTACTGTAGAACAAGTGTCCCCAACCAATTTTTTTTTTTTTTTTTTTTTTTTTTTTTTACCTCAAGAGCTACATTTGTCTCTGTAGAGATGAAGATGTAGTCAATATGGCTCTCGACCAACTGTCAAAGTCAATTTAGCAGTAGGAAACAACTGGAAACGAACATGTAGAACTTCAACAATGCAGTGCAACTTGAAACCGTTCAACTTAATAGTTCAGTGTGAACTCTGACATTGCATGTTTTCTGCCAGTCTTTCAAAATCTGGGTTGTAACTAGGGACAGCCATACGCATGCAGTCATCCAGGTGTTTATCGGCACATGACTGCAATACCAGATCCAACAACGGCACATGAATGCAACACCAGAGCCAACATCAGCACATGAATGCAATACCAGAGCCAATATCGGCACATGAATGAAGCTCCAGAATCACCACCAACACATGAATGCAGCGCTAGAACCACCAACAGCACATGAATGCCACACCAGAACTACATTCAGCACATAAATGCAGCTTCAAAACCACTGTCAGTACATTATTAAATCACCATGCTTAGCCCCATGTACAAATGTATCGCATGAACCTACCACGCCCAGCTTGGCCTTAATAATGGTAAGGAGATGCTGGGCGTTTTTATCAATAATTAACAGACCGAGGACCGTACAGGAACCACAGTACTGATAAGACACAAGCAGTATCACAAACAAACATTTACATCTAGGTACCTTATTGGTGACATCTTCTCTGATCTCAGTGGTTCCCATGCCTTGTCCCCCCATAGTACAAATGCCATGATGAGACTTCATGCCCACAGCTAGTCTCTGAAGACTTACCTCTTTGTTCTTCAGCAGCAATTCCAGACAGCGCCTTTAAAAATAAAAGTATCATTATACTGCCCCATAAATATACAGTCCCTGACAGAAGTTCTGTCGCTTATCCATGTTATGTAAATAAAAGCTTATAATCTGACTTTAAATTCATCCATTGGTTTTATAAATTACTTTTCAAAGCTGAAACCCTCCCAAATTTGGTTTAGATTATGAAAATAAAGTTGCTGCAAAGCTGAAATATTGATCATTTAATGAACACAAAAAGGTCAGATTTTGGCAAGACAAAAGTTTTGTCGCCCACAGAAAGTAATGTGAAATTCAAACAAATAATTAATTTCTAATACAAAGATATGTTGCATAACATTGGTGAATGAAGTTGTGGTGTTATTGGAACCTTATTTAATATTTTGTGTGACTTTCACGAGCTTGAAGGACTCCATCCATGTGGTTCAACAATGATTCATACAATTTATTGATGAAGTCATCAGGAATAGCAAAGAATGCAGTCTTACATGCCTCCCAGAGTTCATCTAGATTCTTTGGTTTTGTCTTCCAAGCTTCCTCTTTCATCCTACCCCAAACATGCTCAATTATGTTCATGTCTGGTGACTGGGCTGGCTAGTCCTTGAGCACCTTGATCTTCTTTGCCAGGAGGAACTTTGTTGTAGAGATGGATGTATGAGATGGAGCACCATCCTGCTGCAGAATTTGACCCCTTTTATGATTGGGAATGTAAGAGGTAGCTAATACTTCTTGATATTTTAGGCAATTGATATTGCCTTCCACCTTGCAAATGTTTTGCACACCCCCATACTGAATGTAACCCCAGACCATGATCTTTCCACCAAACGTAACTGTTTTCTGGATCCATACGGGCTCCAGTAGGTCTCCTGTAGTATTTGCTGCAGCTGTGGTGTAATTCACCAGAAGATTCATAAGAGAAATCCACCTTCTGCCACTTTTCCAGCGTCCATCTGTTTCGCAGGCTGTTGGACTTGGAAAATGCCACACGGTTTTTTTAATTGCCTTTTGTTTAGTGCTGGCTTCTGGGCACTGATTCCACCATGGAGGCCATTTCGAGACAAAATCTTACAAACTGTTCTAGTTCACACAGGGACTTGAGGTGACCAGGCCTTTTGGCGCTCTGCTGCAGTTGAAGAGGGGCTGACTTTGGATTTTTTAACAAAAAAATTGTTCCTCCTGAGCAGTTGTTTTGCGGGATGTGCCAGACCTGGAGTTGTCAAAAACATCTCCAGTCTTTTCTAATTTTTTTTTTTTAATTCTTTGTACTTGATGCTGAGACACATTAAAAGGTGCCTCTGCAGTAGATCTGGTCTTTAGCCTCTTGATAATCAAGACTTTGGGCACAGGGTGGATTTTTGGCATGTTGGCAGAGGTCAAGTTGCAGTTCAACTGAAGGTCTGGGGTGCTGGGTTTCTTTTTATTCACATCCACTAATTAACCAATCATTTAGTGATCACAGATGAGGATGTAAACTAGGATTGGGTGCATGATATGACAAGGTGACAACTTTTGTCTTGCCAAAATCTGACCTGTGTTCATTAAATGATCAATATTTCAGCTTTGCAGCAACTTTATTTTCATAACCTAAACCAAGTTTGGGAGAGTTTCAGCTTTCAAGAGTAATTTCTAAAACCAATGGATGAATTTAAAGTCAGATAAGCTTTTATGTACATAACATGGATAAGTGACAGAACTTCTGATAGGGACTGTTATACCTCTTACGCTGTGCTTCCTTCACAAAATCTCCCCCCCACATGCACACTGCCCTTAACCAAAATCTCTCCACACTGTCCCCTTTCATAATATTCTCCCTACACTGCCCCACTCCATAATAATCCCCCATGCTGCCACTCTCCTTAATATCCCACCACACTGCCCCTCTGCAAAATATCCCCCCCCCCTATATTGCGTCTCCAAAATATTCCCCCACATGGCCCTTTTGTAAAATACCTGCCCCACACACAATGCACCTCTGAATAAAGTACTCCCTTCCCCCCACACTGCCTCTAACATAGCTGTGTCCCTTTCACAAACTGTGCCCCAATCTTCTCACTTGTCCACATTTATTAAATTTCATCTTCAGCGCCTCCATGGAGCCCTTAATGCTGCCCGACGAGGCTATAGCACACGCAGCAGTGTGACGTCAGCAAGATACTGATCTCATCACAATGATACACGTCGGGGGGTGAGCCCTAGTGCCGGCGCTACACTGTTCAAATGTATTTGCAGCTGAGAGGCGCAAATACATTGGCTCATGAAGGAAGGCACCGTGGCAACGCCACCGCCTCCTGATTTCAGCTGTTCAGTGTGTGCAAGGTAACAATGCTACGAGGCATGCACACTGCTGAGGAGAGCGGCAGTGTTTGCAAATTGAGCAGCCCACTACAGAAAGCCAGTCCGGGCCTGCTGCCAACTCCCTCCAGAAGTTAACACCACTGTCATAAGTGCACTGCAGACTAGTGACAATGTTAACACATTAAGGAAGCCATGCATCTGACTGCTTGGAAGTTTGATAACTCCTCAGGCAGTCGCATAGCAAACAACTCCACTATCTTCTCTCCAGTGTCAGACGGCAAGCCACGTCAGGAGCAGGCGACCCACATGTGGCTTACGAGCCACCGGTTGGAGAACCCTTCTGTAGAGGAATAATTGCCCTTTTTAATGTATGTGAAAATTAGTTGTATATGGTCATGTAACACAGTATCTAGTGTTGCCATGATGATCCCCAGAGAAAAGATCTGGTTGTCAAACTGTGTATATCCTTTTAATGCTTAAATTCTCCAGTGTCCATCATAAAATGTAGACTTCCTTCCGAGATCCACACCATTCTGAAGAGGCGTCAGTTACAATCAATGGTCACAGGTTGGTGGCAGACTTTCAGCAGCTTGCCAGAGTGGAAGTTCACGAACAGAGGGTTTTGTAATTTTATCGTTCACTGCCCAGGATACATTCTACAGCAGTGTTCCTTAAGGCTATGTGCGCACGTTGCGTAATTACATGCAGTTACGCTGCGCTTTGTAGCGCAGCATAACTGCATGCGTCCTGCATCCCCTGCATAATCTATGGAGATTATGCAGGGGCCGTGCGCACGTGGAGTTTTAGAGCGCAGCGCTTCGGCTGCTGCCCGAAGCGCGCGTTTTAAGAAGTGACATGTCACTTCTTTCCTGCGCTTTGCCGACAGCCCCTGCACTGTCTATGGCAGGAGCTGCAGGCAGAGCGCATGGAATCGGCTTTTTTTTTTCACTACGGAAATTTTCTGCAGCGATTTGAAGTGCACATGTGCTCTTCAGATTGCTGCAGAAATTTCTGCAGTGACTGTACGCAACGTGCGCACATAGCCCAACGTCAATCCAAGGGCAACAAACAGATCTGGTCTTCAGGAGCACCTGTGAAATACTAAAAGGAAGCCCTGAAACCTGCCCTGTTGGTGGCTCATCAAGGCTGGAATTGTCACATTGGTGGGACAGGTAACTTATGTCTCAGTGCTGGACAGTTTCAAAGCCAAGAACAGGACACTTTCAAGGCCTTTGCTTTACAGCTAGTGCTTGTCAGATCCAGCCAAGTTTAGTACCCCACAATACTTTAAACAGAAGTCTGCTTACAGCATAGGTTAGGACAGTTTGTCCATTGGCATGGTATGGTCATGCTGCAGGTTCAAACTGTCAATCTTCAGGAGTACATATCTCACTGTAAAAGACAGCAGGAAGCCAAGAGTGGCACACTCCCAAAAACAGAAAGAAGGAGAACCACCCCCCTGCTTTATTTACCTTTAACTGGTGGTTCACTTAATTTTCTGAGTTTAAATCAGCCAATTATGAAATTCTAATCATTGTAAATTGCGTGTTTTTTTAACTATTTGGAAAAGAGCCCTCTTACGTACCACTTCGGATGCGAGAGCGTCGGAAGCAATATGCTAATGACCCTCTGCTGCGGGTGTCAGCCGAGGGTCATGCGACTGATGAGATCTCAAGATCGCATCACCGGAGCAGAGAAGATGGAGGGAGCATTTGCTCCCCATCTCCTCCGTTATGAATCTCCTCTGTTATGAGACTGTAGTGCAATGCACACAGACATGCGAGTGCGATTTTACACACACACACACACACACACACACACACACACACACACACACTTGGTGCAAATCGCAGCATGTGGCGATTATACTGAGAGCCAGATTTGTGTGCAGAAAAAAAAAAAAAACTGGACAGATGAAACTGTCATTGATTAACAATGTGGTGCGAGTGCAATCCGATTTTTTTTATCGGATCGCACTCGCACAAGGAAAATCGCAGATTGAAAAGCACCCTAAAAGCAAGGAGATTGTACATTCTGCACTGACTTTTACATCATTGAGACAAAACAAGACTTTCCCACAGCATCATTCAAAAAAGCTCTGCCGCACATACAAGTAGTCCATGCATAGGACAAGCCCAATGAAGCATCAGACTTTGAATCCTTCTTTATTAGGTTTATGCTTTCATACTACATTTTACAAGCTGGTGAAACACTGGTAACTTATTCTCCCACAGTACTAACACCTCACATTCCCAAGACAGTATAAATATATGGTTGAGCTAACATTGATACAGATCACCTTTTTTTATCAATTACATAATAAAACAAAATAATCAAGTATCCAAATATTAAATTACACAAGCTCAAAAAAAGGCATACAAAAAAAAAAAATTACAGACATTGAGATCTGCCTTTGGAAAAGCAGACACTCTGGGAGGGAAATAAAGTCACAAAGCAACTGTTGAAAAATTGTCCAAACGTACAGTTAAAGAAAGGACCTTTCAGAAACCAACTACGTTTAAGCATCTACATGTATTTTTTTTAAAAAAAAGTTACAGAAGAAAAATGGCATATTCTACACTTCCTGCACAAGACAAAAGGCAACATTTTACTAGAGAAAAGAAAAATACATCAAGGTCCTCCACGTAAGACGCACCATGTGGTGCCGACAGTAATTCCAACAATAAGGCTTTGTCTGGAGACTTCTACAATATGGTCGGTGTGCTTCTACAGAAGAAGTTGAGATGATATGGCAAAACGCCTACTCAATGCATGATTGGCAAGGTTTAAAGGGAAAAACTTGCACTATAAACGATTTGTGCAAGCCCAGATATTACAGCAATGTGTGGGATGTAAACATACAGTGAGCAGCCAGCAAATTAGGCAATATATGAAGAGTGCACCACCGCTGACAAGTATTGCACTAGAAATAGAACATTTGCTGGATGTTTTGGCATTGTGTGGTCATTCATTTCATTGATACGGGTTTTGGGAAACAGATGAACCATCAGGTTTTTTTCTTTCTACTGCATGATTAGATGTATTATTAGCAAAAAGGGACTTTAAAATACACAACAAATAAGCAAATAATTCAAGCTCAAATACATTATTTATCTACGTGACACCAGCAGCTTCCAAGCTGGAAGGCTGCAACATTTTCAAAGAATTACTTGACCTATAAAACATTTAACCAGGTGTTAGCATTGGATCCGGTTCGGATTTACATTTGTCATTTTATTCTGGAGCTAGGAAGGGGCGCTTCTATTGAATGCAACAGTTGTTACGATGGCCATTGGGGTCTTTAAAGCGCAACCGCATTTTAGGACGATACTTCTCCAAGTAAAGCAGCTGCTTGCTATTAAAAGCTCCACGGCGCTTCCTGGAAAATAAAAAAATAAAATTAGGTAAAAACATGGAGTACATATTTCAGTAGTGTCATAGGAAGAAATGTGCACCCAGCTTCACACCATTATTGGGGCCTCTTAGCTGGTAAATCACAGCCAACAAGTTCCAGTAAATAGCCCCTTTTAAAAAGGGACTGTGACTAGGTTTTTGCTACATTGCCTGAGTAGTATTATGTAGAGACAGACCCCGATTCTAGCGATGTGTCCTTCACTGACCAGTTTGCTGTTATTTAGATAAAATAACTGCTGCAGATTATCAGTTATACAGAGCTCATGAATATGCTGGACTACCTGGCAGCACGCCAAGTAGTCCTCTAATGATATCTATTGTTGATTAAAAACAGTGAATTTATGAAAACTACACTAAGCAGCCCAGTAAGTGACATTGCTAGAATCAGGATCTATCCCCCAACATTAGGCTGCTCTTAGATAAGGTGGCAAAAACCTGGTAACTTAAGCCTGCTTTACACGATGCAATTTCGCATACGATATCGTATGAGATTTGCAACGCCCCCATCGTATGTGTGGCACGTTCAATTTGTTGAACGTGCCACACAAACAATTAACCCCCGTTACACGTACTTACCCGTCCATACGACCTCGATGTCGGCAGCTAACGTCCACTTCCTGGAATGGGAGGGACGTTCGGCGTCACAATAGATGTCACGCGGCCAAAAGAAGCGGAGGGGCGGAGATTAGCGGGACGTAAACATCCCGCCCACCTCTTTCCTTCCACATTGCCGGCTGGAGCTGCGGGACGCAGGTAAGATCTGTTCAATGTTCCCGGGGTGTCACACCCTGCGATGTGTGCTGCCTCGGGAACATTGAACAACCCAACGTGCAATTCGTCAGGACTCAACGACGTGTATGCGATGAACGTACGCACGTACCTGTCACACTACAATATACCTTACAATGCCGGATGTGCGTCACTTACGACGTGACCCCGCCGACACATCGTAAGATATATTATAGCGTGTAAAGCAGGCTTAAGGCACACAAACTTGTTATTACTGCCATGGTAGGCGTACCTGGTGACCCACATCTGCTAAGCTGCACAATGTGCTCTCCAAGTCAAATTTATGAATCTCCCATCAGGAAGGCAAACCAGGATTAATGTCCAGATTAAGCATGCTTGATCAGGAATTTGAATTCTGTTATAGGATATTGGGTATTCGATTTCACAATACAAACTACATACAATAAACTGGTCTTAAGATTTTTAAAGTGCATACACTAACTGCTTCAGATCAGAGTGGCTGCATAATCCAAAGTAAAAGTTTAACAGCAAGAACAAGATAAAAAAGCTAGAACTGCAATATATCAGTATTGAAGACTTAAAGAAAAAAAAAAAGAAAAAATAAAGACTATATAACCATTCAAAAAAATGATTCATTAGAGAAACACCAGCCTCATTACGTCTAAGATCTATTAATGTAGGAAGTCTGTATTGTGACTAGTCTGAAACCATAGAAAACAGACTGAAATCTGTATTATATAGTTTTATAGAGAAGGCACTAATCTTTGTGAAAAACACAAAGTAGTGTGAAAATGCAGTTTGCATTTTTGATTCTTAATTATATATTTTTTTTTTTTTTAAAACAAGACAAAAAAAATGTTGGTTTTAGCTTTAAGATACTGTAATTTCTCTTTTTATTTTAAACAATTTCACTTTAATACTAATATCAAACTGTTTTAGTTGTGCTTTTTGCATTTTATACCTCCAGATAGTTCTGTAATTTGGTTGGTATAAAAAAAACACATCTTAAAGGGTCACTGTTCCAGTAAAGCTGGGACAACCATAATTTGACATGTCAACTTCTCTAAATGGCCTTAAATTTTACATGAATGTTTGCACTTTGAGTGCTGTATACTTACTGCCTTATAAACTGAACGGCGTCTTCATATTTCATCCCACATTCAATTAAAGCAAGAGCGACAAGTACTGGAGCTCTGGAAGAGAAGACCGTGTAAGATTGTTAAGCCAGTCTAGTCGTACAAAGCCGTAAATGCGATATTGTATGCACTTTAAAATGGTTTCTAGAAATAAATTATTGATAAGATACAAGAGGGACCAAGCACTTTTTTTATGACCATATAACCCTAGATTTAAGTTGGCTGTGGTTTTTACCAGCAATACTGCTGTGATTCTTACTGATCCAATTTTTTTTTAACTATGCATGAACCAAAGCATAATCTAAGACAGTCAAATTTAGAGAAATACATTAGTTCAGCAAAAAGCATTCAATTTTAAGAGGAGTTTGTTTAATATTGTACACTATGCAACTACCAATAAGTAAATTGTAACATACCTTCCCAACCCAGCAACACAATGAACTGCAATACAGCAGCCAGGTTCCTCACGGAATTTGGCCTTCAGGAGATTTAACCAGTCATCGACGATCTGACTAGAAGGTGGGGCACCATCATCAAAAGGCCAATCCTGTAGGATACAAGCGAAAAACATTCATAACTTAAGATTGTATTTGCCAAATCACATTTTACTAGTCACAAGATGCGTTTGAGAAGACCACACCATAGGGAGCCCTTTAGGACCACAACTGAATTCTAGAACACTACACAGAACACTTAAGGGCGCTTTACACGCTGCGACAATCGCTAGCGGTCTCGTTAACAATGCGACATTCCAGATCGCAGATACGATTTGCCGGGATCGCACATAGGTCATTTTTTGTGCGATCTGGCATGTTACCGTATTTTTCGGACTATAAGACGCACCGGACTATAAGACGCACCCTGGTTTTAGAGGAGGAAAATGGGAAAATAAAACTTTAAGCAAAAAATGTGGTCATGACACACTGTTATGGGGGCGAGGATCTGCTGCTGACACTTATGGGGGTAATGTCCCCAAATTCTCTACTAAGGTACCCCATCCTGGTAATGATCCTCCTGCCTTGTATATGATCCTGCTATAAACCCCCATCCTGCTCCTATACCCCCACCCTGTTCATATATCCCCCATCCATCCTGTTCATATACCCCCATCCATCCTGTTCACATACCTCCCCATCCTGCCTGCTCACATACCCCCCCATCCTGTTCACATACCCCCCCCCCCATCCTGCTATATGCCCCCATCGTGCTCATATACCATCCTGGTATATGGCCTGTATCCTATAGCACAGAGAAAAAAAATAAACGTTTATACTCACCTTTTCCTCACTCCCTCCAGCACCGATCATATCTTCCTCTCTGCGCCACTGACCTGTGTGGAGCAGTTCCCCTGCTGCATCGCGATGTCTTCCTGTCTGTGCCGATCAGCTGACCGGCTCAGCACAGATCAGCTGACCGGCACAGACAGGAAGACATCGCGTGCAGCAGGGGGACTGCTCCACTCACAGGGACGGGTGAGTGCACTGATTCACTGCACCCCGCGCTGGTAATGACGCGCGGGGGGCAGTGAATACAGCTGCACATGATCACTCCAGGCTGTAATTGCCAGGGGTGATCATGCGGCCGGCTCTTTGCTATGCGCACGTCCCCGCTCGTCCTCCCACCCACCTGTCAGTGCCGACTTCAGCGCTGAGAGATGGGCGGGAGGATGGGCGTGCATATGTAATGAGCGAGCCCACGTGGTCACAGCAGGCGCTGCTGCTGCCTGCTCGTGCCCCCGATGACCCGCAGCACCCTCATTCCCAGCCGCAGCCCTATAGTCAGACCATAAGACGCACCACCAACTTTCCCCCAACATTTGGGGGGAAAAAAAGTGCGTCTTATGGTCCGAAAAATACGGTACATAGCGAACGAGATCGCTAGCGATGTTGCAGCATGTAAAGCACCCTTTAAGGTCCCCATAAACTGACTAATGTTGGCCAACCGTAAGGTTTATGGGGGCATTTTCCGACTAATTGTCGGGGAAGGTGTTGATCGCGCATCTCTGATTTTGGACTGTTGATCGCATGGTTGTCCCAGAAATAAACCACTAGCTGATGTGCCAGTCAGCTGCCATCTCAGAACACAGGGGCACGCCTGTGTATGGAGGCACTGGCCAAAGCATTGTTTGGCAGCCAGTCAATATGTACGGGCTTGCTTTAGACCACGTACTGCCAATATTTGATACTGGAAAAATGACCTTTCAGCCAATTATACCTACCAAAACTTGAATTCCTTCTTTTTCCACAAGGGCAGTGTCATAGGTGGCTTCACACACTCTTACAACTGTAGTAACTCCATATTTTTTAAGTTCCTGTTACAACAAAAACAAAATAAAATTGCATGAAGGAAAAAAAAAAAACAAAACAAAAACCCAAAAAACTAAGGCTAAAGTTTTACTGGAAAAGCAAAATAGCACCAAGACAAGCAGCTGGGCATCTGTGCTGTCAGTATCTGCCGTTACACTGATCGCCCCTGTCCAAAGAAGAACTATTTTAAAGAACCCTCCAGTATTTAAGGATGGTTTTATTCACACTTAGGTTTGTTGCCTGGTCCTTTATATAGCTCTTGGAATGACCAAGTTATGACACCTCATTTCGATTGGCTGAGTAACCATCCTAATGTCAGAGGTTTTCAATAGAAGGTGCCTGGGTCCAGAGTCAGTAGTTTGAGCGTGGGACTGGTTTCTTTTCAGCTTTCAGAATGAAGTGTGTAGTGTATGGATTTGCAGAGAGATGGACTTTTTATAATACCCCCAATACTGTGAGGGCTGATTGGAATCACTGATCTTGCCATCGCTTCATGTGGATGACAAATCCCAAGTCATCTTACAGTGCCTGTAAACTCACTCCTGCACAGGTGTACTTCATCTGCCCTGATTAGGTCAGAGAAAAGTTCTGTAATGGCATGCATCAAGAGACCAAAGGGCATCGATGACCAAGAAGTAAAGCCGGCACATGCACAGGGCGAAGCACGCATGCACAAGAGTGAGATTGTGGGGTGGGGGGTGCTGTGCGTTTGACCTAGGACGCGTCAACTACATGCAGGGTAGGAGGATGGAGATTGAGGATAGGAGGACTCTCATTCAGTAAACAGTTAAAGTTGGGGAGGGCAGACAAAAAAATTCAGGGGGGGGAGGGGTGGGGTGGAAGATATGCAGAAGTGGTTGAGTACTTTTATACAGTTTAATACACTGTAGGAAAGGAGGCATTAAAGAATAGCTTTGGTTTATATTGCGAAAACTGGTGACAGGATGCCCTTCAGGACACTGGTTAGCGAAAATGCAGTATATTACAGCTTTACGTTTATGGCAAAACCTTTTTTTTTCTATTATACTAGCAAAATTTAAATACTTGGGGCCCAGGGATCCCTTGCACAAAGACACTGTCTACATTTTGCACCACATTTATTCCTTTTTTTGGTACATTTTTTCTATCAAAGATCCAAGGCCTATTAAGAATTGGCAAGAAAAAAGTGTGGCATTAATATGGATGGGGCAAAAGTGTGCAAAACCTGCACCATAATTTGCCATCACTTACAGGATTGATGTAAGCCAACTAATGGATTGATAAAAGATGTGCCTAAATGTAAATGTGTCTTAACAAGGTCTAGCTTAAAGGGAACCTGTCAGGTGCAATATGCACCCAGATCTACAAGTAGTTCTGGGTGCATATTGCTAATCCCTGCCTAACCGTCCCTGTATACACTAGCACAGATAAAGGGAAATATATTATATATAGTGTATTTCTAAAGATCTTAGATTGTATGCTAATGAGCGCAGGGACTAGTCCCAGGGGACTTACTTCCCTTGCTAGTCACCCCCATTAGCATGTTAGTACGTCCCTAAGGGATGTACTATCATGCTAATGATACGCAGCCTCAGGATGAGCTCACTCACCTCTCCACTGCCATCTCGCGTCCGATCGCTGGATTTCGGCTCAGTTCACATGATCCTGTAGCTTCAGTCATCGCGCGCTACTCCAGTTTGAAGCTGAGACGCGTACACCCGGCTTCATAGACGCTCCGGGGACATGCACACTGAGCCAAAATCCAGTGTCACATGCGATGGGCAGCGGAGGGGTGAGTGAGATCATCCTGACGCTGTGTATTCATTAGCATGTTATGTTATAATACCCACAGAGGCGTACCAACATGCTAATAGGGCCGACTAGCAAGGGAAGTAAAGCCCTTGGGACTGGTCCCTGAGCCAATTAGCATACGATAAAAGATCTTTAGAAATACTTTTTCTAAAGAGCTCTATGCTAGTGTATACAGGGACGGTTAGGCAGGGATTAGCAATATGCACCCAGAACTGCTCGTGGTCCTGGGTGCATATTGTACCTGACAAGTCCTCTAAGTTTAAAACAAAATGGCATGAGCAATTTTGATAAATTCGGTACAGTTAAGGACATAATTCCCTATGGGGACGATTATTACACTAAAGATGTCCTAGTCAGTGGTGTAATCCAGCAGAGCGGTATCCATGTCTCCTCTTTGCAGAGGTTGACAGGTTGAGAATTGGAGGAGGTGATTAACAAAACCAAATTTGCCATCACTCATTCCAGGCTGTTCATAGCAAATTGACAACATTTTTGGCTACCAGGCATGGACCTGCAGCTCTAACATATCAAGTAGCCAGATCTATTTTAAACGAGTCCTTCCAACAGGAACACTTACCTCTATGAATTTATTTAAGGTCGCATTGGTGGGGTTGTGGGTGATGAGAAATCTCATGTTTTTGTAGGTTATCTCCACTGGAGCAGGGCGGTTCATTCTTGCCATTTTTTGCGATTTAAGAAAACAAAAACGAATTGATACAGAAAAAAAACGATCGTAAACTTAAAAAGTTAATCACGAAAGGAAATTATGTTTATAAACTGAAGTCAGCTTTACTCCACATAAACTTCTCAGAGCTTGATTGGATGGAAGCAATGAATGAAATGAGCCTCCTTACGAGAGCAAATCTTCAATCCAGTAATACTGAGACACAAGAGACGCAGCGCACGGATATTTACCCCATCCAGGTATCAGCCCCTTACTTAAAGTGCACTGCCAAATTCAATCCAACACCTCTTTTCCAGGTTGGCGGCTCTTAGGGGGGTTTCTTAGTGGAGTAGTAATGAATTTCTTTTACAGTTCACTTGTCTGCATAGAGGTCATGCTGTGCCTGGCAGTAGTCTCCACTGCCCTTCAGAAACTCCATAAATGTGTGACCAAGAACACCACAGAACTGCTGTGAAAGGAAAAAATGCATACAATTAATCACAGCGCCCACAAAATACAATGGTAACTTCAGTAACCTGAGCAGACCGGCACTGGAAGTGGTATACAAAGATGGCAGCCGAAATCCACTGAAAATAGTTACCGAGTCCTTTGAACTTAAGGCCCTGTCACACAGAGATAAATCTGCGGCAGATCTGTGGTTGCAGTGGAATTGTGGACAATCAGTGGCAGGTTTGTGGCTGTGTACAAATGGAACAATATGTCCATGATTTCACTGCAACCACAGATCTGCCATAGATTTATCTCTGTGTGTGTGCCTTTAGATCTGGAATTTACTGGTGGATGTTATATTCTGGATTACCAGAAATGGTATTACTTACATTAAGCAATTAACCATAAATTACTGCATTGGTCAGGGATTTCTGCAGAATTGATCGGAAAATTAGGCAGACCTCCTCAAGACAGAGGCCGCACAGTACGGCATGACAAACCGCAGACACAGATTTGGACTGCCGCGAAGATTACATTACTACCATAGAAGACACCAAGTCTTCCTTAAAGGGTGGTCTGAAATAACACCGATTTTAATGCCTAGTGTCTAAACATAGAAAAGATTCACTATCATTCCTTCTCCAACTTTTTTTCCCCCCTTCTTTCATAAAATGTTAGTTTTTATAATATTTCCCAGTGTATGTTGGAGTACTTAAGGGGGGAAATGTGGTCTCAGTCCCACCCTGAAATGAAGAGTCAGCATTGTCCATTTCAGGAGCTGAGCTAGTCCCTGCTCTATCGAGTATGCGTTGGTCATCAATTCCAACATATGCTCTCTATGAGCTCCCTTGTCAATGGGCAATATACTTTTCAATGCACAGTGACAGTGCTCTACCCTAACACCTATAATGTGAAGTGACGAGCTGGCAAGAGGGTGCACTGTCAATGTGCATTGTAAGGGACAGATGTCACTTTCAGGAGTGGGGTGGGTCCTTTGTCAGAAAGTTGTCACCTTATAATTGGCACTACCAGAGTGCAGTCTTACCAGCGCGTCACTTCCCAGTGCTCCTAAATGAGCGCACATTGAGATTACAAAGCAACATACTGCACATGTCAGAATTGACAACCAACACATGCTCAGTAGAACAGTGACTATCCCACCCACTGAAACCCACGTCACTTCGCTTTAGTGTGTGGACAAAGGCACAAATAACCCTTTTGAGTAACCTCGCATGCCTTGGGGATTCTCAAACGAAATTTCATCAAAACAAAAAAAAATAATTAAAGCAATTAGACATTACGAATTACAATTTTAGTTAGTTTTGGTCCACCTCTGAGAAGTCAAGCTCTCTCCTAATTGCTTCTCTAATTAGAATGAAAAACCACGCTAAATTGAAAAAGAGGCAAGCACAGGGACAAGAGTCCACTACCACATAACTCACTTGTCCTTCACACCTCGTGATGCATCAAGAATGCCAAGTTTGCTTTTCAAACCATGTGTTCTTCAAACCGCTGCTGTATTTAAGAACTTTTGGGCCATGTGCACACACACTGAGTATTTGGAGAGGTTTTTTTTCTCAGTATGTGTAAGCCAAAACCAGGAGTCGAACAATCAGAGGAAAAGTTTAAGGCCTAAGCCACACGGAATAAAAATCTGTGCAAGTTGAGTGCGGAAAAACAAAAAAAATAAACCCCTCCACACTGCACTCGTGGTACACCGGTGTACCGCGAGTGCAGGATGAGAATGGCAATAGCCGGCAACAGAGGAGAGAGGGAGATAAATCCCACCCTCCCCTGTGCCGGCCCGCCACCACAGCTGAGGTCCGCTCGCACGGTTGGACCTCAGTCGCAGGGACACTTGCATGACACTCAACTCTGCTGTACTGCTAGCATGAGCCAAGTGTCATGCGAGGGGAATCGCAGTAATCCCCGTGTGGCCCCGGCCTTATAGAAACACGGGCACCACTTCTGTATTTTTCTTTAACCCACTCCTGGATTTGGCTTACAAAATATTAAAGGTAAAAACCCGTAGTAAATGTGTGCATGTGGCCTTAAGCCCTTCATGACCTTGGATGTACTGGTACGTCATGTCTCTGATGCAGGCTCACATGCCAAGCCCACATCTTTCCCTGCATGTCTGATCACACCAGTGTAAAGGTACTGTCACACATAAGATCGCTAGCGAGATCACTGCTTCTGTGACGCAGTAGCGATCCAGTTAGCGATCTCGTTATGTGTGACACCTACCATCGATCAGGCCCCTGCTGTGAGATCTCTAGTCATTGCAGAATAGTCCAGGCCATTTTCTTCAAAGGCGATGTCCTGCTGAGCAGGACACATTGCTGTGTTTGACACTGTGTGACAGGGTCACAGTGACTGCTGAGATCGTTACACAGGTCACTAGTGCGACCTGTATTGTTCCTGCATCGACCTGTATTGTTCCTGCATCGCTGGTAAGATCTGACTGTGTGACATCTCACCAGCGACCTCCCAGCGACTTACCAGCGATCCTTATCAGGTCGTATCGTTTACGGGATCACTGGTGTGTGTGACTGGGCCTTTAATCACAAAGCAATAAAGCCTTTAGTAAGCGTAAACAATAGCTGGGACACAGATAAGAGAAGCACAGATGTTTAGTTAACCTTTGCAGCAAGCTGTCCTCAGCTTATATTGCAAAGCCTGGTTGGATTCCCTTTAAAAAGGCAGAGGCCAAGACTCCAGGCAACACATAACTGCAGTAATTGCCTCCACACAGGAGCTGGAAAACTCACCTTCCACATTCTCAGACAGCATTTTTTGGATGTATTGTCTACATCTTTCTACAGTTATGGTAAATTGCATACTACCCACTCTGTTTTGCTGGGACTAGAACGCCACCTATTTGACACAGATTTTTTTTTTTTTTTTAATAGCAATGATTGCAAGAGGGGTTCCTGCTATTTTTTGTTCTCAGCTCAGTGTGAATATCTGGAAGGCGCATTTTATAGCTCCTTTCACTTGGACCTTTGTGGCAGCCATTGTTGCTGTGCCGTTGGCATGGTGTGGCTTAGAGCCATAGGGGCTTTTGCATTACAGCTTCGGTTCTATAGGGCCCCAGGTTGCTTCCCCTGCTGGTGAGGTGATGCCCAAGTGCCACATTTTTTTGTTTAGTAACCCACTGCAGTTTGTGACTTGGCAGTGTGCTTCATTCAGTCTGATCAAAACCAAAAAAAAAAAAAAACAAAACTCATGTTTCCTTGCTACAGGCCTTTCCTGCTACGGGTTGAACTAGATGGACTTAGAGTCTCCCTTCAACCTTAAAAACTGATACTATGATACTATGTTCCGTTTTGTAAACTTGCCATTAGATTGATGTATGATTTTTTTTGGGGTCCACGTCTTTTAAAGTTAAATGGGTTGTCCACTGCTTTAACACGGATTGCATATCCTTAGAATAGGTCAACAAGGCTTGTCATAGATAAGACTCCAATCACTTGTCCGAAAATCCCCCCTTAAGGTTGTGTCCCACAGCGACAACGATGTCGTTGCTAAGTCACCATTTTCTATGACGTAGCAACAACGTCCCGTCGCTGTGGGTGACATCCAGCAACGACCTGGCCCCTGCTGTGAGGTCGCCGGTCATTGCTGAATGTCCTGCTTCATTTTTTGCTCTTCGCTCTCCCGCTGTGAAGCACACATTGCTGTGTGCGACAGCGAGAGAGCGACGAACTGAAGCGAGCAGGGAGCCGGCTTCTGGCAGCTGCGGTAAGCTGTAACCAAGATAAACATCGGGTAACCAAGAAGCCCTTTCCTTGGTTACCTGATATTTACCTTAGTTACTAGCGTCCGCCGCTCTCACGCTGCCAGTGCCTGCTCCCTGCATACGTAGCTAGAGTACACATCAGGTAATTAACCCGATGTGTACTCTTGCTAGGAGTGCAGGGAGCCAGCACTAAGTGGTGTGCTCTCACGCTGCCAGTGCCGGCTCCCTGCTCTCCTAGCCAGAGTACACATCGGGTTAATTACCCGATGTGCACTCCAGCTATGTGTGCATTGTGCAGGAAGCCAGCGCTAAGCGGTGTGCTCTCACGCTGCCAGTGCCAGCTCCCTGCACACGTAGCTGGAGTACACATCGGGTAATTACCCGATGTGTACTCTGGCTAGGAGAGTAGGGAGCTGGCACTGGCAGCGCGAGAGCGGCGGACGCTAGTAACTAAGGTAAATATCGGGTAACCAAGAGAAGTGCTTTCCTTGGTTACCCGATATTTACTTTAGTTACCAAGCGCAGCATCACTTCCACGTGTCGCTGCTGGCTGGGGGCTAGTCACTGGTGAGATCTGCCTGTTTTGACAGCTCACCAGTGACCATGTAACGACGCAGCAGCGATCCTGATAAGGTCAGGTCGCCCGTCGTTATCGCTGCTGCGTCGCTATGTGTGACCCCAGCTTTAGGATTTAAACTTAGTACTGGATGCTCCAACTGGTAGTAACCCCGCGATAAACGCTGGATCTCCGGGTAACGTTACAGGGGACACCCGGCTGTCACTGCTAGCCGCTCCCAGCAGTTTAAGCCCCTAAATGCCAATATAAATTGTGATGGCAGCATCCAGTAGGCAGGGAGATTAATCACACCATGACGACCCTGGGTTACTGAGCTAGAGATCGCCTCACAGACCATGCCGGACGTATGGTGTGTGAGGCGAAGTGTTATTGCTGCAAGTGCAGAACTGACAGATAATCCTTTGAAGTGAAGTGATCGAGCTGCATTGGATATCAGACGCAGAAAGAATGAACATGCTCCAGATTTTTCCTGCACCAAAATGAAAAAAAAAAAAAAATCTGCAACATGTGCACAATAAGTCAGGATTCTCAGACTTTGCAGTGATGCGTTTTTCCTTGCAGTCTTCATGAAAAAAGAAAAAAAACTCAGCGTGGGCACACAGCCTTAGTCACTTTGTTCAGTGGGGATGGCAAGATGGAACTAAAGATATTTTATTACACCTGAAAGGCCACCAAGTCTTTAAGATGCATTTCCCACCATATAAAAGGATCTCTGGAACACACTTCTGTATATATGCTGCAAAAGAGCAGCTGAGCGCAACTAGTGCTGTGGTTTCTTTGCATTAAATGAGTTATCCTGTTCCAGAAGCAAAGTCTGCAGTCACTAATGACTTGCTATGTAATACATACATACATACATACATACATACCTCAACCACTTAGGTCTTTTACATGACTGCAGGCTGCTGAACCCTGGAAGTGCGATCCGTACGATTTCCCACCACGTGTGGGTTGTCATGTGACCACATGTATGGGATTTACATAAGCCAGATGAGATCAGTCTGAACGCACACCACCGTCATATACAAGACCTGCAGCTAATCCATAAATCAGTTTATACATTGAGATTAAATAATTCAACAAAATATATTTGTTGTTAGGCACCTTCTATAAAATATAAAAAAGCCAACAGGTTCCATTTAGTTACAGTGACTTGATGTCAAAAAAGTCTTTCCAGCCAAATTATAATCGAATTACCAAGTTGCAGACAAGTCACAAGTAGATGACAACTGACACCGCTGTATGCAACTGTCAAACTATATGACACTTGTCGCCAACAATCTGAAAGGCTGGGCCCATTAACACCGTAGTGTGGTGGGCACATCATATAACCTGCAGTAATGCACACCGACAACCACTAGAAGCAACAAAAATGTGTTGTCAAGTGGAGGAAAGCACTGGCAGCAACATGTCTACATGCACAGCTCTCGTGGGACGCACGTGCCCGGCAGCAACTCTTCTACATGCACAGCTCTTGTGGAACGCACGTGCCCGGCAGCAACTTTTCTACATGCACAGCTCTCGTGGGACGCACGTGCCCGGCAGCAACTCTTCTACATGCACAGCTCTCGTGGGACGCACGTGCCCGGCAGCAACGCTTCTACATGCACAGCTCTCGTGGGACGCACGTGCCCGGCAGCAACTCTTCTACATGCACAGCTCTCGTGGGACGCACGTGCCCGGCAGCAACGCTTCTACATGCACAGCTCTCGTGGGACGCACGTGCCCGGCAGCAAAGCTTCTACATGCACAGCTCTTGCTGCTGCCGGGCACATGCGTTCCATGAGTCTACATGCACAGCTCTCGTGGGACGCACGTGCCCGGCAGCAACTCTTCTACATGCACAGCTCTCGTGGGACGCACGTGCCCGGCAGCAAAGCCCTCCTTCACAAGTTGCAGATATCAGCAGGTTTTTGGGTTTTTTTTAAGCCAGAATCAAGAATGTAAATACAAAACAAGACTACATGCTTCTGGCACATTTCACAATTTAGGATCCACTTTTCGTTAACTAGAAATAAGTGACCAAATCTGCACAATACAGTGATCACTTGTTCACCCCTGGTGGATGCAGCCAATTTGTTTGAATTAGTCTTTTCTTCCCTTTCTGCCAAGAACCTTTTCCCCATAGACATACCCATATAGCAGGGGTTTGTTTTTTGCTTTGACAAGTTGTAGGTTTAAACACTCAGTTTACCATAAAGTACTAAAATGAGGAAAAATTCCAAACTAGGCAAGTAAAAAAAAAAAAAACCTTTTATTTTAATATTTAACTTTAAGACAATAAAATTAGTGCTACTGACATCATTTCCCATAAAAAAATGCAAACTGAAGGAAAAAAAAAAAAAAAAAAAAAAAGTCACCATGCTGATGGTCAGAGGCGACTAGTCTAAAAGGCACGACCGAGCTGGCATTTCCCTGCCCAATGTCTTTCCCCATGTACACAGATAACAGTCAGTGGGCAGGTAAGGCTATGTTCACATTTCCATTTATGATTAGTCACAATCCGCCGCTATGATAAACAACGCAATCCATTTAGCGGATTCCATTGTTCCCATAGACTTGTATGAGCGGCGGATTACAACCGATGCCCTTGCGTTGCATCTGCCGCTTGACTGATCAGTAGTTGAACGACTGACCGTCGGGCAGCAGGAACGCAGCATGTAACTTTTTTTGAGCAGCGGAATTCTTTTGTTTTCACTACGCATGCTCAGATCTTGTGTTTAATTAATCATTCAAATCAATGTCTCTCGGCGGCCGAACGATCACCTGATCGCCCGGCTTCTGTGAGCGATCGCTCTCATAAAAGCCGGTCGCCGGGAGATCAGCTGATCGCGCCCAAAAGCCGGTCGCCGGGAGATCAGCTGATCGCTCTCATAAAAACCGGCCGCTGGCTTTTGAGAGTGATCAGCTGATCTCCCGGCGGCTGGCTCTCGTTTTTATATTGAAAGCATTTCACCAACGAAATCCGCTTTCTCATGACAATTTTTGTCAGCCGTTGTACAACGCATCAGTCACAAGCGTCAAGCAACGCAGGTGACTGATGCAAAAAAAAAAAAACTAAACAAAAAAAACGGAAATGTGAACACAGCCTAAGACCCAGGGGTGACATGCCCCATGCACTAGCTCCCTCACCGCTGGCCACACTTAGGTTTTAGTCTGATACTCCGTAGTGTAACACATTGCTAATGCAGGCTTTGGACTAATACGGTCTGTAGTTTGGGCAGCAAGAATTGTGACAAATTCCCTTTAATGGCACCAACTGAAGCGAGTGGCACCCATACCGTGGACCAGCTTATATAATTTCTGGAATGCTAGGAACAATTTATGCTCACAAGATCTAAAGGCATCTCCACCCCAGGCTGTAACTGATCAGTACAAGTAATACATTGTAATTGCAGCGTTTTCTAAAACGTAGTAAGCAGATTAGAGAGGTATTCCCAGAATTTCACAATCCCCTTACCGATTGCCGGGGGATTAACCACTGGGCCTCCAGCCATCGCAGTAACCTGCAGAGGCCCATTTCAAATGGAGCAGAGGCGCAAAAGCTTGACGTCTGCTCCATTTATCTATGGGATTAAGGGTCTGAGTAGACACCAAATCTAAAGACCCGGCTCTGTAAGGCTATGTGCGCACTAGGCGTTTTTGCCGCGTTTTTAGCGGCGTTTTTTACCGCGTTTTTGTGCAGAAAACGCAGTGACATTGCTTCCCCAGCAATGTCAATGGGTTTTCATAAGTGCTGTCCCCACACAGCGTTTTTTTTTAGCTGCGTTTTTGTGGTGACCACAAAAACGCAGCATGTCAATTATTTCTGCGTTTTTCACTGCGTTTTTCACTCATTGAATTCAATGAGATGTTAAAAACGCAATGAAAAACGCATATAGCCGCGTTTCTATGACTAAAAACGCAGCTATAAACGCAAGGGGTGGGCACTACAGTGACGTGTACAGGAAGAGGATTCCTTCTGTTGGTAAACACAGAAGCATGAATCCTCCCGGTACCGTCACCGCTGCCTCCACCTCCCGTCCTGTGCATGTCAGCTCCGTGCGGCGCCATGTCTGGGCGGGAGGTGGAGGCAGCGGCGAAAACCAAAGTGAACAGTAGAAAAATAAAAAAATGTCATATATACTCACCTGTCTGCAGGGTCCGGTGCAATGCCCGCTCCCATCTCCTCCCGGTCCCGCCGCTCTGGCTGTGTGCAGTCTCCCCGGGGCAGGACCTTGCTTGCAGGACCTGGCGAGGGATCACCTGATGCAGTCACCTGACGCATCAGCTGATCGTAGTCTCGCCGGCTTTTTCCTGCCCGGCCGGCTATCAGCTGATCCTGCCGTCAGGGGACTTCATCTCTGATTACCGGCAGCTGCTGCAGCGATCGGACGGGATCAGACTCCTGTCCAATCGATCGCTCCAGGAGCTGCCGGTAATCAGCACAGCACATAAGTGAGTATTATTATTTTTTTTTTTTCTACTGATGCATCAGCTGATTGTATAATCGGCTTTTATACAATCAGCTGATGTGTCATGTGATTCACGTAGTTTAACCTGACACATCATCTGATCACTTTGCCTTCCAGCAAACCGATCAGATGATATTGGATCCAGATTGGACGGCGCGGGACCCTGACCCAGGATTACTGCGGAGGGGGGTTAATTTCAATAAAGATGGAGTCACTAATTGTGTTGTGTTTTATTTCTAATAAAAATATTTTTCTGTGTTTTGTGTTTTTTTTTTATCATTACTAGAAATTCATGGTGGCCATGTCTAATATTGGCGTGACACCATGAATTTCGGGCTTAGGGCTAGCTGATAATATACAGCTAGCCCTAACTCCATTATTACCTAGCTAGCCACCCGGCATCAGGGCAGCTAGAAGAGTTGGATACAGCGCCAGAAGATGGCGCTTCTATGAAAGCGCCATTTTCTGGGGTGGCTGCGGACTGCAATTCGCAGTGGGGGTGCCCAGAAAGCATGGGCACCCTGCACTGTGGATTCCAATCCCCAGCTGCCTAGTTGTACCCGGCTGGACTCAAAAATTAGGCGAAGCCCACGTCATTTTTTTTTTTTTAATTATTTCATGAAATAATTAAAAAAAAAGGGCTTCTCTATATTTTTGGTTCCCAGCCGGGTACAAATAGGCAGCTGGGGGTTGGGGGCAGCCCGTATCTGCCTGCTGTACCCGGCTAGCATAGAAAAATATGGCGAAGCCCATGTCATTTTTTTTTCTTTTTGGGCAAAAAACTGCATACAGTCCTGGATGGAGGCTGCTGAGCCTTGTAGTTCTGCAGCTGCTGCCTGCTCTCCTGCATACACTAGTGAATGGAGGATGCTGAGACTTGTAGTTCTGCAGCTGCTGTCTGCTCTCCTGCATACAATGAACATTTTGAAGAAGGAAATGACATCAGACCTTTTTTTTTTTTTTTTCATCAACAATCTTTAATGGCATTGTGCACTGATTAAAAACGCAGTGAGCAAAAACGCAGCAAAAAACGCACCAAATCGCGGCAAAAACGCATGCGTTTTTGCCGCGTTTTTTTAGCCGCGGGTGCGTTTTTTAGACAAAAACGCACATAAAAACGCAGCATGAAAAAAACGCCTAGTGCGCACATAGCCTAAAGCTCTTTTCTCGAGATCACTGGGGATGGGGCAAAAGGTCAGACCTTTGTGACCCTAATGATCAGACATAGGCACTCTCCCTAAATTGAAAGCTTAAACTACAGTAAAGGTTTTTGGCCACTTTTGGAGAAGTGGACCCCCAAAATTTCCAGTACTGTAAAATAACTCGGATTGTGCTCTCCCTCCCCAGGTCCTGTGCTCTCCCTCCCCAGGTCCTGTGCTCTCCCTCCCCAGGTCCTGTGCTCTCCCTCCCCAGGTCCTGTGCTCTCCCTCCCCAGGTCCTGTGCTCTCCCTCCCCAGGTCCTGTGCTCTCCCTCCCCAGGTCCTGTGCTCTCCCTCCCCAGGTCCTGTGCTCTCCCTCCCCAGGTCCTGTGCTCTCCCTCCCCAGGTCCTGTGCTCTCCCTCCCCAGGTCCTGTGCTCTCCCTCCCCAGGTCCTGTGCTCTCCCTCCCCAGGTCCTGTGCTCTCCCTCCCCAGGTCCTGTGCTCTCCCTCCCCAGGTCCTGTGCTCTCCCTCCCCAGGTCCTGTGCTCTCCCTCCCCAGGTCCTGTGCTCTCCCTCCCCAGGTCCTGTGCTCTCCCTCCCCAGGTCCTGTGCTCTCCCTCCCCAGGTCCTGTGCTCTCCCTCCCCAGGTCCTGTGCTCTCCCTCCCCAGGTCCTGTGCTCTCCCTCCCCAGGTCCTGTGCTCTCCCTCCCCAGGTCCTGTGCTCTCCCTCCCCAGGTCCTGTGCTCTCCCTCCCCAGGTCCTGTGCTCTCCCTCCCCAGGTCCTGTGCTCTCCCTCCCCAGGTCCTGTGCTCTCCCTCCCCAGGTCCTGTGCTCTCCCTCCCCAGGTCCTGTGCTCTCCACTGCTGCCCTGGTCTCAATTTCAATTGCATTGGTGACATGTCAATGGTTCACATCACCACTGAGGCTAATCACTGAGCACAGCAGCTTGCGTCACCTACACTGGTCGAGATGCTGAGTTCAGTGACTGGCTGCAGTGTTGTGAGCTGTCAACATGGACCCACTGCTGCAGCAGGGAAGAGCCATCACTGGACCTGGGGAAGATAAGTACTATCAGATTGTTATTTTACATAATAGAAGTGTTTAGGCCGCACTTTGAAAACTATAAAGACTTTAAGCCACGGGCACAGGAGTATTTGGAGTTTTTTTTTACCTCAGAATGTTTAAGGCTATGTACGCACTTTGCATATTTGCATGCAGTTACGCTGCGATCTGCACCGCAGCGTAACTGCATGCGTCCTCTGCTCAATCTATGAAGATTATGCAGGAGACGTGCGCACGTGGCGTATTAGAGCGCAGCACTTTGTCTGCTGCCCGAAGCGCGCGTTCTAAGAAGTGACATGTCACTTATTCCGTGCTCTCTGCATGCAGCCCCCGCTCTGTCTATGGGAGGGGCTGCAGTCAGAGCGCATGGAATCTGCTTTTTTCTTCACTTTCTGCAGCGATTTGAATCACACATGTGCTGTTCAAATCGCTGCAGACATTTCTGCAGAGACAGAACGCTACGTGCGCACATAGCCTAAAGGGGGGCTTTACACGCTACGATATCGTTAAGGTTTTATCGTCGGGGTCAAGTTGTTAGTCACGCACATCCGGCGTCATTAACGATATCGCAGCGTGTGACACTGACCAGCGACCTCAAAAAATGATGAAAATCGTTCACCATGGAGAGGTTGTCCTAAACTCAAAAATCTGTAAGGGTTGTTTATCCATGTTCATCGCTATGTGTGACACCGCAGGAGCGAGGAACGTCTCCTTACCTGCCACAATGCGGAAGGAAGGAGGTGGGCGGGATGTTACGTCCCGCTCATCTCCGCCCCTCAGCTTTGATCGGTGTCACCGCAACGTCACTAAGCGGCCAGCCAAACGTCCCTCCCCCTTAAGGGAGGGATTGTTCGGCAGTCACAGCGCCGCCGCCGACCAGGTAAGTGCATGTGACACTGCCGTAGCGATAATGTTCGCAGCGGCAGCGATCTCACGATATAGCATGTGCGACCGGGGCGGGTACTTACACACTCGATATCGCTAGAAATTGCTAGCGATGTCGTAGCGTGTAAAGCCCGCTTAAGTCTAAACCAGGAGTGGACAGAGGAAAGGTATAATAGAAACACAGCACCATGTCTGTGTCACCCACTGCTGGTTTTCGCTACAAAGACTGAGGTAAAATAATCAATGCGTGCACGTGGCCTAATGTCATGCAGAAAATCAGTAGGCACAGGGGTTTTTCACATGTAGCTTTTTTAACCTGTGCAAATAGTGCACAGAAAACAGTTTATAGCAACTGCAAAAATGAATGGAGTTAAAAAAAAACAAAAACAAGCATTTGCACTATGATTTTCATGTAGAGGGGACAGCTCCAGAGCCTGACAGACAAAAGTGGCAAGGCTAGAAATGGACAATACTGAGGAAAAAAAACAAAACAAAAACACAAGCATCCGGGTGATACCGGGCTGCCCGATTCTTCTGCAGCTAATAGCTACGATCAGCTGTTCTCCACTCCCGTTATGACCGCGCACGCTCTTGTGGTCACAACCAGAGCTGAAGGAGTGTGCATGCGCCGCCCTCAGCCATAAGACTAGAATTAAAGGGTCTTCACAAAGATGGAGCCAGAGATAAGCGCTATGTGCAGGCGCCAACTCCAACGTCATTTTAGTGATGAAAAAGCTGAACAACTTTAGCATACTGAACAGAGGAACAACAGGTAGGGAGGGGGCAGGAATCCATATGAATACCCACCCAGAGTATCTGCTCTGTGTCAAGTGTCACTCAAGAAGTTGGCAAATTTTTAAACTTCACTTTCTTGGATTTGAAAACCCAAACATCTGCGCTGCCCACTAAAAGGTATATAGAGAATCAGCCTGATAGTGCCAGTATAGGACTGTATGTAGAGAATCAGCCTGATAGTGCCAATACAGCACTGTATGTAGAGAATCAGCCTGATAGCGCCAGTACAGCACTGTATGTAGAGAATCAGCCTGATAGCGCCAGTACAGCACTGTATGTAGAGAATCAGCCTGATAGTGCCAGTATAGCACTGTATGTAGAGATTCAGCCTGATAGTGCCAGCACAGCACTGTATGTAGCGAATCAGCCTGATAGTGCCAGTACAGCACTGTATGTAGAGAATCAGCCTGATAGTGCCAGTACAGCACTGTATGTAGAGAATCAGCCTGATAGTGCCAGTACAGCACTGTATGTAGAGAATCAGCCTGATAGTGCCAGTATAGCACTGTATGTAGCAAATCAGCCTGATAGTGCCAGTACAGCACTGTATGTAGCAAATCAGCCTGATAGTGCCAGTACAGCACTGTATGTAGAGAATCAGCCTGATAGTGCCAGTACAGCACTGTATGTAGAGAATCAGCCTGATAGTGCCAGTATAGCACTGTATGTAGAGAATCAGCCTGATAGTGCCAGTATAGCACTGTATGTAGAGAATCAGCCTGATAGTGCCAGTACAGCACTGTATGTAGAGAATCAGCCTGATAGTGCCAGTACAGCACTGTATGTAGAGAATCAGCCTGATAGTGCCAGTACAGCACTGTATGTAGAGAATCAGCCTGATAGTGCCAGTACAGCACTGTATGTAGAGAATCAGCCTGATAGTGCCAGTACAGCACTGTATGTAGAGAATCAGCCTGATAGCGCCAGTACAGCACTGTATGTAGAGATTCAGCCTGATAGTGCCAGTACAGCACTGGCTTTAGGTTATATACAAAAATCCTGGTGATTGGTTCCCTTTAAAGGGAACCTGTCAGGTGCAATATACACCCAGAACCACGAGCAGTTCTGGGTATATATTGCTAATCCGACAGCATGCGCACTCCCGCAGTCACAACAGGACTGGAGCACAGCTGATCTTACCCTGATTAGCTGCAGTAGACGTCTGCCACGATATCGGTAAGATCAGCTGTTCTCCAGTCCTGTTGTGACACCGCGTGCTCCCGCTGTCACAACGAGATATGAAGAAGCGAGGGTGCATGCGCCGCCCTCCCAGACACCAAACACTGTATGCGGGCTTCAAAACATGGCGCTGGAGATAAGCGCTATGCGCAGGCGCCAACTCCGACGCCATGTAACTGAAGATTAGAAATTTACATACAGCCAGAGAGAGGGAGAAACAGGCGGGGGCGGGAATCACGTGCAAAACCGGCCAGACATTAGCAGCGAGGTGCACACATCAATCAAAAACACGATCAGTTTTTAAACTTCATAAACTTGGATTTCACAGCCTAAACACCCGAGCTGCACCCTAAGGGTATGTACACAATGTGCCTGATAGTGCCAGTCCTGCACCTTATACATGAAAATCCTGATGTTTGGTTCCCTTTAACCAGTTAAAGGAGATGACTTCTGCTGGACAGCGTGGTGCCCTGATCTACATAGCAGGATGATTGCAGCATCACATCTCATAAGGGGGTTATTAAATACTGTATAAACCCCCACACATTTGGAATCATTGCATTCAGAAGTGTCCAATCATAATAGATGAATCTGATCAGTATACTGCATAGTGTGAGAAAAAATATAAATCCCCAAAATTTCATTTTTTGGGTTGCAGCATATATTAGAATAGTCAGTCAAAACACTGTCTACCCCAAAGTGGTATCAGTTTAAAAAAAAAAAAAAAAAAACTCAGGGCACAAAATACAAGCCCAAAAAGCAACATTTGGGACAAATTTCTGAATTTCTTCTCACCACCTTAAAAAAAAAAAAAAAAAACTCAGGACACAAAATACAAGCCCAAAAAGCAACATTTGGGACAAATTTCTGAATTTCTTCTCACCACCTTAAAAAAAAAAAAAAAAAAAAAAAAAAAAAAAAAAAAAAAAAAATACAAACCACACAACTTCCCAGTAGATCACTAGTGAACCTGTTGCCATGGAGTCATCCATATTCATGACTTCTGTATAACCCCCACCACTGGTTGTCAGCTTTCTGCCTATGCAGTGTACACATGAAGCTGTCAATCACAGGTGTGCACTGGCAGATCAGAGCAGCCCTGCCTGGATTCCGGCTCATTGCCCTCACATTACGCTGCTCTCGGAGATCCCCTTATCTACATGGCAGTAATCTTCCAGGCTGGAGCCAGATCCCCGGCACCACCATTATCAGAGCCCCGGTGTAATCCGCAGATTAGCGCACACGGCAGACAAGCCCCGACATGCCATGTCCCAGGTCCGCACCGGGAGCAGACAACAATCCGGATTATACCGTCTGCTGATGGCACAATGGAGGAGCAGCCATGGCCGCCGCACAGAGCCCCGCACCGGAGCAGATACTTACAGGGCTATGCTTACTCATTGAAGATTGTATCTTAATCATACAGCCGGTCCCTAGGAAGAATCGCGGGTGGAGCCGTGGGGCGGCCGCTGGTGGAGCATACAGCCTGCGGTGTCCGGTAGCTAGGGCGCGGTGGTACGGGCTCCTGTGACGGGCTGGATGCGGCCCCGACCTCTCACTGCCTTCTTCTTCGTGCCCAGTGACCAGCATGGGACGCGGCTCACGCACGACTCACACTTACGCCGGGCTGCCTGCGTCACAAAGCCAGTATTATATATCTATGGTGACGTGTCCGCCCTCCTGACCAATCACTGCGCACCTCGCTGCCAGGAAAGGGGCGTTACGGCGCGAGACGTGCCTCATTGACGTCAGTCCGCTAAAAGCCGGTGCGAACTGGTTGAACAATCAAAGAGCCCACGTCTTGTGTGCTGGGGGGAAGGGCGCTGCGGAGGAGGTGGCCGTGTGATAAGGAGGGGGAGTCATACCGGCCTGGAATGGAGGATTGTGGGAGGCTGGGACTGGATAGCGGCGATAACAGTCAGAAAGCGGCTTCTGTCTGTGACTGAATCACTACTGGCGCTGATGTACGTAGTGGCCAATCAGAATGCGGCTAGCATGTCTCCATGGCAGGTTAGAGGCGCTGATTGGTTGCAGAGGTCACTTGTGAGCTTGTTACCACTCAAGCTGCACTTATCTGTGTGGTAGATGGGATGTGTCCGACAGCAGAGAATATCCAACAGCAGAATGTATCCGAAGGCGGTGCGGAGCCAAGGGCGAGAGTGCATCCGACGGCATAGAATATCCAACAGCAGAATGTATCCGAAGGCGGTGCGGAGCCAAGGGCGAGAGTGCATCCGACGGCATAGAATATCCAACAGCAGAATGTATCCAAAGGCGGTGCGGAGCCAACAACGATAGAATATCCAACGGCATAGAATATCCAACAGCATAGAATATCCAACAGCAGAATGTATCCAAAGGCGGTGCGGATCTAAGGGCGAGAGTGCATCCGACGGCATAGAATATCCAACAGTAGAATGTATCTGAAGGCGGTGCGGAACCAACAACGATAGAGTATCCGACGGCATAGAATATCCAACAGCAGAATGTATCCAAAGGCGGTGCGGATCTAAGGGCGAGAGTGCATCCGACGGCATAGAATATCCAACAGTAGAATGTATCCAAAGGCGGTGCGGAGCCAACAACGATAGAATATCCAACGGCATAGAATATCCAACAGCAGAATGTATCCAAAGGCGGTGCGGATCTAAGGGCGAGAGTGCATCCGACGGCATAGAATATCCAACAGTAGAATGTATCCGAAGGCGGTGCGGAGCCAAGGGCGAGAGAGTATCCGACGACATAGAATATCCAACGGTGGAGTGTATCCAACAGGGAATATACGACAGTATAATGTATCCGACGGCATAGAATATCCAACGGTGGAGTGTATCCAACAGGGAATATACGACAGTATAATGTATCCGACGGCATAGAATATCCAACGGTGGAGTGTATCCAACAGGGAATATACGACAGTATAATGTATCCGACGGCATAGAATATCTAACAACAGAATGTATGTGAAGGCGATGTAGAGCTAAGGCAAGAGAGTATTCGACGGCATAGAATATCCAATGGCGGACCGTATCCGATGCCATAGAATATCCAACGGCGGAGTGTATCCGACAGGGAATATACAACAGTAGAATGTATCCGACAGCATAGCGTATCCAACGGCGGAGCATATCCAACAACAGAATGTATCCGACGCCTATGCAGAGCCGACGGCGAGAGAGTATACGACGGCAGAGCATTTGCGACAGCAGAGAATATTTAATGGCCGAGCGCATCGAACAGAGAATATCTGACAGCAGAATGTATCCAATGGCGAGAGAGTATCAAACGGCAGAGCATATCCAAAAACAGAGCATATCTGACAGCGAAGCGTATCTGACAGCGGAGCATATCCAATAGCAGAGAATATCCGGCGGCGGAACGTTTCCAACAATAGAGAGTATCCGAGGTGCCGCTATTAATCGGTCACATGCTGACTCCACCGAAACTGGTGATTGGCTGCTGCAGTCTCCTGACTCGTGTACGGAGCAGGAGCGCTGCGTGCACAGAGTTGGGAGGTAGCGCAGCTCGTTTTTGTGAACCCCATTCCTTATTCTTGGTTAAATTTAATCCCGTAAAGCTTTATAAAATCAATTCTGTGTATTTTTCTGATGATTGAGAAGATTGTTTTACATCCTTGTCCTCATTGGATAAGAGCTTGTTGATCAGTTTTCCTTACACTGGAGTCAGACATCTACAATTGGGGTCTGTGCTTGGACCGCAGTGCCCGGCTGACTGTGGGTGTCTGGACCTGAGCAGGCTCAAGCATTAAGGGCCTAATTCATGAAGGGTTTTCACCATAAACCTTCAAGTGTTGCAAAGTTTATGTACAAAATGAAGTTTTTTCACTCCAGATTTGGCCAGCTGCACCACAGTGGGCAGAACTGTGACATAACGTCTTCCAGAAATGTTACTCCTGTTTAAGGATGAGCAAACCTTAAGTCTGGACTCACACTAGCGTATGGCATCAGATGCGAGAGCAATCAGGTCACAGCTCTGAAGCTGAGGGTGGGCGCTGCGGAGGAGAGGAGTTAATCCCCCCATCTCCTCCATTGTCAGCCTGTGCGTATATCGCACTGCACTGGCATAACATCCGAGTGCAGTCTGATGTCTCTCTCGCACCCATTCACATGAATGGGTACGAGTGATACGGCTCTCGCAGAGAATCGGAGCATGCTGCTACTTTTCTCACATCCAGAATTTGGATGCAAGAAAAGCTGACCAACTGCTCGCCCTCATTCACTAACATTGGTCAGAGTGCAATTCAAGATTTTCTCGCATTGCACTTGTCCGATTTTCACGCTCGTGTGAGCGCACCCTAACGGTAAAGCTTGGGGTTCGCACTGGACCCTGGTTATCCAGCACTTGAACTCGACACTTTTTTGTTGAAAGGCTTCAGTGCAGCCAATCAATAAGCTTTCTCATGTGAAACAATGCCTGTACACTGCTGTGTACAATAAAAAGGAAACAATGACTTGGACTCCTGCCTATCTTTGGTAACAAGTGCATGTAAAGCAGACAGCTGAGGGCTACAACCCTCTGGTATTTTCAGGCTGGGAAAGTCCATGGTTATTTTGCTCCTCCCAGCCTGAAAATAAAAGCCCGCAGTTGGCACAGAGGTGGTGCATCCTTTAGATGTGCCAATTTTGGCTTTTTCACTGACTCTTACCGATTACCTTGGTGGCAATTTGGGTAATACTTTTGAGGCTGATGTCAGCTGTGAATTGACAGCTGGCATCAAGCACAGGGGTTAGTAATAGATAGGCGTATATCAGGACCCCCCCCCCCATTACTAAGTTGGCAAGTGTAGAGTTAAAAAATGGTGGATAAAAAAAAACAGTTTATTTGAATAAACACTCACCCACACTTCCTCGTTCATTAATTTATTAAACAGAAATACTGGAAGTTACGACGTAACCCAATGGAGTAATATCCCATGACACCCATCGATTCCTATGGAACTTTGTTCTGAGAATGTTGTCAGAATGAGGCTCCATATGTTACTACCGGTCGGCGGCATGTACTGAATTACTCACTGACGGGGAGTGACCTATGGAACCTCGTTCTGAGAGCGTTCTCAGAACAAAGCTCCATAAGAATCGATGGGCGTTGTGAGACATTACTCCTTTGGAACGTCCAGGATTTCTTTTTAATTATTAAATTGGTGAACAAGGGAGGTTGGAACAGTGTTTATTCAAATGAACTATTTTTTTTTTTTTTTAACTCTACACTTACTGGGTTAGCAATGGGGGTGTCTGATAGATGTTTCTACATTACTACCCCCTGAGCTTGATGCCAGATATCAATTTACAGCTGACATCGGCCCTAAAAGTATTACCCTGATTGCCACCACACCAGGGCAATCGGGAAGAGTCGAGCAATGTTCCACAATTGGCGCATCAAATGGATGCGCCAGTTTTGGGTCGGCTGCAGGCTGCTATTTTTAGGTTGTGAATGGCCAAACAACCATAGGCCTTCCCAGCCTGATAACAATAGCCCCGGCTGTCTGCTTTTACCTTAGCTGGTTAGTAAAAATAAGGGGTTCCCATGCCGTTTATTTAAATTATTTTAAAACGGCTTGGGATTCCCTCTATTTTTAATAACCAGCCAATGTAAAGCTGACAGATGAGGTTTGCAGCCCACTGTTGTCTGCTTTACTTGCGCTAGGTATCAACAATAGAAGGGACCCCACATAATTTTTTTTAGTTATTCCCTGTCCACATTTGTTTGCAGAGCAATTGCCCCCATTTTGCTTCCTTTTGCAGCCCCCTAACCCTTACTACGACCATTTTACAGCACAGACATTCAGGTCTCCATTGGCTTATATGGGTTTCAGGGACAAGTCCGGGTTTTGAACAAGACTTTTAACTAATCCAAAAAAGGAAAAATCAAGCATAGTCCTCCGAGTTGTATTTATATATTTAAAATCAGGAGATGTACAGCTTTAGCATATCAAGCGTCTCAAAACTACGCGTTTTGACAGCACGTCTTAATCCATCCTATTACCCACTTCAATCACGCCCATCTTGCTTGGATCAATTTCAGGAATTAGTTGTTAAAGACTTAATCGGTCTTAACAAATCTATTAAGCCAACCAGGGATAATCTCATTCAGGGAGAACGTATTGCCCTCTCCTTTCTCAGATCTAATGAGGATCTCTTGATAAAACAAGCTGATAGAGGAGGGGGGGGCAATAGTTCTTATTAACAGTGGTTTGTGTTATGAATATCATCAGAGGTGGTGCTGTTCCCGGGAGTGTTTTCGGACCCCTTCTGGCGACTAGTGCTAGTAATGAGTCTGATTCTGCATATGTCACTCAGAGTGTTGGAGATGATTGCTGTTTCAGGAAGCCTATGGAGTCCAGCCTAGGGGGATATAGGAAGGCAGTCTCTGTCAGTATTTCACAGAAGAAAATGGTTTGAAGTGAACTAACTTCCAGTATTTCACAGAAAAAGTCACTTTCTAAAATATCCATTCTTTATTATACAAGAAATATTTTTATTTTTTTTTAAAAAAAAAAAAAATTATATACAAAAAAACTTAAGGATACACAAGACAGAACAAACAGCCAAATATGAAAGACTTCAGCTAATTATGTAGCAGAAAGACCAGTGATATACCCGTAAAAATAGGGGGCAATATACCACCGTGCCAATCGACCTACAATGTATGTGATTGGAAAAAATTGGTCCAGGTATGTCTATATTCTGAGGCTCTCACAAATCCGAGGTAAGAAAACTGGGAGTGTCCAGAATACATTCGCCTAGACCAAACTGTCCCTGAAGTCACAGATGTATTTACATGACATTATTTGCAAACTCCTGATTAAATTACATTCAATATTTTTCACACGACGCGTTTCTCCTCCTACATCGGAGGTTCATCAGGGGTGTATATAGCGTGTCATAAAACATTTGGTACAAAATGTGAGGAGAGAGATAATAGGCATATATGGATACCACAGACGTTATATGGAAAACCTCATCACTGAAGATTTGTATGTCAGACGTTCTCTAGATTTTAATCCAAATCTTTTATAAGGCAAAATTGAATTTCTTCAGTATTATTAAAGGTTTCAACTGATGTATAGGGGGGTGGTGGCCCAATCAGAGTGCAAGTTCCACATCAACAAACTTTTAGACGATATTTTTTGTTCCAAGATGGTTAATATTGGAGTTTCACTAGTCCATACGCTGGTGCATAAATAGGTTCAGCAGATAATTTAGACAAGGTCTTGTTTCTTAATGTGGAACACTGCAACTCCAACACCTCCTCACATGGCTGATGCTTCCCGATATCTCTCTCCTCACATTTTGTACCGAATGTTTTATGACACGCTATATACACCCCTGATGAACCTCTGATGTAGGAGGAGAAACGCGTCGTGTGAAAAATATTGAATGTAATTTAATCAGGAGTTTGCAAATAATGTCATGTAAATACATCTGTGACTTCAGGGACAGTTTGGTCTAGGCGAATGTATTCTGGACATCCCAGTTTTCTTACCTCAGATTTGTGAGAGCCTCAGAATATAGACACTCCTGGACCAAATTTTTCCAATCGCATACATTGTAGGTCGATTGGCACGGTGGTATATTGCCCCCTATTTTTGGGGGTATTTCACTGGTCTTTCTGCTACATAATTAGCTGAAGTCTTTCATATTTGGCTGTTTGTTCTGTCTTGTGTATCCTTAAGGTTTTTTGTATATAAAACATTTTTTTTATAAAAAATATTTATTTAATAAAGAATGGATATTTTAGAAAGTGACTTTTTCTGTGAAATGAAGGCAGTCTCTGTCTAACTTTTGCCGATGATAATTGTTTCTGCTTCATGTGAAGATGTCCTGAATTTTGTCCTCCAGCGTTTAGGCGTTTGCTTTTCCCTTTAGGTTTTTGTTTTGCCTTTTTTTCTCCTTTTTGGATTCTCCAGGAATGATTTCTAAAGCGTTTTTTCATTCCTTTGCATTGGTTTTGTTCCCATGTCATCCTGAGTCGGCAACTATGCCTGATAAGTACTTTGTTCGCTTAGTCTGGGCTTGGTTAAAGGCTGAATTTGCACTGAACGGTGTTTCTGCTTAATTTATGCCTTTTTCTGAATCAGTGTTTGAGAATATTCGCTTTTGTTTCTTGCAAGTGAATAAGTGCTCTTCCTGCACTATTTTTTGGAGGACGATTTATTCCCAGCAACAAAGGAAGTTTTTACTCCCTGTTTGATCAGGAGTTTTGTATTTTTGTATCTCATGTGTTTTTTTAGTTATGATCTTTTCTATTATATTTGCATTTTCTATTTAAATATATTTGCACAAGAGTTCCTGATATAGTTGGTGGAAAGATCGTGTGGTCTGTAAGGGAATTTTTGATTATGAGGTGTTGGTATTATTCAGGATTTTAACTGGCTGCAACCAGCAATCTTTCCTATATTTTGTATCTAGCTAGCAGGGCCTCACTTTGCTTATTTCTATATCTACCATCTGTGTGTTGTTTTTCCTTACATCACCGTCATTATATGTTGGGGGCTTGTCTCTTTCCTTTGTGGCTTTTCTGAGGCAAGTCAGGATTCCTCATTCCATCTTTGAGGTTAGTTAGTTCTCCGGCAGTGACGAGGCGTCTAGGTTTGTTGGGAACGCTCCACCGCTACTTCTAGTTGTGTTTGTGTAGTCAGTGGATTGCAGCCAGCTAAGTTTCCATCTATTCTTGTATATTATTATCAACCTTTTTTATATGATTTTTGCAAGATCTTTTGCGATTTCCTGACCATAACAGGTTTGTATAAGAAATTGAACTTGTAAGATTTGAAGGATTTAGATACATATGTAGAATTAACTACTGATCATACAAAGCACTATAATGGGCTACTGTTGAAGCTATTAGAGGAGGGTGTTTGTACAGGAGCTATTGACACAAAAAGGAAAGACTCATTATATCTTATATACCCAGTTATACCATTGTATCACCCACTCCCCAAGGTTCACAAGAACCTCTTTCCCCCACCTCTTAGACCCATTGTTTCTGGAATAGCATCATTGGGGGAGAACCTTGGGGGCTGGGTAGATCATTTATGGCAACCACTAGTGTATAATATACCAAATTTTTTGAAGGATACTAAAGAAGTAGTAAAAGCTTTTGAGAAATTTCCGTGCCTGACAGATTATAGATGGCTGTCATGTGATGTACAGTCATGGCCAAAAGTTTTGAGAATGCTACAAATATTAATTTTTACAAAGTCTACTGCTTAAGTTTTTCTAATGGCAATTTGCATATACTCCAGAATGTCATAAAGAGTGATCAGCTTAACAGCAATTACTTGAAAAGTCAATATTGGCTAAGAAAATGAACTTCAACCCCCAAAACACATTTCAACATCATTGCATTCCTACCTTAAAAGAAGCAGCTAACATTGTTTTAGTGATTGTTCCATTAACACAGGTGTGGGTGTTGATGAGGACAGGGCTGGCGATCAATCAGTCATGATTAAGTAAGAATGACACCACTGGACACTTTAAAAGGAGGCTGGTGCTTGATATCATTGTTTCTCTTCAGTTAACCATGGTTATCTCTAAAGAAACACGTGCAGCCATCATTGCTCTGCACAAAAATGGCCTAACAATGAAGAGTATCGCAGCTACAAAGATTGCACCTCAGTCAACAATCTATTGCATCATCAAGAACTTCAAGGAGAGAGCTTCCATTGTTGCCAAAAAGGCTCCAGGGCGCCCAAGAAGGACCAGCAAACGCCATGACCGTATCTTAAAACTGTTTCAGCTGCGGGATCAGATTACCAGCAGTGCCGAGCTAGCTCAGCAATGGCAGCAGGCTGGTGTGAGTGCTTCTGCACACACTGTGAGGCGGAGACTCTTTGAGCAAGGCCTGGTTTCAAGGAGGGCAGCAAAGAAGCCACTTCTCTGCAGAAAAAACATCAGGGACCGACTGATATTCTGCAAAAGGTACAGGGAGTGGACTGCTGAGGACTGGGGTAAAGTCATTTTCTCAGATGAATCCCCTTTTCGATTGTTTGGGACATCTGGAAAACAGCTTATTAGGAGAAGAAGAGGTGAGCGCTACCACCAGTCTTGTCTCATGCCAACTGTTAAGCATCCTGAAACGATTCATGCGTGGGGTTGCTTCTCATCCAAGGGAATCGGCTCACTCACAGTCTTGCCTAAAAACACAGCCATGAATAAAGAATGGTACCAGAATGTCCTCCAAGAGCAACTTCTCCCAACTCTCCAAGAGCAGTTTGGCGCCCAACAATGCCTTTTCCAGCATGATGGAGCACCTTGCCATAAAGCAACGGTGATCACTAAATGGCTCATGGAACAAAACATAGAGATTTTGGGTCCATGACCTGGAAACTCCCCAGATCTTAATTCCATTGAGAACTTGTGGGCAATCATCAAGAGACGGGTGAACAAACAAGAACCAACAAATTCTGGCAAAATGCAAGCATTGCTTATGCAAGAATGGACCGCTATCAGTCAGGATTTGGTCCAGAAGTTGATTGAGAGCATGCCAGGGAGAATTGCAGAGGTCCTGAAGAAGAAGGGTCAACACTGCAAATATTGACTTGCTGCATTAACTCATTCTGTCAATATAACCTTTTGGTACTCATAATATGATTGCAATTATATTTAATATATATAATAAATTTAATAAATATATTTCTGTATGTGATGTAAACATCAGACAAACACAATTAAAAACCAGAGGGCAACAGATCATGTGAAAATATAATTTTGGTGTCATTCTCAAAACTTTTGGCCATGACTGTAATTTCCCTGTATCCATCGATCCCCCATAATGTTGCTTTGCGCTGTCTCTCTGACCATCTGGATAAGTTTAATAATTTAATAATAATTATGACACGGAACTAAAAGATTTTTTGCTAGCTGCTGTGGATTTTTTACTCCATCATAATTATTTTCAATTTGATGGACGGTATTATTTGCAGCGGAGGGGAGTTAGTGTGGGGGTCCGCTTCTTCCCTTCGCTTGCAAAATTGTTATGGCAAGATGGGAGGAGGAATTTTTATACCATGATGACAATCCATTTATCAACAATATTTTCTGGTATGGTAGATACCTAGACGATATTTTGATCGTCTGGGTATGTACACAGGAGCTGACTAATACATTTATTAGTTATATACTGTAAATAACAATGAATATAATTTAAAATTTACATCATATACAAATTCATATTCAATTAGTTTTTTGGATATAACTTTAGTAGCTTGCAATGATAAAGTATCAATTCCACCATACAGAAAGCCCACAGCATACAATTCTACCCTTACAGCAGATTCATGTCACACTAACAGCACCATAAAAATATACTAGTTGGTGAATTAATACAAACAAAGAGAAAATGTTCGGATCCTTTACAATATCTACAAGAGGAATCTAATACATGTAATAGATTATCTCATAGGGGGTATCCTACATGGACTTTAAATAGGGCCAAAACGATTGTCAAAAATCTACATAGGGAAGAATTATTATACCTGTATCTCTCAAAGAAAAATAAAAAATCCAAAACAGATAATAACAAAAAATTAGAGACTACTAACCTTACATTTTCTACCTTTTATAGTCCACAATCAATTATCAATTCCACCATACAGAAAGCCCACAGCATACAATTCTACCCTTACAGCAGATTCATGTCACACTAACAGCACCATAAAAAATATACCAGTTGGTGAATTAATACAAACAAAGAGAAAATGTTCGGATCCCTTACAATATCTACAAGAGGAATCTAATACATGTAATAGATTATCTCATAGGGGGTATCCTACATGGACTTTAAATAGGGCCAAAACGATTGTCAAAAATCTACATAGGGAAGAATTATTATACCTGTATCTCTCAAAGAAGAATAAAAAATCCAAAACAGATAATAACAAAAAAATTAGAGACTACTAACCTTACATTTTCTACCTTTTATAGTCCACAATTTTATTCAATTACTAACATAATCAAAAAATATCTACTGATATTAAATGAAAATCCCAAATTGAGAATTATTTTGGATAATAAAATCCGGTTTGTGGCTCGTAGAGCCCCCACCTTAGGGAATCTCTTGTCACCTAGTCTCTTTACAAGTAATAAATCTGAAAACCTTAAATCTACATGGTTGTGTACTAAAGGTTTTTACAAATTCGTGGCAAACCACTGTAAGGTGTGTGAACATGTACAGAAAAGCAAAACATTTAAATCTTCATATAACAAAAGTTAATATACTATACATGATTTGATCAATTGTAACACAGAATTTGTAGTGTACCTAATTAGTTTGTAAAGATTGTGACATTCAATATGTCGGTTGTACTACAGGATCGTTAAAAACTTGGATACGTAGGCACTTTTCGGATGCTGTCAATCCTACGGCGCTTTCATCTTCAGCAGCCTCTAAACATTTCAGCACTGTTCATAAAGGTAATCTAAAAGGTTTTCAATTGATGGGTATAGAGAAAGTCCATAAACCATTAGGAGGTGGAGATCACAGAAGGAAACTCCTTAACAGGGAAACCTTCTGAATCTTCACCTTAGAAACAAGACAACCTTGTGGGTTAAATAATAGACAGGATTTGATCCTACAATACTAATGAATTTGGTGGATTTTTTTTACTTGTGCTTGCTTTGTATTTACTAGGAGGTTATAATATGATATTGTATGTGCTAGTACTGCTTAATGATGACAATATTATACTGATGCTGATTGTATTAATATTTACTAATTTTCTGGATATATATTTCTTGGATATTTTTTATACTAATAGACTAATGTATAATGACAATGGTTGTTTTGCATAGTAATAGCGTATTTCTCTACCAATATTATATTTTTTACCACGTCTCTATATATGTAGTAATAATAGTAATAAATCTTTATTTCTATGGCGCCAACATATTCCGCAGCGCTTTACAACTCAGGAGGTTCATATACAAACAAATAACAGTTATACAAAATACAATAATTAGAGTATGGAAAAAAAAGACAACCCTGCTTGTGAGAGCTTACAATCTGCAATGAGATGGAGGGGGGGGCAAGGTGCATGTGCTTATTTGCAATGACAGTCCAGCCATCTCAAGGAAATGGGGGATAGATAAGGGATGCCTTAACTAATCAGCCAGAACCTTGAGATGCATTTGGGTGCAGTGGAGTTTGATGTGGAGTTATGTTCTGAGAAGTTGTGGAGGAACTATGTAAATTTAATTTGGCTGGGCAGTGTAATAGGCCACCCTAAAAAGATGCGTTTTTAGGGAGCGTCTGAAGCTGAGTAAGTTGTGATTCATCCTAGCTTCTTGGAGTAGAGTGTCCCAGAGGATTAGTGCAGCTCGGAAGGTCTTGGATCCGGGAGTGGGAAGTTCGGATTAGTGTGGATGTTAGTCGAAAGTCATTTGCAGAGCATCGGGAACGGGTACGGTGATAGATAGTGAGGAGGGTGGAGATGTAGGGGGTGCCGCACTGTGGAGAGCTTTGTGGGTGAGAAGAAACAATTTGAATTGGATCCTGTGATATATGGGCCAGCAGTGCAATGACTGGCACAGAGAGGAGGCAACCAATTAGCGGTTAGCCAGGTAGGTGACCCTGGTTGCTGCATTAAGGATGGACTGTATAGGAGAGAGTCTAACTAGAAATATCTAAAAAACTGACCCGCACATCCAACAAATGTGAACAGGTGCTAACTGAAAAAACATATTATATAACTATAAAATGCATACAGCTGCCCACTGAAAAAGCCAAAAATCTACAAGGGAAAATATGGCACTGCATTACTGCAAAAGAGAGATATTTAGTTTATGTATTGGCCAATGCATGTAAGCCCGGAAACCAACGGCAAGGTATATCTCTGTAATCCGGGAACCTAACTTAAATGCCACTATCTAGGTTAAAAACATCCGTGTCTGGGTAGCCAGTACAATGACTGGCACAGAGAGGAGGCAACCGAGTAGCGGTTAGCCAGGTAGGTGACCCTGGCTGCTGCATTAAGGATGGACTGTAGAGGAGAGATTCTAGTTAGGGGGAGACCAATTAATATAGAGTTACAGTAGTCGAGCCGAGAGTGGATCAGGGCCACGGTGAGGGTTTTTGTCGTTTCCATTGTGAGAAAGGGGCGGATTCTAGTGATGTTCTTGTTCAAGCGACAAGAGTAGGCAAGAGATTGTATATAGGAGGTGAAGGAGAGATCGGTGTCAAGTATAGCACCCAGACAGCGAGCCTGCTGCCTAGGAGTTATCTGTTACGTCACCGCCGGAGTCTGCTCCAGCGACTTCTGCTCCGATCGCCAGGCGACGCCGTGTTCCTGCCGTGGATGGTGATGGGAGAGGAGTCGATGCCAGCAGCACCGGTGGGCGCAGGCTCCGATCATCCACTGGGCTGGGTTATCTTGGGATCTGCAGTACCGCTGGCTGACTGTAGGTGGCGGGTGTCTCCCAGCTGAAGTACCATCATTCAGCTACAGCTAATGGGAAGACACCACACCCTTCTTATTCCCCCTCCTGTTTGCTCGCCTCTGCCAGAGATAGTTCTGATTCTGGCTCATGTGCTGTTTGTTTTGTGATTCCTGTGCGCTGACTTGCTTGTTGTTGACTACCCTTCTGCCTGCTGTTTTGTACCTCGCTGCCTGACCCGGATCTGACCACTGCTACGTTTTCTGTTTACGCCTTTGCCTGCCGATTCTGTCCCTGTTCTGCTGTTCCTGGTTTGACCCTGCCTGACGACTACTCTCATCGGACTGCAGCCTTCCACGGGTAGAGATCTCCAGGGCCCTGTGTAATTCCAAATCCCTGTAAAGGGGTTAAAGGGTTTCAGGGTTCTGGGGTCCTGCTTGGTGAGGGGCTTCCCTCTAGTCTGTCCATTATATCCTACCTGAGTCTGTTGATCCAGGCAGGTGTTACATTATCATGGTGCCACACACAGAGAGGGAGATGTTGGGTTTAGGGAGGTTAGAAGGTGGAGGGAATAGAAGTAGTTCAGTTTTGGAAAGGTTAAGTTTCAGATAGAGAGCAGACATGATGTTGCAAACTGCAGTCAGACAGTATATGTCATGTTTCATTCACTCTTTCATGTCTGTTATATGTGGTTTTAATGGTGTTTTTTTTATCCTAACCCAGCCCTGTTAGTATACACAGATGGGATAATTAACATTGGGTTAGTACTCTCTTATTAGGAGGGTGGTTTAGTTTGAACTCAGAACATGTGTAAGACGTGCTGTCGAAATGCGTAGTTTTGAGACACTTCATATTTTAAAGCTGTATGTTTCTTGATTTTAAATCTAATATATAAAGCTGAGTGTATGTATGTGTGTATGTATGTGTGTGTGTGTGTCCGCTAAAGAAATCCGCATCGTCGCATTTACAATCACGAAAATTTTGCACACACACTCCATGTGATTTAGGGAACGTCATAGACTATGTTTTGATGGGAAAATTTATCCCCGCGTTTTTACAATTACTCTCCAAAAAGCTCCCTCCATTAAAGTCAATAAAGCTGCGAGCTGCAGATTATTAATAGCAGCTGTGATTGGTTGCTATAGGAACAAAAGACATTCATAGTAGAAGAAGCTTATGTGTGAGGTAATAAGATGTTGGTGGGGAGATGGATACAGAAAGACAGAAAGAGATAGACCTAGGCACAGACAGGGTTAAGGGTACTTTACACGCTGCGATATCATTACCGATATCGCTAGCGAGTGTACCCGCCCCGGTCGGTTGTGCGTCACGGGCAAATCGCTGCCCGTGGCGCACAACATCGCTAACACCCGTCACACGGACTTACCTTTCCTGTGACGTCGCTGTTGCCAGCGAACCGCCTCCTTTCTAAGGGGGCGGTTCGTGTGGCATCACAGCGGCGTCATTAAGCGGCCAACCAATAGCAGAGGAGGGGCGGAGATGAGCGCCAGGATCATCCCGCCCACCTCCTTCCTTCCTCATTGCCGGTTGATGTAGGTAAGTAGATGTTCGTCGCTCCTGTGTTGTCACACATAGCGATGTGTGATGCCACAGGAACGAGGAACAACATCGGTACTGACCAGACAACGATTTTTCAAAAATAAACGACCTCTCACAGACAAACGATTTTTGCCTCTTCTGCGATCGTTTAAGGTCGCTTTCAGCCTGTCACATGCTGCGATGTCGCTAACAACGCCGGATGTGCGTCACAAACACCGTGACCCCGACGATATATCGTTAGCGATGTCGCAGCGTGTAATTGGCCCTTCAGAGGCAGACAGGGAAAGAGACAGACAAAGACAGGGAAAGAGAGAGAGACAGACAGCAAAAGAGATAGGGAAAGAGAGAGACAAGCAGACAGAGACAGACAAACAGGGAAAGAGAGACAGACAGTCAAGGAGGCAGACAGAGAGACACAGACAGGCAGGGAAAGAGACAGACAGACATAGGCACAGATAGAGTAAGAGGCAGACAGGGAAAGAGACACAGACAGACAGATATTCAAAGAGACAGGCAGACAGGCACAGACAGGGAAAGAGACAGACAGACAGGGAAAGAGACAGGCAGACAGGGAAAGAGACAGACAGAGACGGAAAGAGACAGACAGAAAGGAAAAGAGACAGGGAGAGAGACAGGGAAAGAGACAGACAAATGGGGAAAGAGACAGATACAAATCTGGAAAGAGACAGAGACAAATGGGGAAAGAGACAGAGACATGGAGAAAGAGACAGAGAGAGACAGCCAGGAAAGAGAGAGAGATAGAGACAGACAGAGAGACAGACAAAGACAGACGGGGAAAGAGACAGTCCTGAGAAAGAGAGAGACCTGGGAAAGAGACAGAGAGATAGAGACAAACAAGGAAAGAAACAGACAGAGACAGACAGGGAAAGAGACAGACAGAGAGACAGACAAAGACAGACTAAGAAAGTGACAGACGGGCAAAGAGACAGACGGGCAAAGAGACAGACGGAGACAGAGATAGAGAGAGACAGACACAGAGAGAGACAGACAGACACAGAGATAAAGACGGACACAGAGAGAGACAGACAGACACAGAGATAAAGACAGACACAGAGATAGCGAGACATAAAGACACAGAGATAGACACAGAGAGACTGATACAGAGACAGACAGAGATAGACACAGACAGACACAGAGTTAAACAGGGAAAGAGACAGACAGAGAGAGACTGGTAGAGAGACAGAGACAGTTACTATCCCGCGCAATACCGGGTACTACAGCTAGTATATAAATAAATAAAGAATTTGTTAATACAAAAACAAAGAACATAAGTAAGACGTGCTGATGAAACGCGTAGTTTTGAGACGCATGATATGCTAAATCTGTATGTCTCCTGATTTTAAATTTTTAAATAAATAAAGAATTTGTTAATACGCCTCGGAGGACCGTGCTAGATTTTTTCCTTTTTTGGGATTTTTGTCAAATTGGCTGTCTCACCTTGCCGTGCACAGTCCAGTGAACGAAGAGGAAACAATACAGCAGTCGGTGAGCTGAAAGTTCTTTACTTTTATTGTAGACTTTTTACTAAAGTCCGGCTGAACTCAGCGAACCTAAACTTCCACAGGTTCACTCATCCTTACTTCCCTTAATCAGACCCATAAACTATATGAACAATGTATTGTAACACTCCTTATTGAATTCAGGTTTTCTATCCCGTTCTACAGGTGTATAACCCAGCCTTTAACCATGCACTTTGCCTAATATTTGCAAAAGAATGGGTAATTCTAATGAGTATTGTAGAGACACACATCCTACTTAACATTAATATTTTCAATTTGTATTAAATGATTTTGAAGCATATTCTACTGTAAAATACCACAAATCTAATCTATCTATATACAGCTCTAGCACAAATTAATAGACCACTGCAACATTTTCAGTTTCAGTAATTTTTCTCTTTATAGGTATATTTTTGAGTGAAATGTAAATTGTTCTTTTATTCTATAAACTACTGACAACATGTCTCCAAATTTCCAAGCAATAACTTTTGTTTTTATTTTCTGAAAATGAGAAATGGTCAAAGTAACAAAAAATGCATTACTTTCAGACCTCAAATAATGCAAAGAAAACAAGTTCATAATAATTTAGAAACAATAATGCTAATGTTTTAACTCAGGAAGAGTTCAGAAATTAATATTTTGTGGAATAACCATGATTTTTAATCACAGCTTTCATGCGTCTTTGCATGCTTTCCACCAGTCTTTCACACTGCTTTTAAACAAGCATTGTTGACCTTAGGGAGATCAACATATCCACTGCGGAGACACCATCACGTGTTTCTCAACGCAGTGATTCTAGAGCATTGCCCCCTGGGAAGTATGCAAATAAGAAAGCCGCGGAGACACCATCACGTGTTTCTCAACGCTGGCAGGAAACTAGCCAGGTCTTTCACCGGGAAGGAACAACCACGGGAAGGGCAGTCTCCAGTCAAGGAGACCACCTATACCAAACATGGTATCCATCCACAGACAGCCGTTTCGGGGTATTTGCCCCTCATCAGTGTGGAGTAGGAATCTGGCTAGTGGGGGCAATGCCTAGTATAAGACTACTTAAACAAGCATTGTTGACCTTAGGGAGATCAACATATCCACTGCGGAGACACCATCACGTGTTTCTCAACGCAGTGATTCTAGAGCATTGCCCCCTGGGAAGTATGCAAATAAGAAAGCCGCGGAGACACCATCACGTGTTTCTCAACGCTGGCAGGAAACTAGCCAGGTCTTTCACCGGGAAGGAACAACCACGGGAAGGGCAGTCTCCAGTCAAGGAGACCACCTATACCAAACATGGTATCCATCCACAGACAGCCGTTTCGGGGTATTTGCCCCTCATCAGTGTGGAGTAGGAATCTGGCTAGTGGGGGCAATGCCTAGTATAAGACTACTTAAACAAGCATTGTTGACCTTAGGGAGATCAACATATCCACTGCGGAGACACCATCACGTGTTTCTCAACGCAGTGATTCTAGAGCATTGCCCCCTGGGAAGTATGCAAATAAGAAAGCCGCGGAGACACCATCACGTGTTTCTCAACGCTGGCAGGAAACTAGCCAGGTCTTTCACCGGGAGGGAACAACCACGGGAAGGGCAGTCTCCAGTCAAGGAGACCACCTATACCAAACATGGTATCCATCCACAGACAGCCGTTTCGGGGTATTTGCCCCTCATCAGTGTGGAGTAGGAATCTGGCTAGTGGGGGCAATGCCTAGTATAAGACTACTTAAACAAGCATTGTTGACCTTAGGGAGATCAACATATCCACTGCGGAGACACCATCACGTGTTTCTCAACGCAGTGATTCTAGAGCATTGCCCCCTGGGAAGTATGCAAATAATAATCTTATTTGCATACTTCCCAGGGGGCAATGCTCTAGAATCACTGCGTTGAGAAACACGTGATGGTGTCTCCGCAGTGGATATGTTGATCTCCCTAAGGTCAACAATGCTTGTTTAAGTAGTCTTATACTAGGCATTGCCCCCACTAGCCAGATTCCTACTCCACACTGATGAGGGGCAAATACCCCGAAACGGCTGTCTGTGGATGGATACCATGTTTGGTATAGGTGGTCTCCTTGACTGGAGACTGCCCTTCCCGTGGTTGTTCCTTCCCGGTGAAAGACCTGGCTAGTTTCCTGCCAGCGTTGAGAAACACGTGATGGTGTCTCCGCGGCTTTCTTATTTGCATACTTCCCAGGGGGCAATGCTCTAGAATCACTGCGTTGAGAAACACGTGATGGTGTCTCCGCAGTGGATATGTTGATCTCCCTAAGGTCAACAATGCTTGTTTAAGTAGTCTTATACTAGGCATTGCCCCCACTAGCCAGATTCCTACTCCACACTGATGAGGGGCAAATACCCCGAAACGGCTGTCTGTGGATGGATACCATGTTTGGTATAGGTGGTCTCCTTGACTGGAGACTGCCCTTCCCGTGGTTGTTCCTTCCCGGTGAAAGACCTGGCTAGTTTCCTGCCAGCGTTGAGAAACACGTGATGGTGTCTCCGCGGCTTTCTTATTTGCTTATTTTCACACTGCTTTTGGGTGACTTTATGCCACTCCTGGTGAAAAAACATAAGCAGTTCTTCTTTGTTTGATGGCATGTGACTATCCATCTTCCTCTTGATTACATTCCAGAGGTTTTCAATGGAGCTCAGATCTGGAGATTGGGCTGGCCATGACAGGGTTTTGATGTCGTGGTCCTTCAGCCACACATTGATTGACCTAGCTGTGTGGCATGGTGCATTGTGCTGCTGTAAATATCAGTCTTCAGAGTTGGGGAACATTGCCTGAGCAGAAGGAAGCAACTGTTTTTCCAGGATAACCTTGTATGTGGCTTGATTCATATGTCCTTCGCAAAGTTTAATCTGCATAATTCCAGCATTGCTGAAGCATCCCCAGATTATCACCAATCCTGTACCAAATTTCACAGTGGGTGCAAAACACTGTGGCTTCTATGCCTTTCCAGGTCTCTGTCTAACCATGAGAAGACCAGATGTTGGGCAAAGCTGAAAATTAAACTCATCAGAGAAGATGACCTTACTCTAGTCCTCTATGGTCCAATCCTTATGGTCTTTGGCAAACTTCAGCCTGGCTCTCCTTTGCTTCCCATTGTTGACAGGCTTTTTTCTAGCTTTACATGACTTGAGCCCTTCCTCTAGGAGCATGTTATAAACTGTTCTTGCAGTGCATTTCACCCCAGCTGCCATTTGCCATTCCTTTTGTAGGTCACATGATGTCATCCTGCAGTTGTTGAGTGACATTCGAATAAGATGACGGTCATCCCGGGCAGTAGAGAGTCGCTTTCGCCTTCTACCGGTCTGTCCTCTTGTTGGAATTCAACTGACACTGGAATGGAATGACTTGTAGAGAAGCTAAGTTTTATAAAAATGTGCAGTGGTCTCTTAATTTTTGCCAGAGCTGTATATGTTTATATAAATATATGTATTTATACATACACACACAATACTCACAAAAAGTTAGGGATATTTGTTTTTTGGGTGAAATTGATGTAAAATTTAAAAAGTTCATGCTACAGTGAAAGTAGGGCATTTAAGTAGAAGCATGCAATGGTGGTTTACTCATCTCAATGTATTAAAACAAAAGCCAACAACAGTGGTGGGTCCCCCCCAAAAAAAACCCCAAAATGTCAGTGCCCCAATAACTTGTCATATGGAATTGAGCATCAATGACAGCTTGTCAACCATGCCTCAATACCTCATGCAGTTCCCAATTGGAGATATTGTCTGCTGAGGCATGGCATCCCACTGTTGCAGGGCCGCTCTCAGGTCATTGAGGTTCTGGGGTACAGATTACGAGCCTCTACACGGCGGCTCAGCTGATTTCATACGTTTTCTATGGGATTCAGGTCTGCAGAAGAGCAGACCATTCCATTTGAGGTACCCCAGTCTCCAGCAGCTGTTCTCTAATGATGCAACCTCGATGAGCTGGAGCATTGTCGTCCATGAAGATAAAATTAGGCTTCTGTTGTTCATGCAGTGGCACAATGACTGGATTAATGATGTTATTTCAGTAGTAGGAGCTTGTCACTGTACCATTCACAAAGTGTAGGGCAGTTTTGTATTGACTATACACAACTGCCAACACCATAACACCACCACCAAAGGCACGTCTGGTCTCAACAGTCTCTGATGCATTATCTAAATAGTGAAAAATCAGTGCTCCAGCCAAAAAATTGTATTTCCTAATCTAAATAGTGGCCATTCTGTGGCTGAGCTAAAAATTGTATTTCATTAGCTAAATGGTGGAAAATCAGTGCTTCAGCTAAAAATTGCTATTTTATCAGCTAAATAGTGGCCATTCTGTGGTGAAGCTAACTAACTTGCTATATCCTTATCTAAGTAGTGGAAAATCAGTGTTCCAGCTAAAAATTGCATTATCTAAATAGTGGGAAATCAGTGCTCACAAGATTAAGAAATCAACGCCTCACAGGTCCTCAGCTGGCAGCTTGTTTAAATAGTACCCACCAAACGCCAGTGTCAACGTTTACAGTGAAGAGGAGACTCCGGGATACTGGCATTCAGGGCAGAGTGGCAAATTTTGGCAATTTCTCGCATGGAATATCCTTCATTTCTAAGAACAAGAATAGATTGTCGAGTTTCACATGAAAGTTCTCCTTTTCTGGTCATTTTGAGAGTTAATGGAACCAACAAATGTAATGCTCCAGATTCTCAACTAGCTCAAAGGAAGGTCAATTTAATAGCTTTTCTAATCAGCAAAACTGTTTTTAGCTGTGCTAACATACTTGCACAAGGGTTTTCAAGGAATTCCTAAACATCCATTCTGTCATGCTGGCTGTGGGGAGAAACAGCCAGCAAGTTGACTCCTGGGAATAAGGGAGGTTGAAACACAACGAGGGGGGGGCAGGGGCTCCTGCGCTGACCCTGACTCTGGGGGGCCCTGTGCTTGCCCTCAAACCACAGGTACCTATAAGGGTTAGGAGGGGTTGCCCGCCAAGGTGCCCCTGTCTCCTAGCCAGACCCTAGGACTAAATCCCACCACCCACCAATCCACAGAGGGAAAAGCAAACACAAAAATAAACAGTGAAAAGGGGAAAAATAAAAAACAATAACTTATCTTGAGAGGGAATCTTCAGAATGTACAGCAACAGTAGTCTGAAGCAACATGCACTCCTGAGCAAGCAACGTCTCCAAGTGAAGAGTTTAACCCGCACTGGAGGAGTGAGAGGCCCCAGCATCAATTAAAGTCTGGACGATTGCCGAGCCCTTCTGCACCTGGTCCCAGCAGCAGCACGTGAAGGTCCAGACACATTCGTCTTCTAACACAGTTCGCAAACACAATGTACCATTAGTACACTGAAGTGGTGGTTGTTGGAAATGGGCCTCTATATACCAATGTAAATATTACATTCAAAACCAGACGTTTGAAGCTAGAATAATCATTTACCATATTAACAATGTATAGAGTGTATTTCTTTAATGTTAGCTTCATTGAAAAAAATGTGCTTATTTTTCAAAAACTAAAGTACATTTTTGCCATACTTTCCACCACTTTGTGACAGAAATTTTGACAAATTTGTTGGCCAAAATATCTTAGCACAAAGTATTCCCAACTTTTGAAAACATTTGAGGAATTGACTGAAACTGGCATAGGAACACCAAAAGTTGCATTATTTTTGTGCAACTGCATCTTGCGCAAAAATATTGTGCCATTTAAAATAATTTATGTCACAATTCTGTTGAAAACTTCCTTTGTTTTCTATTTTCTACAAACATATTTTTTTCAAATCTTTTTGTGTTATAAATGAGTTCTCAGATTTGCCTGTTTGTTCCATTTTGTGCACCCCAAGTTATGTATGTATAATACTATAGTAAAGGGATCAGTAAATGAAGTTTGCTTTTGCAAATTCCAGGCATTTGTCTCCATAATAAGATAATTATGGCTTTCTCTACTCTCTGTACTCACTGGGTAACAGCCGAGAGATACGTGATGTTTCTGTGAGATGCATCTGCTGCAAAATTGCCATCCAAAACTAAATGAGCATTGTAACCAAATGAACCAGTAAACAAAACCAGTTGCAAACTGTTCTCTCCCACCCAGTCCCAATTACTTTGAGTGCTAAGAAAAACAGTAACGTCTAGTGATGGGGAACCCACCGATGTTCGTGTTCGGGAGACTCGCCCAAACTTTTTGTAAAGTTTGAGTTCGGGTTCTGAGAACGCGAACTTGTGTCTGAACACCGAACTTGGACTTTACAGTTATGGGGTGGGGCAGAGGGTCTGTAAAATAAAGAATATAATTAATAATAAACATTTTCATTATACTTACCGCTCCCACGATGCGTCCTGCAGACCCACTCAGCCATTGTCTCCCGGCCACTTATGCGTCCGGGTTCGGTCATTAACTTCCGGGGGTATTCACTGCAATGCTTGTCACTCGGCAGTCTTTGGCTGTTTTCGGCCGTGTTCGCGGTGACGTCAGGGTTCATCCGAGTCCATGGCTTAGCCATGGATTGAACTTTGACTATCACTATCAGCCAGCTTCTCGCTCTGTATAGACGTTTGTTTGTACAGAGCGATGAAGCAGAGCTGACATTTCTCTACCTGTAGACTACGTTGGACAAAGGATTTTTTTTATAATAAAGATGAAGTCCTTAAATGTTTTTTTGTTTTATTTCTAATAAAAAAAATTTTTTCTATGTGTTGTGTTTTTCTTTTTACTGTTTACTAAAAATTCATGGTGACCATGTCTAATTTGGCGTGACACCATGAATTTCGGGCTTCGTACCAGCTGGGAATTCAAAGCTGGTATTAACCTCTTTATTACCCAGCGTGCCACCACCATCAGGACCGCTGAACGAGAGGGGTAAAGCGCCTGGAAATGGCGCTAAGAAACAGTGCACCATTTCCAGGGGTGACTGTGGGCTGTGGAGAATGCCAGCCACCTGGTTTTACCTGACTAGCGATCAAAATCGGGAGCCCACGCTTATTATTTAAATTATTTTTTTAATAGTTTAAAAAAAAATAAATTAATGGACTTCCCTGTATTTTGATTGCCAGCCAAAGTAAAGCCAGGCAGATAGAGGTGGCAGCCCATAGTCATCCGCTTTATCTGCGCTGAGAATCAAAATACTGTGGAGCGCTACATCATTTTTTTAAATTATTTATTTTTACACTACTGCATGTGTGAGGGACCCAACAGCCAATCTCAGACGCTGTCACGCAGAATGGGCGTCTGTGATTTGCTCTTGGAGTAACCTGGAGTCTACCCATATAGTCTAGATGCTGCAATATATGGGCTGGTTTCAGGTTACTCCAGCATCCAATCATAGGCGCCCACTCTGTGACAACCGTGATGGTCTGGCTCACTGCTTAGGTGGTGCTCAGGAGAACTTTACAAATAGATAATCAAAAAACTCCGGCACTCATTTGTGATGAAAGAAATTTTTTGTGTACAGTATGAAAAAGTCGCTGTGCAGCCGGTGGTCACCGCTGACCACCGGCTGCACAGCGACTTTTTCATTTTGCCCCACTGGGATATAGCAGTCATTCTCTCTCTTTCTCCTCATTGAGATAAACCTTGCTCATATTGTCAAATATTGAATGTTCCCATATACGGAGCCATAGAATACTGTGAGCTCTCATTAGATATACTGTACACAAGTACAATTGAGGTTCTTCTTAAAATAGAGGTTTTTCCATCTATTAGTCTATGAAGAAGGCATTAGCCGAAACGTTGTGTTAATTAATGGATATGCAATAAAGAACCAAAAAATTTCTTTCACCACAAATGAGTGCCGGAGTTTTTTGATTATCACTCTGTGACAACATCTGTGATTATTTTAACAGTAAAATAAAACAACAACACAGAGAAAAAAATATTTTATTAGAAATAAAACAGAAGACATTTAGGACTCCGACGTAGTCCAAAGGCAGGCAAGCATCTATAGCTCTGCTACATCTGTGCGAGAAGACAAGCACAGATCTGCTCACACAGACTCAGCTGAGAGCTGTCAGAAACTTCACCCGAGTGCACAGCTAAGGCTTACGTATCACTCCTGCGAGTCTCGCATCGGTATCACCCAGCACGGCACACACTCTCCTCACAGGAGCGCCTCTGGTGCATGGAAATACATGCAGCCGACCTGCTCCTGTAAAGAGAGATTGCGCCATGCCGGGTGATACCGATGCGAGACTTGCACAGGAACAGTGAAAGTTTCTGTGATGTCAAGACCAGCAGGGGTTTAAAAGTACCCAAGTGCTGGGCCGGGCCGGGGTTGACCTGGATCTGGCACTCGGGTAGTTAAAAAAAAGGTGTAAAGAAGAAAAAAAAGTAAAACAAGTGCGCCTTACTTACCAGTCTCCAGTAGATGCTAGAGAGTATGGGTTCCTTGCAGGTATGATATTCAACAGGCCCCTATCACATGGGGGTAGAGGGGTGAAGCATGATTGTAGTGGAAGAGAGAAAAAATCGCCAAGCTCACTAACCAAGCCGTTCACGCCCATTCCAGGCTCAACCGTACCTGCTCCCGCGGCCCATCCTACTTCCGGTGCCGCTCATTAGTCTCATGCATATTCACTGCTTCTCCCCACTGGAGTCTGTGATTGGTTGCAGTCAGACGCACCCCCAGCCTGTGTGACAGCATCTGACTGCAACCAATCACAAACCTGGTCTGCAGGTCTGTCGTACACTAAAAAATAATTTCAAAAAATGATGTATGGTCCTCCCATATTATGATACCCAGCACAGATAAAGCCTACAGCTACAGGCTGCAGCCCCCAGCTGTGTGCATATCTTGGCTGTGTCTCAAAATAAAAGGGACCCCATGGTGTTTTTTTAATTATTTAAATAAATAATTAAAAAAAGAACAGCGTGCGGTCCCCACAATTTTGATACCCAGCCAAGATAAATCCCACAGCTCAGGGCTGGTATTCTCAGGCTGGAGAGACCCAGCCTAAAAATGTCAGCTTGCAGTTGCCCAGGATTGTCACATCCATTAGATGCGACAGTCCAAGCACTTTTCTCTGCTCTTCCCGAATTGCCCTGGTGCGGTGGCAATCAAGGTAATATCAGGGTTTAATCGCAGCCAACAGCTGCGATTAAGCACTAGATTGGTAATGGCAGGCGTCTATGAGACACCCACCATCACCAATCTGTAATAAGTGAATAGAAATAAATACAAACACCGAAAAAATCCTTTATTCGTAATAACATACAAAAAACACCCTCTTTCACCACTTTATTAACCCCATAATCACCCCTGCAGGTCCAACATATTCCACACGAGGTCCCACGATGATTCAGCTCTGCTACATGAAGATCACAGCGCCCAGCCATAGAAAAAGACTGCCTGTTGTGAGCTCCAGAGAATGAATGAATCATACAATCAGCGGTCACTTCATGGAGGTGATTTCCGGTCACAGCTGGCGATACCTGTGACCGTAAATAGCTTGAGGGAGGTCACCGCTGAATGAGTGGCTCATTCATTCTCTTTACACTAAACTCGCACACCAGGTTTGTGATTGGTTGCAGTGAGACACTGTCACTCAGGCTAGGGGCGCGTCTGACTGCAACCAATCATAGATGAAAGCAGTGAATATGTAATGAGCGGAAAAGTGGAGGAGCCATGGGAGCGTACAGCTGCAACGGTGATTCAGTAAATATAGCGTGCCTGCTCCAATCCCCAATCTCCATCACCATCTTTAAGTGCTGTAACTGGATCAATTCCGGGCCGGAACCGGGTTTTTTATTAACTCGGTAAATACTTTTTAACAACCACAACACCATGTTGTTTGTGATGTTATTAACAATCAAACTAAGGAAAGGTGTGGGATGTGTAAAGACACCAGACAAATCGCATAGAACATGCATAACAGAAGAAAAAAACGCGATCAACCATCATCTTTAATCTTTATAATGCTTTATTGTAATTAGGTGCAAGGTAGAAACAAGAGGAGCAAACAAAAAGGGTGCACAACCCAGGTGGTGCCTGGACAGTTAATATTATAAGAGTGAAATTGGCAATAAATATAGATCAATATATATATTATATGATTTTATGTCCACAATACAATTATTGCATTAAAGGTAAAATCCCATATAGTGAAAATTCAAGATGAATCACCTAAGTTAAATTCACTGACAATATCCCTCAAGGTGAGTACAGTCATAGCCAAAAGTTTTGAAAATGCTACAAATACTAATTTTTACAAAGTCTACTGCTTAAGTTTTTCTAATGGCAATTTGCATATACTCCAGAATGTCATAAAGAGTGATCAGCTTAACAGCAATTACTTGCAAAGTCAATATTGGCTAAGAAAATGAACTTCAACCCCCAAAACACATTTCAACATTGCATTCCTGCCTTAAAAGGAGCAGCTAACATTGTTTTAGTGATTGTTCCATTAACACAGGTGTGGGTGTTGATGAGGACAGGGCTGGCGATCAATCAGTCATGATTAAGTAAGAATGACACCACTGGACACTTTAAAAGGAGGCTGGTGCTTGGTATCATTGTTTCTTTTCAGTTAACCATGGTAATCGCTAAAGAAACACGTGCAGCCATCATTGCTCTGCACAAAAATGGCCTAACAATGAAGAGTATCGCAGCTACAAAGATTGCACCTCAGTCAACAATCTATCGCATTATCAAGAACTTCAAGGAGAGAGCTTCCATTGTTGGCAAAAAGGCTCCAGGGCGCCCAAGAAGGAGCAGCAAACGCCAGGACCGTATCGTAAAACTGTTTCAGCTGCGGGATCGGACTACCAGCAGTGCCGAGCTAGCTTAGCAATGGCAGCAGGCTGGTGTGAGTGCTTCTGCACGCACTGTGAGGCGGAGACTGCTTGAGCGAGGCCTGGTTTCAAGGAGGGCAGCAAAGAAGCCACTTCTCTCCAGAAAAAACATCAGGGACCGACTGATATTCTGCAAAAGGTACAGGGAGTGGACTGCTGAGGACTGGGGTAAAGTCATTTTCTCAGATGAATCCCCTTTTCGATTGTTTGGGACATCTGGAAAACAGCTTATTAGGAGAAGAAGAGGTGAGCGCTACCACCAGTCTTGTCTCATGCCAACTGTTAAGCATCCTGAAACGATTCATATGTGGGGTTGCTTCTCAGCCAAGGAAATCGGCTCACTCACAGTCTTGCCTAAAAACACAGACATGAATAAAGAATGGTACCAGAATGTCCTCCAAGAGCAACTTCTCCCAACTGTCCAAGAGCAGTTTGGCGCCCAACAATGCCTTTTCCAGCATGATGGAGAACCTTGCCATAAAGCAAAGGTGATCACTAAATGGCTCATGGAACAAAACATAAAGATTTTGGGTCCATGGCCTGGAAACTCCCCAGATCTTAATCCCATTGAGAACTTGTGGGCAATCATCAAGAGACGGGTGGACAAAAAAAACCAACAAATTCTGGCAAAATGCAAGCATTGCTTATGCAAGAATGGACAGCTATCAGTCAGGATTTGGTCCAGAAGTTGATTGAGAGCATGCCAGGGAGAATTGCAGAGGTCCTGAAGAAGAAGGGTCAACACTGCAAATATTGACTTGCTGCATTAACTCATTCTAACTCTCAATATAACCTTTTGGTACTCATAATATGATTGCAATTATATTTCTGTATGTGATGTAAACATCAGACAAACACAATTAAAAACCAGAGGGCAACAGATCATATGAAAATATATTTTTGGTGTCATTCTCAAAACTTTTGGCCATGACTGTATAATAGTCAATACTTCAGTACATGCTTTCCCACATAGTAAGGTGCATAGTAAAATCAGACAACATTGTAAGGCTTACCAATAGCAGGCACACCGCACATACTGGGATGGCGCCCACCTGACGGACGTTCATTTCGGCGACTGCCTGCGTCAAGGGTGGCGTCATGCAGACAAACTCATGAGCGTCCTTAGCAATAGATCCCATCGGCAGCCTCATCAAGCGCCACGTCATGCCCACCGGATCACGTGAATATCACATGACCCATGCAATGACGTAGCACATAGAGATACGGCGGGCTGATGCAGGGATGTATGCTGCGGACGTGCATGCATGCTAGCACCATTTAGATACATAGAATCTTGTATCCTCATTACGACAGACATCCATCCAGGTGAGTACCTAAATATATTTTATTACACAACAAGACCGCATCCAAACATGATACCTCATTGTATCAATGCAGATATATATAAGGGGTAATAAGATAAACACAAATCACCAATGGCGGCCGGTATACATGTGTACTGTATATATCTCATAACAGTCATACATATGAAAAAAGGGGGGTACTCATATATATAAATCTATAACAATAATATCTCATCAAAGACATATATCCATAATTGATCCATCACAAGATTTGTTAGACCAACGGTCTTACAATATTTAGGAGATATATTCCATAATCAAACAAATGGTTTCACATAATACAACTGATAATCCCGACTCATATCCAATGTAAAACTCTCCTTATTTTCTTAGGTGCTTAGTGCTATGAAGTTTGATTGAAGAATCAACAACAATTGTAATAATAGGGGTTCAACGGGGAAGATGAGGCTATTATATAAAATATACAAGTCAAGATAAAATCATAATTCTAATTGCATGATATGTGATCATAAAAATGAAGCGAAACTAATATTTTCATTTAGACCCCATGGTTGTATTGTTTTCAATGTCCAGATCCATCTGGATTCCACACGTGCCAGATTAAAGGCTGCTTTACACCAGACAATCTATCGTGCGATAGATCGTCGGGGTCACAGTTTTTGTGACGCACATCCGGCATCGCTGGCGATGCCGGCCTGAGTGACACCTCCTAGCGACGCAGAATCGCTCACAAATCGTGAGTCGTGTACTGCTCGCTAGGTTCCATAATATCGTTTAATTTAGTTGTTCATCGTTTCCGGGGTAGCACACATCGCTCCGTGTGACACCCCGGGAACGATGAACAGCAGCTCACCTGCGTCACGCGGCCGCCGCCGGCTATGTGAAGGAAGGAGGTGGGCGGGATGTTTACGTCCCGCTCATCTCCGCCCCTCCGCTTCCATTGGCCGGCGGCCGTGTGACGTCGCTGTGACGCCGAACGCCCCTCCCACTCCAGGAAGTGGACGTTCGCCGCCCACAGCGAGGTCGCACGAGAGGTAAGTATGTGTGACGGGGGTTACTGACTTTGTGCGACACGGGCAGCGATTTGCCCGTGACGCAAAAAGGACGGGGGCGGGTACGATCAATTGTGAAATCGCACAATCAGTCGTACCATGTAAAGCAGCCTTTACCCTAACCTTGCCCCCACGAATAGTAGATTGAATGGAATCAATGCCACGGATCTTCAACAGTGCCCCATGTTTTTATTAACCCGGTTAGACCCACTGATCCAGGGTATCTGCGAGTCCACCTGTCACTAGGTTGAAAAACCGTGGTAAAGTGATGAAAAGAATTGACATGTTCATTCTTTTCATAACGCAGCAAAACCGGAGGCATTTCATAAAACTGTCAGGAAAGAATCCTGACGTGTTTGTGTGTGTGTGAATTAGAATTAAAAAATCTCATAGACTTTGCTGGGACTGTAAAAAGCAGCATTTTATTAGCATGGATTTGCAAACGCCCAGTGTGAACATAGCTGTACAGTAACACTTTGTGATTGCTTGCTGGAGGTTTCAGGCAGGGCTCGCTCTAAGGGTGTATTCTTACTTGCGAGTTTCTCGCAGTAGAGCAATACTAGAAAAACTCGCATTGGAATCGGACACATGTTAGTGAATGATTCAGCTCACATTTGCGATTTTTTTCTCAGTCCAAATCGGGCTGAGAAAAAAATCGCAGCATGCTGCTTTTTTGCGAGTTTCTCGGCGAGTCTCTCCAATGCAAGTCTATGGGAGCGTGTAAAAAATCGGATGTCACGGGACGGCACTCACACCATCCTAGTGACATCCGATTTTCTAAATACATTTCTCGCGTGTTTCCTAAAACACTGGAAACGAGTGATGTGTCACAATGTCTGTCAATCTCTATTCTCTGTCAGTCGGTCTCTCCCTCTTGGTCTCTATTCTCTCTCTGTCGATCGGTCTGTCGGTCGGTCACTATCTCTATCCCTCTCTTTCTGTCCATGTCGGTCTACCCCTCTGCCCCCCTCTCTCATACTCACAGATCCCCGATAACCGGCGCTGCACTGCACGGCGTTCACACTGCTCTGGCGGCTTCTCTTTTGAAAAAGCCGGCCACTCATTAATCAATCTCGTATTCCCTGCTTTCCACGCCCAACGGCGCCTATGATTGGTTGCAGTCAGACACGCCCCCACGATGAGTGACAGCTGCCTCACTGCAACCCATCACAGCAGCTGGTGGGCATGTCTATACTGTGCATTTTAAAAAAATAAATAAATAAAAAAAAACGGCGTGCGGTCCCCCCCCCAATTTTGATACCAGCCAGATAAAGCCATACGGCTGAAGGCTGGTATTCTCAGGATGGGGAGCTCCACGTTATGGGGAGCCCCCCAACCTAACAATATCAGCCAGCAGCCGCCCAGAATTGCCGCATGCATTAGATGCGACTGTTCTGGGACAGTACCCAGCTCATCCCGATTTGCCCTGGTGCGTTGACAAACGGGGTAATAAGGAGTAATGGCAGCCCATAGCTGCCAATAAGTCCTAGATTAATCATTGCAGGCGTCTATGAGACACCCGCAATGATTATCCTGTAAATTAAAGTTAATAAACACACAGAGTAAAAAAATCCTTTATTTGAAATAATAAAATAAAACAAAGACCCTCGTTCATCACTTTATTAAGTCCCGAAATAACCCATTCTTGTCCAACGTAATCCACGGAGGTCCCGCGACGCTCTCAGCTCTGATATATGAAGGTGACAGGAGCTGCAGAAGACACCGCCGCTCCTGTCAGCTCCACGCAGCAACTGAGGTGAGTATCGCGATCAGCTGATGATGTCACTCAGGTTACTCGCGGCCACCGCTGGATCCTCCAACAGTGACAGCAAGTTGCCCAAGTGACAGCGATGAAGTCACAGGTGAGTTGCGGTCACGGGGGGAGAATACAGCTAGCCGCGTGTAACCTGAGTGACAGCAGCGCTAATTGCGCTGCTCAATTCAGTCACTCAGGGGATTAGCGGTCACCGGTGAGTCCATCACGGGTGACCGCTAATCAGGATGCGACACAAAGCCGCAGCATGACAATGAAGTCGGGTGAAGTTTACCCGAGTTCATTCTGATCCTGCGGCTCTGTATGTGTCTGCTGTCGTCTGCCTTTCAGCTCTGCTACATGGCTGTGTCTGCTGTCAGCGGCCAAGTAGCAGAGCTGAATGGCAGATGACTTAGTAAAAACGGATCCCCTACGCATTACACACGCATTACACACGCTAGGCAAGTCATTAACTAAAAATAAAAAAGCATCGCACTTGCGTTACACTTGGACCTAACGTGAACTAAAATCAGCCGAGTTTTTTTCAGCCCAGTCGGACCGATTTTACTCGCATAGATGTGTTTCCAGCCTAAGTCATCGAGCGCTGTCCATCAACTTACAGGAAGGTGGTAAGACATGGTAATTGAGGGATGAAACCGTTCTCTGAGTGCTTGGCCACTCCCAGGATCCCAGAACACTCTAATTTGCATATCGGACAAACTGCTTTTTATGCTCATCAACGATAATATTACACCAAAGGTATAATAGTAGGGGTTAAAGCCCTGTTTGACCATACAGTTAGTTTTCATAATGTTTCTGGGGTGAATAACTCTCTTCTCTATTTACTGTGTTTTGAGCTACAAGCAGGGAATCAGCTGTTAGTCTCCTCAAAGTAGTCTTCAATAGCAGCCACTCATTAATTTCAGCTGGTACCGTATTTGTAAGCAGTTAAATAAATCAGAACGAAGAAGTATGGTCATACAAAAAACAAATGTCTGGAGAAGCAGAGATTAATCAATATGGGAGATCAAATATAGGACAAAGCAGGCAGAGATCAGAAGCAAAGGTCAAAATCAGTTTGAATAGCAAACAAAAGCACACTTTTACAATCACGTGGGAACCTTGACTCCTAGTTTCCCAGGAAAAGGCAGGTTTAAATGGATAAAGCATGCATTAGCTGACGAGAGCCCATTTGGAGCAAAATGGCATTAGGAGACTTGTGTGCCCCAATTGTGATCATGACACCGTTCAATAAAGCAGCTTGACTGAGGTTCATCTGTACCAGGCAGCAAAGAGGGACGTGGGCCACGATAAGCACAGTAACTATATTGCGTCACAACAATCTCCTAAACTATAGATTCACCAATCTGTTGGATCCTTGTTCAGTTAACATCCCTACACGTATCAGAGGGCTTTACAGGCACTGTTATTCCTGCTTGTTATATAGCCACAACAACCATTTATCATCAGATCAAGACCAACAAAGACGATTTCAGAGCACTCAAGAAATTCCAGCAACTGCCAGGACCTAAAGTCTCCTAAAGAGGATTGAGCTATGGGATCAGTTCAGCACCAGTGCAGATCTTGCTTAGGAATGGCAGCATCATGTGACTGTGTATCTGAATGCACAGTGAAGCAGCAAAGGCGTTAGAATGCTTTCCTGGGGTCAAGAAGGATAGCAAAGAAGTCACTTCTTTCCAAGAAAAACAGAGTACAAACTGATATTCTGCAAGAAGTACAGGAATTGGACTGGGGTAAAGTTATTTTCAGTGATATGTCCCAAACAGCCTGAACTGGGCTATCTAGAAAATTATTGTCCAGAGAATAAAAAGTGAGCACCTTCTTGAATCATCTTTCATGCCAACAGTAAAGTATCTTGTGACAATTCTTTTGTGGGGTTGATTTGCATCCAAGGGAGTGTGGTCACTTACAATTTTGCCATGAATAAAGAATAGTACTGTATCTAAACATGCTGCAAAAGCATCTTCTAACAATACAGGAACAATTTGTAATGAACAATGCTTTTTCAGCATGATGGCATCTACTACAACATATATCTATCTACTTTCTTTAATTAATTATATTGGCACCATTACCGAAGCTATACCAATACTATACAATCTACTTACTTTTTATCATTCAGTTGTATATATAACCAATGTATTTTAATTTCTGAACTCTGTTTTTATGTATCAGTGTATTGTAATGTATAGTTATAAAATGTATTTGTTTGTTATCATATACAGTAGATAAAATACATATTGAGCACATTAACAATTTTCTAAGTAAATATATCTATAAAAAGTGCTATTGACATGCATTTACCGTATCACCAGATGTCGGTAACAACCCATCCAATCCTCACAGTCAAAGAATTCAAACCATAGATGTCCATATATTTAGTGATGTGTAATAATCAGAAATGAAACGCAAAAAGTATTGAACATGCTTACTGAAATTTATTTAACAAGTTGTACAAAAGCCTTTGTTGGTGATGACAGATTCAAGATGCCTCCTGTATAGAGAAACTAGTAGCATGCATTGCTCAGGTGTGATTTTGGTCCATTCTTCCATACAAACACTTTTCAAATCCTAAAGGTTCCATGGGCTTCTTCTATGAACTCTGAGCTTCAGTTCCTTCCATAAATGTTCTATTGAATTTAGGTCTGATGACTGGCTGGGCCATTCTGGTAACTATATATTCTCTCTCTGAAGCCAACAGAGCGTTTCATTGAATGTGTGTTTAGGATAACTATCTTGCTAAAATGTCCACCCTTGTTTCATTTATTGATCCTGGTAGATGGCAGCACATTTTTATCAAGGATGTACATTTGTCCATTCATCCTTCAATTACATGAAGTTTGTTTGTGCTGTATGTTGAAAAACAGCCCCACACCATGATGTTTCCACCTCCAAACTTTACTGTTGGTATAGTTTTTTTTTGGGTGATATACAGTGCATTTTGGCCTCAAAATATGGTGAGTATTATGGCATCCAAAGACTTTGGTCTCATCTGACAAGACTTTATTCTCCCAGTACTCATAGTGTTGTCAAAAGAAAACTTTAAAAATGCTTCAACAAACTTGAATAAGATTTTTGTTCAACAATGGAGTCTTGCATGGGAAGCGTGCATTCAGGCCATGGAAGTTGAGTGCATTCATTACTTATTGTTTTCTTTGAAACAATTGTACCTGATGTTCCAGGCCTTTCTGTAACTCTCCACTGGTGGTTTCTGGCTCTTTGGCAGTTCTTCCAATAATTATTTTCCCTCCTCTGTCTGAAATCTTGCAAAGAGCACCTGATCATGGCTGGTTTATGGTGAAATTATGTTCTTTCTACTTCTGGAATATGGCCCCAACCATGCTCACTGGACCCTTTAATGTGTTTTGCAACAATAAGGTTAAAAAAGTCTTGACACAGCTTACTGGTTTTACCCATCGTGAGATGTTTTTTGAGTGGTACCTTGGTAATGAGACTCCTTTTTATAGGCCATCTGTCAGGGCCAGGAGGACTGGTAGGCCCAGGAGGTGGATCCACTGGACCATGCATCCCACCAGGAGGGCTGGGTACACGGTAGCCGGAGCACTGGCGTGGCAGGGACGGGTATAGCCAGGACACCAGGGTCACGGAGTTCCTTAGGACAGTACAGGAAACAGGCACAGGTACCAGGTAGCAAAGACAAGCAGTCTACAGGACACGACACCAGGGGGCCTGAGCACCTAGCTCACAAGACTAAGCTTCAAGACACGTTGATCAGGCCCCGCCCACATGGAAAGGCCAGACTTATATACCCAGCAAAGCCTCATGTAATTTCCTGCTGCAGGTGTGCTGGGCCTATAAGACCAGGAGAGTGGGCGCGGCCCGGTCCTATACAGAAACATGTGGCTAAGACTCAGAGTCAGACTCATAAGACCAGGAGCAGGACACAGGAGAGCACGAGCGGGAGCGGCAGCCATGACCGGTGGACACGTGGGCTGGATCAGTGGTTAAGGAGTGGTGCCGGGATGGTGCGACTGGATCAGTAGGTAAGGAGCGGTGCTGGGACACCGGGAGTGTGACAGTACCCCCCCTTTATGCTCCCTCCCTCCGTGCAAAGTACCCCCAGGGGAACCCCGGGCCGAGTCTCCGGACCCTAACCCAGCGCAAAGGTACGGAAGGACTGCTGACCCCGTGCCACCTTCTTGACCGCACCACGCTTAGCCAAAGAACCCTTGGCAGTGGCAACAGAAAGAGGAGGCGGACGGGCAGAAGCAGGACGGGAATCGTGGATGACCGGATCGGGCGTCTCGGACCGGGTATCGGACATTGTCTCATCATCAGAAGTCGGTGGTATCAAAGTCTCAATTGCCAGGGACGGTGGAACGACGCTGGACTGCGTCGTCTCTTCTTCTGGTTCCGGTGGCACCACAGACACAAGTGACAGGAGTTGTGGTACGGCGCTGGACTGCGTCGTCGCCTCTTCTTCTTCCTGCGGCATAACAGGTTCAGGTGACAGGGGCCGAGGAATGGGCTGTAGGCAGTGGTCATGACACAAGGGCCCCCAGCGAGTAATAGCACCAGAGCGCCAACTAATGGCAGGGTCATGGAGTTGAAGCCAGGGCAGACCCAGCAGGAGCTCAGGAGCCATTCGTGGGATAACATAGAAGGCAATGGTCTCAGTATGCAAAGTGCCAACCTGGAGTCTCACAGGTTCGGTGGTATACCGGACAGGTTCATATAGCAGTTTACCGTCCACGGAGGTGAACCAGAGGGGCTTGGCAAGCGGGATCACAGGTACCTGGTATCGGTTCACTGTAGACTGGTGTATGAAATTACCTGCTGCCCCAGAATCGATGTGGGCCTCTGCTGTGAACCTGGTCTTCTCCGTCGTTACCTGGATAGTCTGTGTAACTGGAACGGAGGGGATTCCGGTGTCAAGGGTGGCGGTTCTCACCATCCCTTGGACCTGGGGTCTACCCGGTTTCTCCGGGCAAGAACGGAGCATATGTGAACCATCTCCGCAATAGAAACACAGTCACCGGGCGAGCCGTTCTGCACAGCGTTGCTTGGCTTGGTTCAATTGGTCAATTTGCATGGGTTCTGGATACACATCACAGGAAGGCAGGGGCGAGGGAGCGGTAGGCCTCTGCAGGGACAAGGAGTGATGGGGTGGTCGCTTCTCCCGGAATACCTCTTTGGTTCGCTCCTGGAAACGGAGGTCAATCCGGGTGGCTAAGGATATCAAAGCGTCCAAAGTTTGTGGAATGTCACGGCCGGCTAGTTGATCTTTGACGCGGCCAGAGAGACCTTCCCAAAAGGCCGCCGTCAAGGCCTCATTGTTCTAGCCCAGCTCAGAGGCGAGCGTGCGGAACTGGATGGCGTATTGGCCAACGGTCAGGGTCCCTTGGCGTAGCCGGAGGAGCGAAGAGGTCACAGCGGTAGTACGTCCGGGTTCATCGAAGGAACTTCGGAAGGCTTGCAGGAATTCCTGGATGTCGGTGGTCAACGGATCCTCATTCTCCCACAGGGGGTTAATCCAGGCTAAAGCTTCGCCTTCCAAGTGTGACATCAGGAACGCCACTTTAGCCTGGGTCTGAGATGAACAAATGCGGGAGCAACCGGAAGTGCAGGGAGCACTGGTTCAGGAAGCCTCGGGAGGGCTTGGGGTCCCCTGCCTAGCGAGGCGGAGCAGTGAGGCGAAGTTGCGAGGCCATGGAGAACACTGGTTCGGACCTGGAGACTGGTTGCTGCATGGACTGAGACGAGGCGGTGGTCTGCAACATGTACAACCGGTGGTCCACGGACGTCATGAACTTCAGCATCTGGTTCAGGGTTTTGCGCTGTTGCGCCAGCTCCTGGCGCAGCTCAGCCAGCTCTGATGTTTGCACTCCAGTGGGATCCATGGCCTGATCAAACTGGCAGGGCCGGGAGGACTGGTAGGCCCAGGAGGTGGATCCACTGGACCATGCACCCCACCAGGAGGGCTGGGTACACGGTAGCCGGAGCACTGATGTGGCAGGGACAGGTATAACCAGGACACCAGGGTCACGGAGTTCCTTAGGACAGTACAGGAAACAGGCACAGGTACCAGGTAGCAAAGACAAGCAGTCTACAGGACACGACACCAGGGGGCCTAAGCACCTAGCTCACAAGACTAAGCTTCAAGACATGTTGATCAGGCCCCGCCCAAATGGAAAGGCCAGTCTTATATACCCAGCACAGCCTCATGTCATTTCCTGCTGCAGGTGTGCTGGGCCTATAAGACCAGGAGAGTGGGCGCGGCCCGGTCCTATACAGAAACATGTGGCTAAGGTCGGCTTTGCACACTACGACATCGCAGGTGCGATGTCGGTGGGGTCAAATCGAAAATGACGCACATCCGGCGTCACTTGCAATGTCGTAGTGTGTAAAATCTTTTTTGATACGATGAATGAGCGCAAAAGCGTCGTTATCGTATCATCGGTGTAGGGTCCGACATTTCCATAATGCCGGTGCAGAGACAGGTACGATGTAGTTCCTCGTTCCTGCGGCAGCACACATCGCTGTATGTAAAGCCGCAGGAGCGAGGAACATCTACCTGCCTCCCGGCACTCTCGGGAGTGCCCGATGACGCGGTCTCTGGCCGGAGTCCCGCCTCACACGCGTCCAATAGCTGCGTAGCGGCCTGGGCAGCGGGTTATTTAAAGACAGAATTGTGCCTGTATCACACCACGTCACGGCCCCCCGAAGAAGTTATCGAAACGTGCGCGTCGGGGCACGTTTTACTCGGTCACGGCTACTAATGGGTGAGTGCTTTGAGGGGATTGTTTTCAGCCCACGTGTATCTTTTCCTGGGCTGGCTCCCCCCTGCCATTGGGTGTTTTTTGGCCCCTCGGAGTGATGAGTGACCATATGTTATTACACCTATTAGTTTAGTTAGGGTTTTTATGTCCCTAACTCTGTATATGACTTGTGTAAATGTATAAATAGGTTATACTGGTCCTACTATTAACTCTGTGAGGCCCCCCTACTGTGAGGATATGGATATACTGCACTCCCCATATGATCTGGTGATCTGTTTTTCATCTATGACTCTGCCTTAGCCTGATCATTGTTTACTACTTTTCTCTAATATGTATTTTATACTATTCCCTTTGCTAAGCACTAAAATGAATAAATATTTTTGATATTTTTGCAAAGGTTGGTATATTGATTATTGACTCAATCTATGACTGCGTTACCCCTGTTCTCTTTGTGTGTGCTAATGATAAGGAAGGAGGTGGGCGGGATATTTACATCCTGCTCATCTCCGCCCCTCCACCGCTATTGGCTGCCTGCCGTGTGACGTCGCTGTAATGCCGCACGACCCGCCCCCTTAGGAAGGAGGCGGGTCGCCGGCCAGAGCGACGGTCGCAGGGCAGGTGAGTGCATGTGAAACTGGTGTAGCGATAATGTTCGCTACGCCAGCTATCACAAGATATCGTACCTGCGACGGGGGCGTGGACTATCGCGTGCGACATCGCAGCATCGGCTTGCGATGTCGCAATGTGCAAAGCCCGCCTAAGACTCAGAGTCAGACTCATAAGACCAGGAGCAGGATACAGGAGAGCACGAGCGGGAGCGGCAGCCATGACCGGTGGACACGTGGGCTGGATCAGTGGTTAAGGAGCGGTGCCGGGATGGTGCGACCAGATCAGTAGGTAAGGAGCGGTGCTGGGACACCGGGAGAGTGACACCATCAGCTCTTATTTTTCAGTAAATCGCAGGATTGGTTTATAATTACTGATCGATTTCAGCTGGTGTCATGATTTTCTGTGGATTTTTGTACCTCTCGTTCTTCAGGTGTTCCATACTTTTTCGCTGTGTAATTTCTCATTATTACTTATAACTGAATTTATGGACATCTATGGTTTAATTTCTTTTCCTGTGTGGATTGGATGGGTTGTTACTGACATCTGGTGAGAAATTTATGTCAATAGCATCATTAAAAATATATTTGCCCAGAAAATTAATGACATGTTCAATACTTATTTCACATGCTGTATCTCCATAGCAGAAAAGTATTTTGTTGATCATATACACTTATTTTAAATCTGCTAGCCATTGCCTAGCACCTTCGTCGTGTTCTGCTGAGTGCAATCTTGCCACATTTCACATTTTGTATTTGATTTTTTGCAGTTAATTTAATACTTTGTACTACTGTTTATGCATTGTTGCCCAATGAACGTGACACCTGGGCTACTGGCATGGTGGTTAACACTATTGTGTTTTAAGCATTAGAGCTCTGGGTTCAAATCCAATCGGATGGTTTCTCAATTATTCATTTTCTTTTTAGTTCTCCCAGGTATAGCGACATTGGACCCACATTTCTGATGTAATTTCACTTTACTGTTTTATTTTGTATATAAATCCCTCATCTTTTGTTACTGCATTATGGCCTGAGGAAGTTAGTGGTTCAGTGTAAATACATATAGCCCTGTTTTCTTCCACTTTTTCAGCAGCGCTTTGTTACTCGCACAAGTTTTTCCTTATCAAACACATTCATTTTATAATTATCTGCTATAACTATTTTTTTAAATATAGGTGATGCAGATATTTAAATGTTACATTGTTTGTAATAAATATAATGTGTGTAATATTCAGCTGGGCCCCTTTTGCAATGGCCAACTCTGGCATAACTCTGATCCCAATGTTTTAACTCATAGATACTGTTGTCAATAACAAATAGAAATTCTTAAGCAAGGAGTGCACTTTCTCTGTCCCATCCCTACTTCAATAAAATTGGATTTCATTTGGTTCTCATGGCAGCTGTATAGAGTGAAGCCCCCCATATAATTTACATAGCTGTACATGTAGCAACTATATTACACAATTGTCCCCTTTCATAGAGAATATATGAATGCTTTGCAAAGAGATAGTCGCTACCAATCATCTCTAGCAGCAACTCATCTCTTAAATGATCAGCATTACAAAATGGACATGCCGATTCCTTATCTCCCCTGACAATCATCTGTTGTTGGCCCCATACCCATTTGAATGTTGTCCAAAATATAAATATCAGTGGCTTCAGCCGTTAAATGTTTATGGGGGCTTTAATTGGCTGGCCAAACACATTAAATGGCTGTATGATGAACAATGTTTCAACCGATCCTTTGGCTGAAGGAGCACTTGCTCTGTAACAAGCAGGCTTGTGTTCTCTATGTGACAGTCGGCCACTTATCTCAGGAGGAACAATGCAATCCTCAGTCTGGTCATATCTGATCGACATTGCTCCTGACCACAAGTCAACAGCACCCCCATACACATTGCATTGTCTGCCAAACCTGTCGATATCGGACTGATGTGTATGCGGGCCTTTAGTTTTAACCTTTGAATTATAAATAACTAAATAAATCAGGGTAAGGACATTCCAAAGTGCTTATTTAGTTCATGACCTTCTCATGCTGATAAGTCAGGCCATTGTGCAAATAAAGGATAAAGAGCACAGGGTATCCCATAATGTCATTAAAGGTGTATAAGTTTGTTTTAGACAAAGGACGCATGAGCCCACACTGATCTCCAGATGCATAAGTTAAAAGGATTATTCTCATATTTGTTAATGGTTAAAATTGTAAACCGCTCTCAGGAACTGTCTTCATGGATTTCCTGTAGAAGATAATAAAAATCTTTTAAGGCTAAAGGTCCAGTCACACTCAGCAACTTACCAGCGATCCCAACAACGATAGGGATCGCTGGTAAGTTGCTAGGAGGTTGCTGGTGAGCTGTCACACTGCGACGCTCCAGCGATCCCACCAGCAACCTGACCTGGCAGGGATCGCTGGAGCGTGGCTACACGAGTTGCTGGTGAGCTCACCAGCAACCAGTGACAAGCCCCCAGTCTCCTAGTTACAGCACACATCAGGTTAATTAACCCGATGTGTGCTGCAGCTAAATGTGCACAGAGCAGGGAGTAGCGCACACTGCTTAGTGCTGGCTCCTTGCTCTCCTAGTTACAGCACACATCGGGTTAATTACCTGATGTGTGCTGCAGCTACATGTGCACAGAGCAGGAGCCGGCACTGACAGTGAGAGCGGAGGAGGCTGGTATCAAAGGTAAATATCGGGTAACCAAGGACAGGGCTTCTTGGTTACCCGATGTTTACATTGGTTACCAGCCTCCGCAGAAGCCGGCTCCCTGCTCACTGCACATTAGTTGTTGCTGTCTCGCTGTCACACACAGCGATCTGTGCTTCACAGCGGGACAGCAACAACTAAAAAATGGCCCAGGACATTCAGCAACAACCAACGACCTCACAGCAGGGGCCAGGTTGTTGCTGGATGTCACACACAGCAACATCGCTAGCAACGTCACAAAAGTTGTTCGTTACCAGCGATGTTGCTAGCGATGTTGCTTAGTGTGACGGGGCCTTAAGTTCATATGTTCAAGATTTGATTTACTGAAGGTTTGAGGTGTAGATGCTGCTTTCAAATCAACAACAATTTCCAGATAAAAATGATTCATCCCCTTTTCCACCCTTTAAAAAAAAGAAATGAAAAAAAAAAATTATATACAGTACGGACCAAACGTTTGGACACATCTTCTCATTCAAAGAGTTTTCTTTATTTTCAGGACTCTGAAAATTGTAGATTCACATTGAAGGCATCAAAACTAACTGAATGAACACATGTGGAATGAAATACTTAACAAAAAATTGTGAAACAACTGAAAATATGTCTTATATTCTAGGTTCTTCAAAGTAACCACCTTTTGCTTTGATTACTGCTTTGCACACTCTTGGCATTCTCTTGATGAGCTTCAAGAGGTAGTCACCGGAAATGGTTTTTACTTCACAGGCGTGCAATGTCAGGTTTAATAAGTGGGATTTCTTGCCTTATAAATGGGGTTGGGACCATCAGTTGTGTTGTGCAGAAGTCTGGTGGATACACAGCTGATAGTCTTACTGAATAGATTGTTAGAATTTGTATTATGGCAAGAAAAAAGCAGCTAAGCTAAGTAAAGAAAAATGAGTGGCCATCATTACTTTAAGAAATGAAGGTCAGTCAGTACAAAAAATTGGGAAAACTTTGAAAGTTTCCCCAAGTGCAGTGGCAAAACCATCAAGCGCTACAAAGAAACATGAGGACCGCTACATTAAAGGAAGACCAAGAGGTACTTTGCACGCTGCGACATCGCTAGCCGATGCTTGCGATGCCGAGCGCGATAGTACCCACCCCCGTCGCACATGCGATATCTTGTGATAGCTGCCGTAGCGAACATTACGGCAGCTTCACACGGACTTACCTGCCCTGCGATGTTGCTCTGGCCGGCGATCCGCCTCCTTTCTAAGGGGGCAGGTCGTGCGGCTTCACAGCGACGTCACACGGCAGGCGGCCAATAGAAGCGGAGGGGCGCAGATGAGCGGGACGTAAACCTCCCCGCCCACCTCCTTTCTTCCGCATAGAGGCAGGTAAGGAGAAGTTCCTCGCTCCTGCGGCTTCATACACAGCGATGTGTGCTGCCGTAGGAACGAGGAACAACATCGTACCTGTCGCTGCAGCGAAATTATGAAAATGACCGACACTACACAGATCACCAATTTACGACACTTTTGTGATGATCGTTTATCAGTGCATCTAGGCTTTACACGTTGCGACGTCGTTACTTTCGCCGGATGTGCGTCACTTTCGTTTTGACCCCGGCGATATCGCAGTAGCGATGTCTCAGCGTGCAAAGTACGTACCCCTAAGAATCACTTCTGCTGCGGAGGATAAGTTTATCCAAGTCACCAGCCTCAGAAATCGCAGGTTAACAGCAGCTCAGATTAGAGACCAGGTCAATGTCACACAGAGTTCTAGCAGCAGACACATCTCTAGAACAACTATTAAGAGGAGACTTTGTGCAGCAGGCCTTCATGGTAAAATAGCTGTTAGGAAACCACTGCTAAGGACAGGCAACAAGCAGAAGAGACTTGTTTGGGCTAAAGAACACAAGGAATGGACATTAGACCAGTGGAAATCTTTGCTTTGGTCTGATGAGTTCAAATTTGAGATATTTGGATCCAACCACCGTGTCTTTGGCGACGCAGAAAAGGTGAACGGATGGACTCTACATGCCTGGTTCCCACCATGAAGCTTGGAGGAGGAGGTGTGATGGTGTGGGGGTGCTTTGCTGGTGAAACTGTTGGGGATTTATTCAAAATTGAAGGCATACTTAACCAGCATGATTACCACAGCATCTTGCAGTGGCATGCTATTCCATCCGGTTTGCGTTTAGTTGGACCATCATTTATTTTTCAACAGGACAATGACCCCAAACACACCTCCAGGCTGTGTAAGGGCTATTTGACTAAGAAGGAGAGTGATGGGGTGCTACGCCAGATGACCTGGCCTCTAGAGTCACCATACCGGAACCCAATCGAGATGGCTTGGGGTGAGGTGGACCGCAGAGTGAAGGCAAAAGGCCCAACAAGTGCTAAGTATCTCTGGGAACTCCTTCAAGACCGTTGGAAGACCATTTCCGGTGACTACCTCTTTCAGAGTCATGAAAATAAAGAAAACTCTTTGAATGAGAAGGTGTGTCCAAACTTTTGGTCTGTACTGTATAGAGCTTGCCATCACTACCAAACAGAATGAACTTGGATTCATCTGATCACAACACCTTATACCAATCTGTCTCTTTCCATTGGCTATGTTCTTTGGCATACTCAAGTCGAACTTTCCAGTTTTTTGCAGAGATGAAAGGAGTCTTGACTGGAAAATCTCGCATTGCACATGGACCAATATTATTCAATGAGGGAGAGCAGATGGTCAGCTTTTTTCTCATCCAGATTCTGGATGAGAGAAAAGTCGCAGCATGCTGCTATAATAGTCATTGACAGATGTGTCACTCGCACCCATACAAGTCTATGGGTGGGAGTGAAAAATCGGACTGCACTCGGATAATATCTGAGTGCACTGCGATAATCACTAGGGATGATCGAAAACCCTAATATTCACTTCGCCGAGTATCCGGCAAATACGCCGCCGCTATTCCACTATTCGCGAATATTCGACACCCAATGTAAGTCTATGGGAAACCAGAATAATTTTACGTTGGACCCAACGGTGACCTGGGGTGATTGAGCAAAAGGCTGAAATGGATGGGAAAAGGCTGAAACAGTATGGGCACAGCCTGTAGAAAGTGCGTGACTGCATTTCTGGTGTCTTCGAATAACGTGTTCAGAGCAGCACATGGCTTTTAAGTAGTCGCCAGAACAGCTCTCAAACCAAATTGCTTTTTTGACAAACAGAAAGCAGGTCTTTTGGTTTCTCCCTCTCCCCCCCTCTCTCATACTCACCGATCACTAACCGATCACCGGCGTGGCAATGCACGACTGTCACAGTGCTCTGTGGGCTTCTCCAGCTTTTGAAAATACCTGGGGCTCATTATTCCATCTCGTATTCCCTGCTTCCCCCGCTCACTGGCGCCTATGATTGGTTGCATTCAGGCGCACCCCCACACTGAGTGACAGCTGTTACACTGTAACCAATCACAGCCGCCGGTGGGCAGGTCTATGTAGTGCAGTAAAGTAAATAAATAAATAAATAATTAAAAAAAAACGTGCATTCACCCCATTTTTTATTCCAGCCAAGATAAATCCACACGGCTGAAAGGTGTATTCTCAGGATGGGAAGCCCCACGTTATAGGGAGCCCCCCAGCCTAAAAATATCAGCCAGCAGCCGCCCAGAATTGCCGCATCCATTAGATGCGACAGTCCCAGGACTCTACATGGCTCATCCTGAATTGCCCTGGTCCGGTGGCAATCGGGGTAATAAGAAGTTGATGGCAGCCCATAGCTGCCACTAAGTCCTAGGTTAATCATGGCAGGCATCTATGAGACACCCCAATGATTAACCTGTAAGTGAAAGTAAATAAACACATACACCTGAAAAATCCTTTATTTGGAATAAAAGACAAAAAAACCCTCTTTCACCACCACCCTCTTTTTTATTAAAATCCCCAAATACCCCTCCAGGTCCGGCGTAATCCACACAGGTCCCACGATGCATCCAGGTCTGCTACATGAAGCTGACAGGAGTGGCCGTAGAATAGCGCCGCTCCTGTTTGCTGCACGGAGCACTGAAGTGGGACCTGTGTGTATTACGCCGGACCTGGAGGGGTATTTGGGGATTTTAATAAAGTGGTGAAAGAGGGTGTTTTTTTTGTCTTTTATTCCAAATAAAGGATTTTTTCGGGTGTATGTGTTTATTTACTTTCACTCACAGGTTAATCATTGGGGGTGTCTCATAGACACCTGCCATGATTAACCTATGACTTTGTGGCAGCTATGGGCTGCCATCAACTCCTTATTACCCTGACTGCCACGGCACCAGGGCAATTCGGGAAGAGCCGGGTAGAGTCCCAGGACTGTCGCATCTAATGGATGCGGCAATTCTGGGCGGCTGCTGGCTGATATTTTTAGGCTGAGGGGCTTCCCATAATGTGGGGCTCCCAATCCTGAGAATACCAGCCTTCAGTCGTGTGGCTTTATCTTGGTTGGTATTAAAATTGTGGGGGACCGCACGCCGTTTTTTAAATTATTATTTTATTTTACTGCACTACATAGACCCGCCCACCGGTGGCTGTGATTGGTTGCAGTGTGACAGCTCTCACTCAGCGTGGGGGCGCATCTGAATGCAACCAATCATAGGCGCTGGTGGGTGGGGGAAGCAGGGAATAAGAGATGGAATAATGAGCGGCCGGCATTTTCAAAAGAGGAGAAGCCGCCGGAGCAGTGTGACAGCCGTGCAGTGCCGCACCGGTGATCAGTCAATGATTGGTGAGTATGAGAAAGGGGGGGAGAGGGAGAGACAGACAGACAGAGAGAGAGACCGAAAGACTTGCGTTCTGTTTCTGTGTTCAGCCCTTACAAGGACTATTTATTAGTTGGATCTAAGAACGCTCTCCTGCACACAATACAATCTATCTACACTGCCAGCTCCATATCACTGCATATGCCGTATTCACAAAATGGCCGCTGGCTTATGTAGCCTCTATGATGCTGTGCGGCCAAGCCAATCACAGTAACACCAAAACAAAGATGGCTGCGGCGTTGCTGTGAGGGCAAGCAACATCAGATTTGTTCATTGGCTGGAGAACAGGTGCCAGGAAGTCAGAAATGAAAATGAAAGTATCGAAGCGAATACCATATTAGCTGTCGGATAGCGAATACCACGAATACCCCATTATACATCGGATACCGAATAGTGGCGAATACATTCGTTCATCCCTAATAATTACATCATCTGACAATAAAGGAGATGGGAAGATTAACCTCTCCCACTCCCCAGCAGCTCCCGCCCTTTCCTCCACAGCTGTGATCTGATCGCAGGTTTGGATCACAGTTGCATAACACTCGGCTCATGCTGGCAGTTCAGTGGGAGCCGATGGTCATTAGCATATCACATCCGATGCTCTTGCATGAAATGTCATATCATCATTTGAATCCAGCCCAAAGGACAAAACTCCACATTAGATGCAACAATAAAAAAAGTCTTTATTTTGTAGACCTTATGTATCATGAACAGATACGCACCTGCTCACACTATTGGAAGTGCTGTCAGTCTTTTTTATTCATTTATATATATGCACAGGGCTCAACATAAATGCGTAGATCCTCTTGGCAAAATAAGATTTTAATCAATATCTTACTGAGCACAAAACAATTTCCAACATTTTGACAAGACTGGGTTTCTCATAACTTGACAGTAAGCCGGGCTTTGCACACTACGACATCGCAGGTGCGATGTCGGTGGGGTCAAATTGAAAATGACGCACTTCCGGCATCGCATGCGACATCGTAGTGTGTAAAGGCTCGATGATCCGATTAACGAGCGCAAAAGCGTCGTAATCGTATCATCGGTGCAGCGTCGGCGTAATCCATGATTACGCTGACGCGACGGTCCGATGTTGTTCCTCGTTCCTGCGGCAGCACACATCGCTGTGAAGCCGCAGGAGCGAGGAACATCTCCTACCGGCGTCACTGCGGCTTCCGTAGGATATGCGGAAGGAAGGAGGTGGGCGGGATGTTTACATCCCGCTCATCTCTGCCCCTCCGCTCCTATTGGCCGCCTGCCGTGTGACGTCGCAGTGACGCCATACGACCCGCCCCCTTAATAAGGAGGCGGGTCGCCGACCAGAGCGATGGTCGCAGGACAGGTGAGTCCATGTGAAGCTGCCGTAGCGATAATGTTCGCTACGGCAGTTATTACAAGGATATCGCAGCTGCGAGGGGGGCGGGGACTATCGCGCTCGGCTTGCGATGTTGTAGTGTGCAAAGTGCCCCTAAGGTTAATAATATAACTTCCATTACAAAATCTTCAGTCTTAAGTAGTTGATACAAAAATGAAGTCACCCCACTTACAAACAACCACATCTAGTATTTTGTATGACCTCCAAGATTTTTAACCTCTTCACGTCACATGACATACCTGGTACGTCATGGATCATGTGAGGTTAATCTCCGGGCAGTCGACAGCGATCCCTGAACAGCTGATTTGAACAGCTGACATGTGCAGCTATCAACCATGAGTGTTAAAATAATGTCCTTTCTTGGAGTTCTGTTGAGTGGGCTTTGGACCTAAGCATAAAAGTCCTCAATGTCTAGATCTGATGCATTGGCTGTTGGTGCATAGAATTAGGGGGGCTTTACACGTTGCGACATTGCTACCGATATATAATTGGGGTCACGTCGTTAGTGATGCACATCCGGCGCCGGTAGCGACATCGCAACGTGTAAATCCTAGGTGCGACGATGAACGAGCACAGAAGCGTACAATATCGCTGATCTGTGTAACGTCATTCATTTCTATAATGTCGGTTCGACCGCAGGTACGATGTTGTTTGTCGTTCCTGCAGCTCCACACATCGCTGTGTGTAAACTCGCAGGAGCGACAAACATCTCCTTACCTGCATCCCGACGGCAATGCGGAAGGGAGAACGTGGGCGGGATGTGCTGCCCTGCTCATCTCCGCCCCTCCGCTTCTATTGACTGGCCGATTAGTGACGTCGCGGTGACGTCGCTGTGATGCCGAACGCACCTCCCCCTTGAAGGAGGGATTGTTCGGCGGTCACAGCGACGTCACCGAGCAGGTATGTGCGTGTGAAGCTGCCGTAGCAATATTGTTCGCTACGGCAGCAATCACCACATATCGCATGTGCGACGGGGGCGGGTGCTATCGCGCTGGACATCGCTAGCAATTGCTAGCGATGTCGCAACGTGTAAAGCCCGCCTTAGATGATTGTCACACTCAAAGGTTTCCCACTGATGCGGATAGACTTGACCCTATTATTGATGTCCTGGGGGCTCTGTATGTACCTTACAATCCTTTTGTTGGCTACAATGGTAAATTCCTTTCTCCTTTCTGTCTTTTTGCCTGACTAATAAACGGTGTAATCCTCTGAGCTGGAGTCTCAAGATCCAATCCAGTGAAGATTCCTGGTCATTCTTTCAATTTCCCCCTTGATAATGACCAGTTTTCCAATGTTCATCTTTCTCACGTCCCATGTTCAAATGATATATTTTTCTTTACAGTTTGTGTCCCTTTTTATTTCAGAACACATCAGCAATTTGGCTCCCATGTAGGTCTCCTCCTCCTGTGTCATCATTGTCCTGATTACTTTAAACCTGCCTTGTCTCTTCTCCAGTTGCTTGAATGATGCTATCCAGTTCAGGCGCCCCACTGTTGAACACCATATTTAAGGCATATTGATACTAATCCATAGACTCAGTGTTAGGTAGTGGAACAGTTTTGTAATAAGCAAGCTGGAACGATGGTTCCTAGGCTGAAGTCCTGTAGAATCACACTAGTGACAAAATAAGGCTATTTTTATATTCCTTAGCTCCCATTTCAGGGCATTAAGTCCCACAGGATGGAGGGGAAGACAAATATGGCTGTTCCCTCTTTGTTCACTTGTTCAATGAGACTGCATAATTGTACTTCAGATTATACAAATGTTTACACCGCAGGGGCCAGAAGCAACCTGGAATCAGTATCATTAGCATATTAGCATACAAAAAAAGGACAGTCATGAAACAGTGGCCCATGTCCCTTGACTCACCAAGCAAAGGAACAACACATCTGCCATAATTAAGTATAGTTCACTCTCACACAAGTGGCCAGATATTCCTCAATGATGCTGAGTCATCATAGCTCCCTCACTCAGGTCCCTGTTGTGCTCCACGCAAGGCTTTGCAGATAGTCTGGCATGCTCCCATGTGGGTGTCTCCCTGGGTCTATATAAGGCCCACCAAAACACACACTTGTGTCTTGGTTTTAAGACTTTTAGTTTTCCTGTGTTCTGTCTACCTGTGTCCTTTAGTGCTTCTGCTACCTGCTTATTGATCTGGCGTCTGGCCGTGGTCTCAACTACTAGTGCTTATTCACGCATGCCTCATCTTACTGCTGCACTAGTGCCTGTGTCCTGTGGATTCACCTCACCAGGGAAACCAAAACACAGTGATTATATTTTGGTTTTGGAACTATAATGTACTGGCAGGCGCCATTGATTTCCCAAAGATGGATGCAATGGAATTCAGGAAAATGGCGCCGGAAGCGGCATATGCGCAGACTCAGACACCTCCTCCTCTGAGCAACGCTCCACTTGTGCTGTCGCTGGCTTCTTATAAACCCCCCCCCCCCCCCCCCCCCCCAGTAAGCTACATTCTTTGGCCTATAAGATGGACCATAAGACTACAAGACGCATCTTCAATTTAACATTAACATTTACTTTTTCCTATCTTCCGCCTCTAAATCTGACAGGTAACTTTTAATTTCAGAGTTGCCATTTACTCAAATGGAACTTCGATAGGTCAGCACGTGAGCGAGAATTTCCTTAACCGAACCAGTTTTTGATCATATCTATGGTAGAGACACCTGGCCCCTGTACAACACTGCCAGTTTGCATAAAATCACCATATTCAAATACAGAATCAGCCATTTATGCAAACAATATTGACATACTGTGCATAAATCTAAATATTATATATTATATATTGTTATATAATATATTATCATATATTATTATGATATATAAATATTCAGATAAAGTGTTCTCGGAGATTATTTTAAGTATATTTATTTTCATTTGAGTATTCTGTCACAGTATACACAGGTGCATCTCAATAAATTAAAAGTTAATTTATTTCAGTAATTCAATACAAAAAGTGAAACGCATATATTATATAGAGTCATTACAGAGTGATCTATTTCAAGTGTTTATTTCTGTTAATGTTGATGATTATGGCATACAGCCAATAAAAACCCCAAAATCATTCTCTCAGAAAATTATAATAATTACCAAAGAACACCTGGAATGGCTTCCGAAATGTTTAAAATGGTTCCTTAGTCTGGTTCAGTAGGCTACACAATCATGGGGAAGTCTTCTGACTTGATAGATGTCCAGAAGTCAGTCATTGACAAACTCCACAAGAAGGATAAGCCACAAAAGGTCATTCCTAAAGACGCTGGCTGTTCACAGAGTGCTCTATCCAAGCATATTAATGGAAAGTTGAGTAGATGGAAAAAGTGTGGTTCAAAAACGTGCACAAGCAAATCGCAATAACCACAGCCTTGATAGGATTGTTAAAAAAAAGGTCATTCAAAAATTTGGGGGAGATTCACAAGGAGTAAACTGCTGCTGGAGTCAGTGCTTCAAGAGCCACCACACACACACACACACACACACACACACACACACACACACGTATCTACGACATGGACTACAAGTGTCACGTTTCTTGTATCAAGCCACTTATGACATATAGACGCCAGAAGTGTCTTACCTGGACCAAGGAGAGAAAGAACTGGACTGTTGCTCAGGTGTTGTTTTCAGATGAAAGTAAATTTTGCATTTCATTTGGAAATCAAAGTCCCAGAGTCTGGAGGAAGAGTGGGGAGGCCACAATGCAAGCTGCTTGAGATCTAGTGTGAAGTTTCCACAATCAGTGATGGTTTGGGAAGCCATGTCATCTGCTGGTGTAGGTCCACTGTGTAGTGACCAGAAAAGCCACTACTAATGTGTGTTCTGTATTATCTATGTGATTACATTTGTGACACCTATTCCCCACCTTGGGAGGAGGTAAATTATTTAGCGTTGCGCTGCCCTCTACTGCCTTGCTTTGGTATTGCAATTGATTTGAAAGCAAGGAAGTGGCTGTTGGGGCGGAGCTTAAGGAGGCAGTTAAAAAGAAAAACCGGTTAGATGCGGTTGAGTTGCTGTGATGCAGGAGAAACAAAAACCCTCCATTGAGATATGCAGGGAGTGTAATTATCACCCTATTCGGAGCGCCTCGTTTCTGCAACAACAGAGTACTGAAAAACGCAGTTAATCCAATTGATAGTGACATCCATCTTCCCAAGGCCAGGATAGGAAAAACGCTTAAACTAGTCCACTGTTTAAGAGATCTCTTTATTGCTATGAAATGACTGTCTATTGGAAATGGAAAAACAACTTTGATTGACTAAAGGTTGGCTACAAGATTTAGGTAAAGTTCCTCATTTACGTTTTTACAGAATCCTTGGTGTCTGTCTTCCTTCAGCGGCCTTATACCTGGCAGATATCACCACAACTCATAGTCTCCTATCTCTATTATTTTTCTCTTTATAATTTGCCACCTAACCTAGGGATTTGCTGGAGCCATCGGAGACACCGTGACCTGAACATCCTCTGAGGTAGTAGGCCCGGCTTCTCACAAGGCGGTGCGGCAAATTACAACTGTGTTTTATCAAGACCAAAGTCAGCGCAGCCATCTACCAGGGAATTTTAGAGCACTTAATGCTTCCCTCCATCAACAAGCTTTTCGGAGATGGAAATTTCATTTTACAACAGGACTTGGCACCTGTCCACACTGCCAAAAGTACCATTATCTGGTTCAATAACCACAGTATCACTGTGCTTGATTGGCCTGCAAACTCGCCTGATCCAAACCCCATAGAAAATCTATGGGGTATTGTCAAGACGAAGATGAGAGACACCAGACCCAACAATGCAGATGAGCTGAAGGCTGCTATCAAAGCAACCTGGGCTTCCATAACACCTCAGCAGTGCCACAGTCTGATCACCTCCATGCCACGCCGCATTGATGCAGTAATTCATGCAAAAGGAGCCCCGATCAAGTATTGAATGCATTTACTGTACATACTTTTTAGTAGGACAACATTTCTGAGCTTAAAATCATTTTTTCAGTTGGTCTTATATAATCTAATTTTCTGAGATATTGACATTTGGGTTTTCATTGGCTGTAAGCCATAATCATCAACATTAACAAAAATATACATTTGAAATAGATCACTCTATATAATATATGCGTTTCCCTTTTTGAATTGAATTACTGAAATAGATTAACTTTTTGATGATATTCTAATTTATTGAGATGCACCTGTATATCCATTCAGGTAAAGTCAGCTATATAAACAGGCAGGAAAGTTTCTAGAATCAAACTTTGTTGGAAAAAGTGTTTTGTACATGTAGACTGACTAGTCAGCCTTTTGTGGCTTTTGTTTTCTTTGTTTGATCCTGACAGTTGAAAGTGTGCCTTTATTTGACGGCTTCAACATTATTCCAGCACACAGTACTCATGTGTAATGTATCTCAGCGGTTTAATATTAGTTAAAGCTTTCTGGAATAGCTGTATTATGATTTTACCTATAAATATTGCCCACAGATTCTTTTTATTTTGTGGCTTATCAATTTTGTTCCAGATGGTGACGTGAACTAACATGCAACTGGAATGGACAATGATATAAACGCGACAGAGGTATGTTACAGCCCTGTATTTTACACTTTCACCTTTTGAGAGTATAATATTCATTTTACTAGAAATCATAATACCTGGGTATCAGTTTTTGTAATCTTTCCCAGAAAAAAAAGAATTGTGTTAAAATATAGGAATTACAAAAATGAAACCAAGATTTGAAAATCAATTGAAATAATCTGGTTAATATTATACTTAATTTTAATTAGTGTTTTATATATATATATATATATATATATATATATATACATACACATACATTTGATTTTACATTTTTGATATTGCTTATTTTTTAATTGACTTGAATCCCTAGGTATAAATATAATTTTTCTTTCCTAGCTAAACCGATCAATCATAGCCATTGACAACAAACTGTTTGAAACATACAAAATGGTGTAAATAGACAAAGGCTGAGATTTTGGAGAAGTATAGAGTGTAAAAGAAAATAGATATGTGTTGGTGAAAGTACTGCAGAGGAAAATCAAAGTAAAAATGAAAGATCTCATGATTAGTTCCATCAGTTCACAAACTGATGCCTATCTTTTATTATAGCTGAAATCACACTATGTTTCTGATTAGTGGTAGCACTGATGGACAGAAAAGGGCCCCTGTGTAAGAACACTATATGGGCCATTTTCAGTCCAAGAGCTCATCATAATTCACAATGCAACCTACTTGGGAAGTAGAAATGAGCCTCCCAACCTCTTATGCCCCTGTGCGGTTGCACAGGCTGCACCAATGATATATCCACCCCTGAGTGGTAGCATTTATTTGCGTTTTTATTGCATTTATTTCTGCAACATGCTGCAACTATCTACAGCAGTTTGATATATGTTCTTTTTGTACCATTCTTGAGGTCAGTGGCAACTTTTTTTTATTAAAATACAGCATGCTCTATGTATGGCATCTCACTCCAGAGGCTTTTTTCTAATATGTTAAAAAATAGTATAAAAAAATGCAGAAAACAAATATTGAAAGGAAACAAAACAGCTAGTAAGATAGTGAAAACAAAACCTTTTACTATTAATAATAAAATGAAAATCATAAAACAATTTGTAGCTAGAATAAAAAGTGTCTTAGCTCCAACACATGTAAATATTCTAACAATGAAATCAAAGAAATTCAAACTTACTGCATATACTTATCTTTTATATAATTACTTGATATGGAATTTTGCAAGTAGAACAGTTGTCTGCTCAAAAGTAGTAATAGGCAGACCAGGACTGTAAAAGTTCGGATCTGCACGGGTTTAAAAGAACCGGATCACTGACCCTGGGACCAGTGGCGTAGCTACTGCGTTTGCCGCCCGGGGCGGTCGTCAAATTTGCCGCCCCCATCTGTTGGCCGTCAATAATCCAGAAACTTTCAAAAATCTGGAAAACCATAAAAATATTTATTTTTAATGGAACTACAATCAAAGATCTAATTGTAGACTGCTGCTATTAGTCCTAGACTTTCACCTTTTTACACACATGTAGGCCTATTATACACACACACACAGCTCTGCTGCATACAGACAGACACACACAACTCTGCTGCATACAGACACACACAACTCTGTAGCTGCTGCATACATGCATGCATACAGACACACACAACTCTGTAGCTGCTGCATACATACATGCATACATACAGACACACACAAGTCTGTAGCTGCTGCATACATGCATACATACAGACACACACAACTCTGTAGCTGCTGCATACATACATGCATACAGACACACACAACTCTGTAGCTGCTGCATACATGCATACAGACACACACAACTCTGTGGCTCCTGCATACATGCATACATACACACACAACTCTGCTACATACAGACAGACTCAGCTCTACTGCATACATACATACATACACACACACACAACTCTGCTGCACATATAGACACACACGCGGCTTTTGGGGGCCCGCACATGCGGCTGCTGCAGAGCTGAGGCTGCACCAAGCACAGGGCAGATGTAGCAGAGCTGAGCCTGCACCAAGCACAGGGCAGATGGAGAGGAGCTGAGCCTGCACCAAGCACAGGGCAGATGTAGCAGAGCTGAGGCTGCACCAAGAACAGGGCAGATGTAGAGGAGCTGAGCCTGCACCAGACACAGGGCAGATGTAGCAGAGCTGAGCCTGCACCAGACACAGGGCACATGTAGCAGAGCTGAGGCTGCACCAAGCACAGGGCAGATGTAGCAGAGGTGAGGCTGCACCAAGCACAGGGCAGATGTAGAGGAGCTGAGGCTGCACCAAGCACAGGGCAGATGTAGCAGAGCTGAGGCTGCACCGAGCACAGGGCAGATGTAGCACAGCTGAGCCTGTACTGAGCACAGGGCAGATGTAGCAGAGCTGAACCTGCACCGAGCACAGGGCAGATGTAGAGGAGCTGAGCCTGCACCGAGCACAGGCCAGATGTAGAGGAGCTGAGCCTGCACCAGACACAGGGCAGATGTAGCAGAGCTGAGCCTGCACCAAGCACAGGGCAGATGTAGCAGAGCTGAGCCTGCACCGAGCACAGGGCAGATGTAGAGGAGCTGAGCCTGCACCAGACACAGGGCAGATGTAGCAGAGCTGAGGCTGCACCAAGCACAGGGCAGATGTAGCAGAGCTGAGCCTGCACCGAGGACAGGGCAGATGTAGCAGAGCTGAGCCTGCACCGACACACGCGGCTCCTGGGGGGAAAAAGCCCATGCAGCTCACTGGGGCCCACAAACTGGGTGGCTGGGAGGGAGTATACAGGTCGAGGGGAGGAGGGGGGTAGCACTTACCGCTCGGTCACGGAGGAGAGGGGAGGCCAGCGCTGTGCTAGGGGTCGCTGGCTGGCACTCCTTCATCTGTGGGACTGAGCAGGACGACTGGCGGTAGCTCTGCCCACAGATGAAGCTCAATCTAGCAGGACGCTGTGGTCTGCACGCCTTAAAGGGACGGCAGCCACAGTTTCCTGCCGAGGACTCCGGTCCCCGGAACTCGGCCCGGGGGCAGCAGAACTGAAGGCGAGTGGCCAAAATGCCGCCCCACTGACACGTGCCTCCCGGGGTGGACCGCCCCCTCCGCCCCCCTTTTGCTACCCCACTGCCTGGGACAGGAGTTCTCAGGGAACTCCAGGTAATGATCTCGGCTCGGCCACTTTGGTAATAAAAAAAAAATCAAAGAAAAAAGAAACAAAATAAGAATAAAGCAAGTGCTCCATACTAATCGGTCTCTGCGCAGTTGTACAATGCTTCCAGGGTGGCTCACTCTATTTCTGGTACCGCTCATTATCTTTATGCATATGCACTGCTTCCCCTGTGCACTGACAGTCCCCGTGTCTGATTGGTTGCAGTCAAATGCGCCCCCAGCCTGTGTGACAGCGTGTCTGACTGCTTTTAATCAAAGGCGCTGTCTGCATCTAAAGTGATATAAATATGAGTAAATAAATAAAAAAATTGATGTAGGGTCCCCCCATATTATGATATCCAGCCATGATAAAGCATACTAGTATAGACTGTAGCCCCCAGCTGTGAGCATTATCTTGGCTGTGTAGTGTATCAAAATAAAAAGAACCACATGTGGCTTTTTAAATTATTTAAATAAATAATTTTAAAAAACAGTATGCAGTCCCCCCCTCAATTTTGATACCCAGCCATGATAAAACCGACAGAAGGGAGCTAGTATTATTAGGCTGAGGAGGCCCATGGTTATTAGGCACCCCAACTTAAAAATAGCAGCTCGCAGCCACCCAGGATTGTCGCCTCTATTAGAAGCGACAATCCCAGAACTTTACCCGGCTCATCATGATTGTCATGGTGTGGTGGCAATCGGGGTAATAAGTGGTTAGTTAATAATAGCTCATAGCTGCCACTAAGCCCTAGATGAGGTGTCTATGAGACACCATTACTCCCCATTACTAATCAGTAAGTTAAAAGAAATAAACACAAACACTGAAAATATCCTTTATTTGAAATAAAATACAAAAACACAAACACTCTTTCACCCCTTTATTAATCCCCAAAACATCCAGGTCCAATGTCATCCACTCAAGGTTCCACAATGATTCTGGCTCTGCTACATCTGAAATGATAGCATGCAGGCATAGAATATGACTGCCCACTGTGAGCCTCATGTAGAGACTGAGCAGTGACGTCTCTCAGTTTATTTGCAGTCACAGCTGGAGGTTCTTACAGTCCTCCACCTGTGATCACGGGTAACCTGATCTCAGGTGACCTTATTGAACTGAGCAACCTCACCTGAGCAGCTGTAGGCTGCTATTTTTAGGCTGGGAGGACTGAATAGGGTCTTCCCAGCCTGAGAATACCTGCTCCCATCTGTCGGCTTTATCATAGCTCGGTATCAAAATTTGAGAGGACCACACGCTGTTTTTAAAAATTATTTTTTTAAATAGTTAAAAAAAAAGCTGCATACAGTCCCTCTTATTTTGATACACAGCCAAGATAAGCGCATGGCTGGGGGCTGCAGCCTGTAGTCATATGCTTTATCTGTGCTGGGTATCATAATATGGGGGACCATATGCCCATTTTTTAATGTATTTATTTTTACAGCAATAGAGACACACACAGTGTCTCTGATTGAAAGCAGTCAGAAAGGATGTTACACAGGCTGGGGGCACGTCTGACTGCGACCAATCAGAGATGCAGGGACTGGTGGTGGGTGGGGGAAACAGTGTATATGTATGAGGATAATGAGCAGCCCTGGAGTAGAGTAAGGGGTACTTTACATGCTGCGACATCGCTAGCGATTGCTAGCGATGTCGCGTGCGATTGCATCCGCCCCCGTCATTGTAACGATATGTGGTAATCGCTGCCGTAGCGAACATTATCGCTACGGCAGCTTTACACGCATATACCTGTTCTGCGACAATCCCTCCCTCAAGAGGGAGGTGCGTTCAGTGTCACCGCGATGTCACCATGACGTCACTAAGCGGCCGGCCAATAGAAGCGGAGGGGCGGAGATGAGCGGGATGTAACATCCTGCCCACCTCCTTCCTTCCGCATTGCCGGTGGACGAAGGTAAGGAGATGTTCGTCGCTCCTGCGGTGTCACACATAGCGATGTGTGATGCCGCAGGAACGAGGAACAACATCGCTACTTACCGGACAACGATTTTTTGTTATTAAACGACCTCTCCAAAACAAACAATTTTTGTCTTTTTGCGATCGTTTTAGGTCGCGCCAGCCTGTCACATGCTGCGACATCGCTAACGGCGCTGGATGTGCGTCACAAACATCGTGACCCCAATGACATCGCTTTAGCAATGTCGCAGCATGTAAAGCACCCTTTAGAGTCGCGCGGTAGACTCGGTAAGTATAACGCGCCTGCTCCAATCCCCCTATCCCTTCAAGCACCATTTTTAAAGTCTTGATTTGTGTCTCCATAGACTTATATGAGGACCTGTGTCCCACCAGATAACCTGGTTTAATTCCAGGCCGAACCTTTTTTTTTTAGTTTTTTTTAAGCCAGGTTGGAGTTGCCGATTACAGGTATCTGTGAGTCCGCCCATCACCACTCAAAAGCAAAATAAATAAATGCAAAACAACTAAAAGAGTTTTCTAAGTTATAAAAAAAGTACTCAAAGCAGGGAATGTGCTAAAAAGTAAGTTTCCTAGTATTTCTTTTGCACCGCAGTTCCTTGGGTCACCTCCGGTTTCCATCAGTTCGTCATGTGTCCTGCAGTGACGTCAAACTTATTTGGCAATAAGAGTATGTGCACACAGTCCATTTTTTATATGTTTTTTAGCGCAGTTATGCCACAAAACTGCAAGAAAATCCTGTTGGCAGCAAAGTCAATGAGAAATCTGAACTGTAGTGCACATGCTGAGGTTTTTTTCCTTGCTTATTTGTGACTTGCAGATTTGGTGCAGGAAATAATCTGCAACATGTCAATTCTTTCAGCCTGCATTTGTCACCATTGAAAGCAATAGAAAAAACGCATTCAAAACTGCATCAAAAGCACAACACAAATGCGAAAAAAGGTTGTTTTTCAGCTGTGTTTTTCGTGTCAACAGATGTAGAAATGGTGCTGCAATTTCTGCAACCAAATACACAACGTGTGCACATACCCTATCATGTATCAGCAGTCCTGTGCCGTACATGCAGGCATCAATTCTGATGTCAGTGAAAGGTGTTAGTGGTCACATGTCTCTCAATGGCACGCTATCAATGCAGGACAAATGAAAGACCAAACTGAATAGAAAAGCTGGAGACCCCCTACCAATCAGAAGAACAGGGCACTTTCATCCCAGTTAAATGGAGCAACAGTGCAGCATGTGCAACCTCCACTTTATTCATTCCTAATAACACTGCGCTCACCTTTTCTGGCAATCCTATTGAGAATGAATGGAGCATCTCACAAACTTTTGTAATGGGGATAAAAGTGCCGAATCAGCATAGAAAAACCTTTTCTACCAATTGGTTTGGGTTTTAGCGTTTGGTCCTCCACCAATCAGGAAGTTGTCACCTGTCTTTTAGATAGATGACAACTTGTTTTCACTGGACAACCACTTTAAATTACTTTACTATGTATATCTTTACAGCAGTTAAAAAACAAGTTACTAAACAATGTAGTAGGAGGATAGGAGTCATAGACTGTCCTGTTGGTGTTCAACAAAAGACCAAAGGATGGTTTTTTTTTTTTTAAACTTTGAATTTTTATTGAGATTTTCAATTTACGTTTTTCATACATAAAATAAAACATAAAATTCAGAATTCTTATCGAACCTAGACAAACAATGACAGCACAGGTGAGGAGGGTTAGGAGGGGAGAGGAGAAATAGGAGGGAAGAGGGAAGGGTTTCAAGAGTCCATGCTCCTTCCATAGGACCCATAGGCCTCAGTCTCACAGATCCTCCTGTCCCGCAAAGTAGTCCCATGGTGCCCACACGGCCTGGAAACGGTCAACTGTGTCATGCAATAGTGCCGTGAGATGTTCCATGCGTCTAACGTCCAGTAATCTATACTTGAGGCTCTGGAGTGAGGGTGTCCCTGGCTGCCTCCAATTCTTTGCAATTAAGCATCTGGCCGCCGTAAGGATGTGGGAAAAAAGCTTAGAGGCTGTTTTTCCCAATCCCCCACTCCCAAGACCCAGAACATAGATCAGGGGATCAAGATCAACCTCTATATATAGTACTTTATGGATCAACCCTCTAACCCGCTCCCAGAAGGGGACTATCCCTGGACAGGACCAGAATATGTGCAGAATGGTGCCCCTGCCTCCCCCGCATCTCCAGCAACAAGCCGGTATGGAGGGGTCTATGCCATGAAGGTAATCTGGATTGTGGTACCAAAATAGCAAAATTTTATAGATATTTTCCTTATATAGTGTGCATATTGACGTCTTGGCGGCGTTTCCCCAGATTGCTGCCCATTCCTGAGGAAGTATCCGCCTTCCCAATAGAGACTCCCATTTCCGCATGTATGGAAAAGACCCCTCGGGCCCCTCCCGTGACTCAGAAAGCAAAATGTAAATTTCCGAAATTAGTCCCTTAGTATCAGTGCCCCTTCTGCAAATTTTCTCAAAATCTGTGGGAATCGAGGCCCCTGCCCTGCCAAACAAGGAGCCAGCCAAGTCTCTGATCTGCAGATATTGGAAAAACTCTCGATTAGAGAGAGAGAATTTATCTCTAAGGTACTCAAAGGAATGGATCTGCATTGTACTTCCATCTATAATGTCTGCAAATCTGAATAGACCTGCCTTGAGCCAGGGGTGCACCATGTCCGACTCCAGACTGCTTGGGAGCAAGGGTTGGTATATGAAGGACACCAGAGGGGAGCAGGGGGATGCCAAAGGAAATCTTCTAATGCAAAATGCCCAGAGGTCCCTAGTGAACTGCATCGGTCCAAGAAGAGGGGGGGGCGAATCACACCGGGCCGGGGGCCACAGGAGCGTGTTTGGATGTATAGGCGCCAGCCAAAGTTTTTCAATCTCAGTCCACCTGTTGTATGCCCAAAGGGACACCCAACAGGGGATCCTCCTAAGATGGGCCGCCCAATAGTATTTTAGGATGTCCGGGACAGAAAGCCCCCCCCTGTTTCTCCGAGCCATCAACACCTCCCTGGCCACCCTATGACGTTTGTTACACCAAATAAATCTAAGGATAGCCGCCTGAAGGGACTTCAGCTCCTTTATTGGTACCTTAACTGGGAGGGTTTCAAAGAAATATAATAATTTTGGGAGCAAGCTCATTTTAACCGCCGCAATGCGCCCCATCCACGAAAGAGGGAGGGGCAACCACTTGCTCAAAAGATTTCTCAGCTCTCGGAAAAGGGGGGGGAAGTTAAGGTTATAGAGGGAATCATAAGTAGATGTGAGGTTAACCCCCAGGTACTTGACCGCATCTGTCTTCCAACGAAACTTAAAATTCAAACGCAGGTAATCCAGGGCCACCGGGTCGAGATTCAAGGGCATTGCCTCCGTTTTGCTAGAGTTGATCTTATACCCCGAAAGGCTCCCGTACCTACCCAAGGTGCACATTAAAATTGGAAGGGACACATGGATGTTAGTAAGTGTAATGAGCACATCGTCGGCAAAAAGCGAGATTTTAAATGGTTTATTCCTGACCAGGACCCCCGAGATGTCTGGGTTGCTCCTGAAGACCGAAGGATGTTTTACGTGGTGAACGTGCAGTTTATTTTCTCTATGTGTTTCGAACTTGGACCAACTTCTTCATCAGAATAAACCCACAGCAATGACAGATATGTTGTTCAGCACCTGTAACACAGACTATCACTCCTATCCACTACTGTATGGTTTTACAGCAGGATTTCCTGACCCGTGGGTACTACAGCAGCTGTCAATTCCTAAATCCTCAGTTGTGGGTTTACAACCCCATAAAGTGAGCAGCCTTAGGCTATGTGCGCACGTTGCGTACAGTCACTGCAGAAATTTCTGCAGCGATCTGAAGAGCACACGTGCGCTTCAAATCGCTGCAGAAAATGTCCGTAGTGAAAAAAAAAAAGCCAATTCCATGCGCTATGACTGCAGCTCCTCCCATAGACAGAGCAGGGGCTGCAGGCAAAGCGCACGGAAGAAATGACATGTCACTTCTTAGAACGCGCGCTTCGGGCAGCAGCCGAAGCGCTGCGCTCTAAGACGCCACGTGCGCATGGCTCCTGCATACTCTTCATAGATTATGCATGGGACGCAGGACGCATGCAGTTACGCTGCGCTACAAAGCGCAGCATAACTGCATGTAATTACGCAATGTGCGCACATAGCCTTATCCCGTACCTAATCCAATTGTCCATCAGATAAGACCCTACTGCGCTTGATGTCCCTTTTTTCCCAAAATATTAAGTGAAGAATTTGTAATTTATAAATATTATAATCTCATAAATCCCATAATGAATATTAGATAGGATAAAATAATTGTCATCTTTCCATGAACTGAACGTAAAATGTTTTGCAAGTCTCGTCGTAATGTTAAAATCGTAAACATGATATTGTTGTGAATATCATTAGGCTCAGTTTGGACCTTTTTTTCTAGTCCACTGTATATAATGGGATAATCTCCTGGCATAAGGTTTGATAAGATGACAGTTGACATAGTGTTTTCTTTACAAAAAGTGAAGCTAAATGCTACAGTGTTTTCGTACACTTTTTCTGGACTCATCAAAGCTTTTACTCCATGATTCTTGTGTAAAGAGCTTTGTAAAGTCACATATCTTTGTTGCAACTGACCACTGTGATAAACTTATGCAACGTTTGGCGTTTTCACTCCATTTTTGCGCAGCACTGACAAAGTGGTGAAAGCTGGGGTGGAACAGGAGTGTGGAACCACAGCTCGTCAAATTAATGATTTTATGCTGATGATTTTAGTCTAGCACTCCTCTTTATGAAACAGGAGTGTCTGACTACAGTCCATCTCCTCAACAAGAACAGTATGATCAACTTGATGTATCGGGCTCTTAATGTCAAATTTTCTATATATCAAGCCCCACATTCATTATAGGTTTTAGCTACTGCTTCTGCTTCTCTCATCAAGAAGTGTTGCTTAGCGGAAAATGTACAAAAATTCACAGAGAAGTGGGTGTGGCTTAGAGTGTGTCACCATGCACCAAAATTCCTTGCCCAAAGTAAACCATCTAATTGATAAACATAGACAAAGTCATAGACATAGTCAAAAGGTGTGCAGATTTTAAAACTTCCCTTAGTGTCAAAATCTAATAAATGTAATGTAATAAACATGTAATAAACATGCATCATAATGTTTTTGTTGAATCCCCTTTCTTGAAAATTTGGATCTACAATACTTTTCAATACAATAAAAAAAGTAAGCCAGTACATACCACCCTATATGTATGCTAAGAGAACCCCTTATTAACACAAAACATTCAAAGCTAATGAAAGGCAAAACACTGTATAGACTTGAAGTACATGAAAATGCAATGCAAAACCAAACAGTTGTATTGGAATATATTCTAGATTTAGATAGGAATTAGTGATGGCAAAGCATGCTCGGAACCACTTGGAACTCGATCGAGCATCGGGGTGCTCAGAACTGCTCGGAACTCGATCGAGAATCCTGGTACTTTGGCGCCATGGCATAATAGAGGCATGTAAGCAGGGATTCCAGCCTTACAGACCCTTATGCTACGTTAACCCAAAAATAATTTTCACGGCTAATTCAAATATATTCTATTCTGTAATAATACTGCTCTTCACTGAAATTAGTGTAGGGCTGGCTGTTGGTGAAGTGATAGTGTATTAGAGGCATATAGGCAGTGATTCTAGCTTTACAGATCTTGCTGCTACTTAAAAGAAACAGTTCTATTCTATAATAATACAGTTTGTATCTGCAATTAGTGCATGGCAAGCTGCTGGAGAAGGGATAGTGTATTAGAGAGACATGAAGGCAGGGATTTTAGCTTTACAGTACTTGCTTTTGCAACCTAAAACAAAAAGTCCTTTTCAGGTTTACATGCAATCTATTCCCTATTAATACCACTGTTAGCTGAATTCAGTGTAGGGATAACTGCTGGAGGAAGCATAGTTTTGGATTAGACGCATATAGGCAGGATATATTGCTTTATAGTCCTTCTATAGGCATACTGCTGCTGCAACCTAACTGCGTTGGTCAGGGCACGGGTGATGTTATGGGACAAGGGCTGGTGTAGGGCAGGGAAGCCACACCCGGAAATATAGTGGTTGATGGGGACTGAGTACTGTTGGATGGCCGCCACCTGCAAACTGTATGGTTTTACTTTCGAAAATAAAAAAATGTAGCCCTGAAAAAATTATTTTTTGAGGGCTGCCTTCTGGCCCTCAAAAAAATATGAATGAAGGCCTGTTGATGGCCATCCAAAATATATTAGTGAAGGCCACTTTCAAAGAATGCGTACGAGGTCCACATGATAAAGGAACATTCGATTTGGCTATATGTTATGCTGCTGTTGTCTACTGGGTTTGAGAAGTTGGGGCCAATCCAGGCCTTGTTCATTTTGAGAACAGTCAGCCTGCCAGCATTTGCAGTTGATCAGTTATTATGCCCGCTTCGGCACTAAAAACCCGCTCTGACAAAACACTAGCGACAGGAGAGGTCAGCAATTCCAAAGCAGGAGAGTTCATGCCACTTGTCCAGCTTGCATTCCCAATAGTCGTACGGCACTGAGGAATCTGGGAGGATGCTGGTACCGTCTGCTAGGTACTCCTTTACCATCTTCAGAAAGGTTTTCCTCCTTGTCAGACTACTCTGCACATCAGAGACTGGATACTGGGAGAGTCTAATGAAACTGTCCCAGTCCATTGGTAGTGTTCCTCTGCCTCTGTTGGCCCTGGTGTGTGTCTCCCTCATCTCTCTTCCTTGGTTAACCAGGGAACTATGACCTCTGCCACAAACATAGTCAGATGAGAAATTTTTCAACTAATTGTTCAGCTACAACCTTTTGGAATTAAACAATTTTACTAGCCCTTTCCACCTCAGGAAGGAGAAATGAAGATTTCTCCTAGTAGCGTTGAGAAGGGTGAACAACTAGTGATCAGTGTTGGAAAATCTTTGTAAGTTTTCAGAAAGCACAAAACCACTAAGTTGAGCATGTTAGCCAGGTCTGGTGCTTGTGCAACTTTGTCAGGCTTCAGAGCCTCCACCAGGTTACTGCCATTATCATGCACATACCAATGCCTGGTTGTAAATTAAGCAGCAAGCAGTCACAGTTCTGTATGTTCTGTTGTACCTTTTAGCAACTCAGCAGCATTTATGCTGTTTGTCACCTAAAGAAATTTATTTCAGCAGAGCCTGTTGCCGCTTCACCTAGGCAGTTCTGCAGTGCTTATAACTTGAAACTGATATAGAGGATGTACTCAGGGATGACAATTTGGAGATGGAATATGAGGAGAAGGTGGTGGAGAAACCGGTATAGGAGGTGGGCGAAACCTCGGCATAAGAAATACATCTGTTTTCTCAAGGTCCGACTGTCTCGCTTACCACACGGTTCACCCAATGTGCTGTTAGACAAATGATGCAACCCTGGCCACAAATACTTGTCCATGTGTCGTTTGTTAAGTGGATCTTCCCAGTAACTACATTGGTGAGAACATGAGTGATATTATGAAACATGTGCTGGTGTAAGGCGGGGACAGCCGGAAAAAGAGTGGTGGGTGGGGAAGAGGTACCGAGGGACAGCTGCCACCATGAGGTTGCAGTAAGCCTCACTGTTCACAAGCCTAAATGGCAACATTTCCAGGTTCAAGAAGTCTGGAAATGTACAAGTTCAGTGTTTGGGCTTGTGGATGGGTAGCTGTCCTGGGTATTTATGTATGCATTCCAATGCCTGGGGTAAGGACAGCTGAAGGCTGCCCTTTTTCAAGGAATCAGAGAAGAATGCTGATGGAGCTTGCAAATGTGGAACAGGTGCAGGGTGGGAGCTCCCGCGCCTGCATCCTGGACAGGGGATTGGCAAGCATGTACCACAGGGGAAGATGCAGTGGTGTCACCCAAAGACACTGATTGTGGATCCAATTATTTGGCCCATCTAGTCAGGTGCTTTGATGACACGTGCCTGAGCATGCTGGTGGTGGGTTGGCTGATAGTGGTCAGCCCCTGCTGATCTTGGTAAGGCACAGGTTGAAAATAACCATTCTTTTCACTTTCTTTAAAAAAGCACCAGACTGGGGGACACCTAACCCGTGGCCTTGGAACTTGCCCCTTGTGAGTGCTCTGATGGCCCTCTAAAAATTGATTGAGGGCAACCTGATGGCCTTGTAAAAATTGATTGAGGGATGTCTACTGGCCTTCAAAAAATTATGAGTTAAGGCCACCCAATGGCCCTTTATATATTAAGTAAGGGTCGCCTGATGCCCTTTAAAAATTGAGTGATGGCTGTCTGATAGCCATCTAAAATTTGACTGAGGGCCGCCTGATGGCTCTCTAAAAATTATGAGTGAGGGCCACCTGATAGCCCTCTAAAATTTGAGTGAGTGCCACCTGATGGATGATTATGAGCAAGTGCTACATGATAACTGTCGATATGGTGACAGAGGTCAAGAAAAATAATAACTCATGAACCATATATTATTTTTGGGGAGGAAGGGGTGCATGGGAATACACCAGAAAAAAGAACATGTGAATTGACTTTATTTTCCGCTAATGTCATCCACTGAGGTTGAGAAATTGGGTTAAATCCAAGCCTTGTTCATTTTGAGAACAGTCAGCCTGTCAACATTTTAAGTTGACAAGCTGATGTGCCTATTAGTTATTATGCCCCCGGTGGCATTAAAAATCTACGGAATCAACTTAAGCAAGGAGGGAGCAGTGACTGCGGCATGGGAGCCTCAGATTTGCCTCATCATCTCCGTGTAAAAAAATAAATAAAGATGCATTCATACAATGGGAGAAAATCCCAAATGCATCTCTTGTGTGAATAAATGAGCAAAGGACTTGTGGTGTTCTTTCCCCAGGATGGGTTGGAGAAATTTCTCTTACATGGTTCATGAATTTTCATTGGCAAAGGTCTCGAAGGAGATAAAAAAAAATATTATGAAACCGCTGCTTCAATCTACTTAAAGCCTCTGGGCCGCCTGATTCCCTGATCCTTCACAGGGGGAACTGCCGCCCACTTTACCTGGAGCAAAATCAGAGTCAGACACCTGAAGGTTCTTGTTGTGCCAGTTGAACCCTGAGTAGTGGCCCTACTCTACGTGTGTTCCTTGGTGTATTGGAGTACCTCCTAATTTTTGGAAACCGTTACACATAATGCCTTTGCTTTACCAGTCTATGCATCCCATTCCTTCCAATGGGGGAAAAAAATGTTTTCTAAGACCATCTACATGGATTCCAGGGTTTATTCCAATCCCTTTCTTTCAATTTTTGATAGCCTTTATGCTTAGGGCATAGGCTTCACCAGTCTCATAGGAGTCCCACTCCTTACAAATGGGAAAAAAAATCAGAAATCTCATGTACTCTTTTTACATTTCCCTTATAAATAAGTAATTCTAGAGGATAGAATATTTCCTAATATTTTTCCTGTAAAATGCATGTCATCTTTGGTTTGTTATGTTTTTTGTCAGACCGTAAAAGGGGTGTAATAATTTGAAAGATTGTTACCATCAGCCACCTGGGAGTCAAAGTTGTGTCCAGGCATCTTCCCCATGCTGTTCCCATGCACTTTTTCAATCCATTTCAGCAATTTTACTGCCCCCCGATCTCCTGGCAGGGTCTGCTAGAGAGATGCTTGAATTTCCCATTGACTTTTATTATACTCGTTACTCGAGATTAGCACTTGAGCAGTGCAATTTGCTTGATCTGAGTACTGAGTACTCGAGCACTTCAGTGCTCGCTTTTCACTAACAGGGATTATCGGTGCAAAAAAAGGAAGAGAAATTGAGATGGACCCATTACACTAAAGGCCCCGTTACACGCAACAACATATCTAACGATTTGTCGTCGGGGTCATGGATTTCGTGATGCACATCCGGCGTCGTTAGCGACGTTGTTGCGTGTAACAGCTATGAACGAGTGTTAACGATCAAAAATACTCACCTAATCGTTGATCGTTGACACGTCATTAATTTTCAAAATCTTGTTGGTCGTTGACGTAGGTTGTTCGTCATTCCTGAGGCAGCATACATCGCTACGTGTAATTCTTTGGTGGCATCTAGGAAAGAAAAAAATAGACAGCAGGAAACTCGGTGAGCACGCAAATGAATTCCTCTGACTTGTACAAAGTAATAATGTCTTCATGCTGTACAAATAAACGTAATTTCTAAATACAGAACACATTATTGGCCAAATCTTGTACTAAATAATGTCAACACATTATAATGCTGCTAACTAGAAACAGCCATTGAACACTGTTGCTTTGCAGTACTGGACTGCTGGGTTTAAATCCCACCAAGGACAACATCTTCAAGGAGTTTGTATGTTCTTTCTGTATTGGCATGGGTTTCCTCCCGCATACTGTCCAAAGACCTATTAATCGGGAATTTAGGATTGACACCTTCAATGCAAACAGGCATGATAATGTATGCAAAGTGATGTAGGCCATCTCGGTTCTAAAAAATAATATCTCCAAATTGCACACAAAAATAATTAATGTCACCATAGAATCCTGAGAACACTACTGTGAATAGAAAAAACAGTGAAGAGAAGGCAGCTCTACAGCAGCGCCCCTTTATTCCCAGAATCATTAGGGGTTTCACAGGTCAGACCCCATCCCCAAGGATTATTTAGTGATAAAATTGTGATATTCAATTACTTACAGTGCTGAAATGGGACCATCTGTATATTCCAACTAGTCATTATTTAGTAGATGAAGAGTAGATTAGGGAAGAATGCACTACAGTTTGAGAGCAGATTCATGGGAAGTAAAGACATGCCATAATTTGTTACATAAGAAATACATTTACAAAAGTAACTTTTATTAAAAGCTTAAAAAAATTGACTTTAGGATTCCAGCTGCACCAGATGTGATGAAGTAGATGGCAGAGTGATATCAAGTCTAAGAAGGCGGAGAGGAGTAAAAGTTACTGGCAAATACTTGCCTCCATTAGAGTGGGAGAAGATAAATACTTGCCATTCTGTAAGTTCCTTAAATAATTATTATTTTGAAGGCATATATAATGATATGGCAAATTATTTTCAAGCATCTGATATGTCTACTAAACTACTTCTCAAGGATAAAAGACAGAATACTGCACAAAAAGATAACCGAGGAAATGAGTTATCTAAAGCAGAACAAGAGAAACAAAGATTGGAATCAGTGGTGGCTATACAAACTGCTAGCACCAAAAATGTTACGAATGTGCCAGAAGAAAACATAAATTCCAAAGAAAGTGCTAGAAACAGTAATACAAAGCCAAATGAAGATCTGTTACCTTTGGGATTGGCTATGCCTAAAGAGACTTTGGAAGAGTTAAAAAGCATTATTAAGGAAAGCCCTTTGACTATTCATAAAAACAAAAGGACTCCAAAATCCACTACTAGCAAAACTTTTATACATCCTGCAACCCGAATTGAGAAGCCAAGTGAAAAGTCACGCTTAACTTTTGAAACATTTAAGCCATATATGGGGAAAGAAATCCAAAAGTTACAATCCACAAAAACTCCAGAGGAAAATGAACCACATGACCTGTTGATGGGACAGATTTTAACAGATGACGGAGAGTCACAAAAGGAAGAACAATTGATGCAGCCAATTCAGCCCTTTGAGGAGGAACAGAAAGTAACACCCAATAAGTCAAACAATGCTGGTATCAAGTTTGATCCTCCATCTACTGATGGTAAGAATACTGATTTTATATTGCCATTAAGCCATGACTAGAGATTGGGGAATAGTGAAATATTCATATTTTGTGTACTGAATACCAAGTACTATTCCAGTATTTGTCACGAATAATGAATCTAATGCAAGTCAATGGGGAACCTGAGCATTTTCCTTGACGATTTCCTAGAAAAATGCTCTGGTTCCCATTGACTTGCATTAGGTTTGTTATTCGTGAAGAATATTGGAATATTACTCTCTATTCGGTACGCATAACCAAAGCCGAATATTTCACTATTCGCCTATCAATAGCCATAACCAATATGATATCATTAAATTGACTGATTTGTGTTGTATTTGGTAAATTTAGTAATAATGTTCTCAATGAGTCATGCATATTTATATCTGTTAAATGTTTGTAGAGTTCTTCATGGTATCAGCTACTACTGGTTACAATGATTTAGTACTCAACGCAGATCAAAGGCTTACAGGCAATTGTAACATTCACATCAAAATTCTCATGCAATAAAAATATTTTCCTTGTTTTTGCATGGCAGTATTTTTGTGTAAAATCAGGATGAAATAGTTTCTATGGTTAGTGTACTGGTGAGTATGGTCAGTAGACTCTCAAAGCCTCAATCTGGTTTGTGCTAAATACTGGTGGGGTTCAAGGGACTCCTCTGTTCAAGAATCTTGAATTTACTACAGGGATTGTTAAGGTATCGACCTCTAAAGTAGACTCAATTTGTTGACTGTGGTAATTCAAAAGTAGTGAGGCCAGTAAACTGGGGTTCAAATTGTGGAAAGCAGGTAGGTGGAATCTAGCCAAGGTATAATCCTGAAACATTGTCATAGGAAAGCCAAAGATTAAGCAGTCTTATAAGTAACCTGTCACCAGGTTTTTTTTTATGAGCTGCAGCTACTACCAGTGAGCTTATACACAGGATTGCTGTATATAAGAGCCCTAGCCACTCTGTAGAACACCTTTAGTATACTGTGTACTCAGGAGATATTGCACAACAATCTGTGGGCTCCATTTTCTCCTGTTACCATTAAGAAAATAGGAGATTTGGGGCTAAATCGACATTTTAAACATTTTGACATTTTAAATATATTTAATTTTCACCGACCAATATGATAAAATTCTTAGACTCATCTGTAGGTTTAAAGGGTCACAATGCAGGTAGGCAAATTCCTCAAAGGGTTCAATTTTGAAATAAGATAATGCTTTCTTGGGACTTAGGTGGCTCTGGAAATCCAACATCAGTTTCAGCAAAAATTAAGTTTCAAGTTCTTAGCTCTGCTACGTATCCTGAGGGTAGTTTTTGGGGATTTTAATATATGTAATTTTCATATCTCAATATTAAAAAAACCTGTGACGCACCTGATGGTTTAAGATGATCATCACACCTATACAGTTATGATTGAACATGTTGGCACCCTTGAAATTGTTCCAGAAAATGAAGTATTTCTTCTACAAAATTATTGCAACTATACATGTTATTTCATACACATGTTTATTTCCTTTGTGTGTATTGGAACAACACAAAAATACAGAAAAAAGGCAAATTGGACATAATTTCACACCAAATACCCCAGATCAGCTGAACAAAATTGTTCGCACCCTTAACTTAGTATGTGGTTGTACACCCTTTGGAACAAATAACTCCAATCACTCATTTCCTATAAACATCAACAAGTTTCTTACACCACTCAATTGGAAGTTTGGACCACTCTTCTTTTGCAAACTGCTCCAGGTCTCCCATTCTTGAAGGGTGTCTTCTCCCAACAGCAATTTTAAGATCTCTTCACAGGTGTTCAATGTTATTTAGATCCGAAGTCATTTCTGGACACTTCAGAACTCTCCAGCACTTTGCTTCCATCCATTTCTGGGTGCTTCTTGAAGTATGTTTGGGGTCATTGTCCTGCTGGAAGACCCATGGCCTAAGATGCAAAGTCAGCTTTCTGACATTGGACACTACATTGCGACTTAAAATCTTCAAATTTCCTGATGCTTTGCACAGTCAAGGCAAAGAGTGCCAGAGGCAGCTAGAAAACCCCAAACATTTTTGAACATCCACCATATTTGACTGTAGGTACTGTGTTTTTCTCTTAGCAGGCCTCATTCTGTTTTGGTAAACAGTAGAATGATGTGCTCTACCAAAAGCTCTGTTTTGGTCTCCTCTGTCCACAAGACACATTCCTAGAAAGATTTTGGTTTACTCACGTACATTTTGGAAAGCTGCAGTCTTGCTTTTAATGTCTGTGCCAGCAATGGGGTTCTCCTGGGTCTCCAATCAGCATTTAATTTCATTCAAATGTTGATAGATAGTTCGTGCTTACATTGATGCTCCTTGATCCTGCAGGACAGCTTTAATTTCTTTGGAACTTGATTGAGGCCTGCCTCATTGAATAACATTGGTCCAAGTGTGATCCTTTTTTTTAAGGGATTGCACTTGTCTGATTTATAAGCTTGTGTGAGCAAGCTTTAACGCTGTGATGCTGTGTGACCATGATGAGTTTTTAGTGAGGGTTTTTTTTGCTGCATATTTTTTGCTGCATCAAAAATGCAGCATCTAACAGTTTCAGTAAAATGGATGGCATTTCTAGAAATCTTATGTCCACTGTGCTTCTTTTTTACTCAGTGTAAAGGTACCGTCACACTAAGCAACATCGCTAGCAACATCGCTGCTGAGGCACAACTTGCTAGCGATGTTACTGTGTGTGACATCCAGCAACAACCTGGCCCCTGCTGTGAGGTTGTTGGTTGTTGCTGAATGTCCTGGACCATTTTTTAGTTGTTGCTCTCCCGCTGTGAAGCACACATCGCTGTGTGTGACAGCGAGAGAGCAACAACTGAATGTGCAGTGAGCAGGGAGCCGGCTTCTGCGGACGCTGGTAACCAATGTAAATATCGGGTAACCAAGAAGCCCTTTCCTTGGTTACCTGACATTTACCTTCGTTACCAGCGTCTGCCGCTCTCAGCTGTCAGTGCCGGCTCCCTGCTCACGTAGCTGGAGTACACATCGGGTAATTAACCCGATGTGTACAGTGGCCAGGAGTGCAGGGAACAGGGAGCCGGCACTGGCAGTGTGAGAGTGGCGGACGCTGGTAACGAAGGTAAATATCGGGTAACCAAGGGAAGGGCTTCTTGGTTACCCGATGTTTACCGTGGTTACCAGCGTCCGCAGAAGCCGTCTCCCTGCTGCCTGCACACGTAGCAGAGTACACATCGGGTAATTAACCCGATGTGTACTGTGGCTAGATGTGCAGAGAGCCAGCGCTAAGTGGTGTGCACTGGTAACCAAATTAAATATTGGGTTGGTTACCCGATATTTACCTTAGTTACCAAGTGCAGCATGCTTCCATGTGTAGCGACGCTCCAGCGATCCCTACCAGGTCAGGTTGCTGGTGGGATCGCTGGAGCGTCGCTTAGTGTGACATCTCACCAGCGACCTCCTAGCAACTTACCAGCGATCCCTATCAGGTTGTATCGTTGTTGGGATCACTGGTAAGTTGTTTAGTGTGACTGGGCCTTAAACTGACCTGTGGTTCGTGTTTCAAATCCTCAACATGGCAATTTCTCATGCGGATATGCTGAGTTTTATGTGGAAATGTTTCTCATAGATTTGCATTAGATGCTGAACATCTGAAGGTAAAAACCCACATGTGTTTCCGCTGTGGAAATGCATCCACATAAGTCCGCACATAAGTATATCAGTGAGTTTTTGTCAAAGCCAAATACCAGGAAGTAGTAAAACACAACAGCTTTGCTTAAACATGACATACCAGCAAGAAACAAAAAAACAGTGTAAAAAATAGTAATAAAAATGCATTTAAAAAAACACAAGTAACCTAATTTACAGGATAGATGATGAACTGCTGCAGAAATTCTGCAATATCAAACTCACCAAAAGCTCATCATGGGTATATAGCCAAAGAGGCAAAAATGCAGAGTCAGAAACTAAATAAGGACGCATGTTAAAAAGCAGAATGAAAAAATGCAAGTAATCTAATTTACATAATGGGTGCATAAATGGTGCAGAAAATCTGCATCATCTAAAAAGAGCCAAAAACTCATTGTCTGAACGTAATTTTATCCATTAATGCTATGTTCCCACGATGAGTTTTGGTGAGTTTTTGGTGTTTCCGAATTTGTGCAAGTTATCAGCCTGGAACGCATGTAATTAGAGGAACATTCGAAGAGGCCCTGTTAGAGGGCCTGCAACCGCTACAGCACTTACAGGCTACATGTACTGTACACAACATGTTCTTTGGGCATTGTATAATATTATTCTTGCTTGTATTTCAGAAAGCATATGTTCCGGTAGTAAACACATTTATTCAGCTTCAGGTGGAAGTCAAAATCCTCTTCAGTTAGTTTCTTCTGTTGAACATATTAAACAGCAGATTGCTAGAGAAGACGTACGCTTTGTGAGATTTGAAGCTGCCGATTTACATGGAGTGTCGAGATCGAAAACCATTCCTGCACGCTTTTTCCAAGTAAGAGTGGGCATATGACCAGGACTTATGTCCTATAATATTGATCAATCTGAGTTCAGACGATTGTTTTTTTTTCCTCCTGTCGACTATGGCTAATATTGGAATACTGTTTAAATTAGTTACTCACTGTGCTATGATATTTCAATAACGTCCATCCATTGACTGTTTCCATAAAGCCCAAAGCACAACCTGTTCAACATTTTTTTGTAATCCGTCCACCTTAGGTCCTCGCATATAGGCTGCTGTTCCCACTTTTCAAAAGCTAAATACAGCATTGTACAGTTAGCTAAAATGTGGGTATTTTTGTTTGACCAGCTACCTTAGCTATTTTGGTGTTTATTTGGCAAAAGAGTGTTCTTGGGTAATACAAATCCACTTTTTGAAAGTGCGGCAAAGTACCGTATTTTGCAGATTGTAAGACGCACTTTTTTTCCCCCCAAAACTAGGGGTAAAATGGGTGTCCATCTTACAATGCGGATATGGCTTACTGGGGAGGCGGTGGTGGAGTGATGTCATAGGAGGCAGGGTCGGTGATACTGAGGGTGTCACTGCAGTGTTGCGGCGGCTGTGGGTGCCTGTGGACGCCTGATCTGACTGTGGGCACTATTGAATCACTCGCAGTTCATGCGTTCAACTTCAAGAAAATAGCTGCGGAGATGGCGCGTGTGCAGATTGACGAAATGGACTTTAAAAAAATTGTCACAGAGACCTTTTTTGTGCATGCACCGCCTCCATGCCCATTTACTTGAAGTCCATTGCGGCAACCACAGGCGATTCAATGGAGTCCGCAGTCAGATCAGGCACCCACTACCGCAACAACACCTCAACACCCCGTCCTGTGAACCTCCTGAGTCCTTCCTCTGCTGTGACACCCCTGCAGCAAGCCGGCAGATCAGTGGCACCTACTGCCGTGACAGCCGCAAGGCCCCAGTATCGCTGACCCTCCATCAATTGACCCTCCTAAGATGCAACACCCCCTCCTCTTAAGCCGCAGCATCGCTGACCCTGCTTCCTGTGACCTTCTTGAGCCACTCCACTTCTGCCGCTCCCCCTGGTATGCGTTCGGATTAAGACACACTAGGATTATAATATGGACCCTCATTTTAACATTAAAAATTATTTACTCTTATTTTCCTCCTCTAAATTTCGGGTGCATCTTATAATCCAAGGCGTCTTATAAACAGAAAAATACGGTAACTCCTCTGTGCCTTGTTCTAACCTCGTGCTACAAACAAAGGAAAAGACAATTTTTCAATGTGAAGACCAAGAGAAAAAGTAGAACTTACTGCTTTGCTCTTTAGTTTTTCAAGTTTTCCTGTTCCTATAGGAAACTATTTTGCCGCATTTGCACATTTCACATGACAACTTTTTTTTTTACATATGTTATTTTTATAGAATGCAAAAAAAGGATAATATTATTTGATTTTGCATAAGGAATTCTATTTTTTGAGATTGATGATTTAACCTCATAAAGGGGATGACCCCTATCTTTATTGTAACAAATGTGTTGTGGATGTGATTTTGAGGCAGCTACTATATATAGATATAACCGATCCACCTCCAGCTCTTGTTAGTGTACCTTATCTCATATCGGCATAGCTATCCAGTCCATACAATGGCTTCTGCTTGAGGAGCATGTGACCAGACCAGTCTATCAGCCTCATGTAATTGAAAAACACCTGACATGCAAAAGCGTCTTTTCTATAGTTGGAGGCTAGTGGACTGGCCTGGTCATCCTCCATTAGCAGTCATTTTTCTAGTCATAGTGTAAAATGTAAAAAAAAAAATTCCAGTTGCGATGATATAGCAAAAAAACAAACAAGCAAAAAAACAAAAAAGAATTCTACCATTGTTTTTAGTGTTTTGTTTTTACTCCATTCAGTGTGTGGTAAAAATGACCTGGCAACTTAATTCTCCAGGTCAGTCCTATTATGGCAATACAATAGTTGCCCAGAATTTTATCATTTTAGTGGTGAAAATAAAATTCTGAATTTTGTGTCCTCATTTTCTCAGACCTGTAAGGTTTTAATTTGTTTTATCAGTGAGGGCCTGGTTTTTGCGCCTCAGGCTGATATTTTTTATTGATTCCATTTTGGGGTACATATGACCTTTTGGTAGCTTTTTTTATGGTTAAATGTGGTCAACAAAAAAATTACAGTTTTAGGTTTCCCATTTTTTTTCTTTCTTGCATTTAATATTTGATTTAAGTATTTGATTTTTTAGTAGGTTAGACATTTTTTGGTCATAACTATAGAAAATCTGTTTATTTTTTATGTTTAAGTTTCTTTATTTTTGAAAAGTGAAAAAAATAATAATTTAAACTTTTAGATATTTTTTAAAACTTTTTAAAATTCTTAGTTTATTTTTTGTCTTCCTAGGGAACTTGAACATGTAATCCTGCCTAGAGTTAAATGGAAACTCCTGTACATTTTTACCAAAAGGCCAGCAAGTACTGGATGAGTCTTAAAGTGGTTCACCTAGAAATGTGACAAAAAAAATAAAATACTTTAAATATTACAAATTCTCCTAAATACATTAGTTCATTTATTTAGCAAAAATATATTCTTTAAGTAGTATGCTCTGTCATGATTACAAAGGTGGCAACTTCCATCTAGCAGTGGGCAGCCTTCCTAGGATGAACTGTGTGAAGAGCACGACAGACATACTTCCTGACACACACTAAAACTGTCAGGCTGACTAAGATGGATGAATATTCATTCTCAATCAAGTAAAGAAAGGTGTTTATTGTCTTCTTTAGTCCACTCTTCTCAGTGTCCTGTCAGGCTGACTGAACAGAGTAAAGTGAGTATATCTCGAATAGATGTTCTTTACACAGTCCATCCTAGTGCATGTCCTCTGAAATCTAGGACCGATGCACCCTGATTTATGGAGGTTGTCATCTTTGAATTACTGAAAAAGTACACTAGATAAACCATAACTTTTTGTTAAATAAAGGTATTTAAAAACAAAATAATATTGCCAATATATGTAAAGCGCTATGGAATTAATAGCGCTATATAAATTAATAAAATTATTATTATTATCTAACTTAACACTTCTCAGAGAACCCCTCTAAACATCTCTAGTGGTTAGTGTGAAAATTGTAAGATTTCTATTTTTTATGCAGATTGTTGTAGAAGTAAATAAATTGCAAATAATGTGTAAAAAATGCATTTAACACAAATCCTGAGTTAAAAAAATAGGTCATTTCCTGATTACATATTCCATTTAGGTAACATATATTTAACATAGGTAAATGTTTAGATGAATTTGCAGATATTTTAGTAAAAAATATGTTTACACAGTAGTACTAAACTAACCAAATTAGCATTGTTCATGGCTTAAGATAAGACTAGAATAACGTCTGTCTAGATTTAATATTTTAACCAGTGCATCCCGAGAGTCATGAGCTATATGTGGCTCTAGAAAATGGGGGAAAGGGTACTGCCATAAGGTATGCATACACATTTATTTTAGAAACGGAATGATATTTTACTTATGTTTTGCAGGAAAGGGCCATTAGTGGCATTTATATGCCACGCAGTTACCTTGAATTGACTCTTAGCCCAAAGGACAATGAAGTAGACCACATCAACTCAACGCATTTCAAAAGTGACATCATTGTGAAACCAGACTTACAAACCTTCCAAGTTTTGCCTTGGGCTGAAAAAACTGCAAGAGTGATCTGCGATTCTTTTACATTTCTAGGGGATCCGCTTCTCACCTCTCCACGATTTTTAGCTAAGCGATTACTTCATCAGCTTGAGGAAATTGGGTTTTTGCTACATGCTGCTTTCACCTATGAGTTTTGTGTATTTGGTATGGCTGAAATTATAAGTTCCAAAACAATATCATTTCCCACAGTAACTTTATTAACTGATCATGACCAGTTATTTATGCAAGAGCTGTTTGATGGAATGTACTACATTGGTGGAAACATTGAAAGCTTTTCTTCTTCCATTGGACCTGGACAGATGGAGATTTCATTTCAACCTGATTATGGGTTGCAGGTAGCTGACAATGCATTCACCTTTAAAACTGCCATAAAAGAAATGGCTAAAAAACATGGATACATAGCAAGTTTCTATACTGATATGGTAGGTTTCTATAACACTGGAATCTTATCACATAGCTTATGGGATATACATGGGAAGAAGAATTTATTTTATAGTGGAACACATGTGCAAGAACTTACAGACATTGGTAAAAATTGGTTGTCTGGGCTTCTTCTTCATTCTGCAGCACTCAGTTGCTTAGTTGCTCCTGGAGTTGCTTGTCGAAAACATTTGGCAAAGGACATTAAAGAATCCCAAGATAGCATATCTGCTACCTGGGGATTCAATAATAACGGTTCCACATACAATATAAAATCCTACTCTAAAAATGGAGCTTATATAGAAAATAAATTATGTTCAGCAATGGCAAACCCTTACTTAGTCTTAGCTGCCACAGTTGCTGCTGGACTGGATGGGATCAAGAGAGGCCTTAACTTCTTTGACAGCATAGCCAGCAACACTCATCTTCCCGAGCTTAAAGTTTGGCCTATTCCATTGAAATTAGAAGATGCACTAACTGCACTTCAAGAAGACAAATGTATCAGGGCATCTTTGGGGGAGCCATTTATTCAATATTTTATTGCAATGAAGAAATATGAGTTAGAAACAGAGGAGGTCGATTCTGAGAGAAATAAATTTCTTGAATATTTCATATGAGTCACCAAGCTACAATACAAATTGATTTTATGAAATAAAAGGTGTTCATGGTTTTAAGTTTGGACAAAGTATACACATTAAGTTCCCCTAATTTTTATATTGACTTTAAATTGTACAAATATTTTATATTGTTTTAATAGATAGAAATATTTGGTCAGTTAATTTGAAATGTTGCTAAGTATTTAGATTTTCAGAACAAAAGTCTTATTTTTGGAGTTAAGATTTATATATTTAGGTACGGTAGTTGGGTAAAGACAAATCAGCGAATTATCGAGTAATATTTAGGTCAGTAGTTTCGAAAAAATCTTGGCAGCCCTAGAAAATACACTGCTCTAGGAATTGGATTTTTGACCCCTTACAGACATCTCACATATATGCTATCTGCTTGTATGGACTACCTCATAACGGAACCAATAAAAACTACAGCTCATACTACAAAAACAAGCTCAACAAGCCTTCATATCATGATGCCGGCAGAAAAAGTTACATTTTATACCTTTCAGAATATGATGGCTAAGAACAAGAAAAAGGAGCCATTGGCAATCCATGGTGTTAAATGTATCCGAGAGGAAAAGGCTCGATCTGCTTACTTGGTGAAGTTGTACAATAGCATTTAAAGCTTTGAGTAAGATAAGTAATTTCTGTACCTGAAAGCATTGGTCCAATACTGTAATTTCTAATATCTATTAAACAAATGATAAATTATCATATCTGAATTGTCATTGATTAGTAAACTCACGTTCCTTTAACTTTCAAGGTTCTATTCATTTGCTGTTACAGCTAACTGAACTATTTTCTTTACTCATATTATTTGCATCCGATTTACAGACTATTCCAACTGGTCTCGTCATAGTTTTAATGTCAAGGCATTGCATATATCTAGTCATGGAATAAAAGATAAGACGGTGAATATGAACTAAACTATCAGTATTCCAGCAATGTTTTACTATGCCATGGCTGGACCGTCCAGTATGCAAACCGATGCAATTGTAGTGCACCCAGCCACTTCGCTAGTCAGTAACAAGGTTGAAATTTTACAAATAGTTCACAAACAAGTTTCATATTAGTTTTTGTCTCATATGGGAACAATGGTCCGTGTTTTTTCATTGTGCTGAATCCATTTTAGTCTGGTTTTTAAAGTTTTGCAATCCTTGTTGCATCCATTTTTCTCACATTAAAAAAAAATCTTAGGTTTTCTAAACCTATTCAACAGTATAATATGAACAACACACAGATGACACCCATTTGCTGTTCATTTTTTCTTCACGGATCTATTGACTTACAGTATATTGAAAAGAAAGAAAAGAGAAGAACCAGCTCACCAATATCAGGTGTTCGGAGGAACCACTGTGTCCTCATGGAAAAAGCTCAGCCAGAGCCAACAAAATCCAGAAAGAAGAAAATATATCCAGCAGAAAGGCAAGGTAAAAGAAACTTCTTTATTTCAAGTTCTTTAAACATTCAATATGCAGCAACGGCAGACATGGAACCGACAGATAATAAGGGGCAGCAACCCAATGCGTTTCGACAATGGATTATGTCATACTGATAACTAAGACAGTCCATTGTCGAAACACGTTGGATTACTGCCCATTATTATCTGTCGGTGCCATGTCTGCCATTGCTGCTAATTATATTTTTAAAGAATTTGAAATAAAGAAGTTTTTTTTACCTGGCCTGTCCGCTGGATATATTTTCCTCTTTCCGAGTATTAATTTATATTGGTGAGTTTCATCTGCAACACAGATCAAAGTATGATGTTGGGGTATGGGCACTCTTGCTATCATAGAAGGTTGTCACTCAGGCATTCAATCAAAGCTCATATTTATTTTGAGCAAAAAAAAAATACAGATAAGAAATTCAGGAAATTCGGGGTTAAGTTGCAGCTACCTTTGGTTCAAGCAGCTCCCCAGTATTCAGCCCACACACTCAACAAGTCATGCACACCTTCTCCCACATGCCCTTGAATGCACCTTATGCTATTACTCAGAAACGTATAATCTCATAGGCATATACACTTGATTCAAATATTAAAAAAAACAACATTGTAAACATAGATAATAAATCCGTGCTATCACCTTCTGAAGAACAAAAAGGAGCTTACAGTCTTTCTACAGATCAAGAAAACAACCAAGTCATACAAAAGAAACAAAATATATTCTTTTTTTCTGCAGCTCTGCCTCATCTGGTGTTAAAGCAAATCTATCAGGTGATTTTTGTGTACCTATTATTCCTGTACGCTGCCCAATTGTGTTGCCACACGACCCAGATCTCATCATGTTTTTGACCTACATTTAGTGTGCTGTATACATCTGGAAAGCACCTGTCCTACATACTTAAATGAAACTTGTCAGAACGTTTATAATAATAATTTTATTTCTATAATGCCAAAATGTTTATAGTCATCAAAGTATAAGATGAAATTGGGTGGGCACTCAATGTAGTGAAGGAGTGCTGGTTGAACTCGTTAATATCTCAAAAGCTAATCCTGCAATAAAGTAGATCGACCAACCGTTAGGAAGATGGACCAAACCGAATGATTGATTATTAGAATATTTACTTGTTCAAATACAATGCGTTTTGGCTATATATAACCTTCATCAGGTAAAATTTTGATTAAAATGAATGTATAGCACAAAGAATGTGTTACCTATTTAGTGTCACACATATATATAAAGATTATGAGGGGTGGGTTTGAAAAGAAGGATGTAGATAATTAAACAGACCTGATTGATGACTTCAGAAACTAGAATCAATTGTACTGAAAAAAAAAAAATGTTTTTTTATATTGTCTTAAACAATATCACAATTTGCTAAAAATATAAAAAAAATGCATTTCCTAAGTTTAAAATAATAAATATATAAAAAAATATATACCAACTTTATCCTTATGAACCGGGTATTCAAAGAACAATCAGACCTGTTCTACTATGTCATTTAGTCTGGGGATAAAGACATTGGAGTCTGTATATCCAAAAAGACCTTGCAATTTAATGTGTTGATGCAGTTTGATACATCAGGAGGGATGTGCTCTACTGCAGTATCAAAATAAATATGTACCTGCAGTGGCTTGGTATGGTGATGGGGAGTTGAATACACCCAAAGATTCACTA